>NW_004524666.1:5400595-5417201 GCF_000260255.1 Octodon degus | reverse complement strand
TCCTTTTGTTTAATTCGTTGGTTGATGCTTATAAATTGCTTATGGCAAGCAGTTTTATTGCTAGTATTTATAACCTTTAGGAAATGATTGTTTCTCAGAGATCTATTCCAGGTATAGCTGGCTTTTGGATTTTGAGTCTGTGCAAGATCCTACCTCTTCAGTTTATTGGGGGTGAGACATTCTGTGTAATTTAGCCTTGCCCCTGGCTCTTTGACACTGGCCCAAGGTATTATTTATGGCCGAGGCAATCTCAATCTCAATACTGGGATGAACAATTGATTAGAGCAATTACGCCATTTTGTGTGTGTGTGTGTGTGTGTGTGTGTGGCCAGCTCAGCCCACCAGGTGGTGGAGCTGGCTGGCATATGGTGCTGGGGGATTGAGCCCCGCGGTCTCTGTGCTTTGCTGAGCTTGTTCTAAGTAGGTGCTTTAGACCACTGAGCCATCTCACCAGCCCCAATTACGCCATTTTGGATAAAGTAGTACAGTCAATAGTAACAACAGCATCAAACACAGCCTAGAAAATGGCAAGCCCTGGCAACTATTGATTTGCTATTTTTAACTATGAACTGTATTTGTGGTTATATAATAAAATCTAAACCAAAGTAGAAACTTATATCCCCACAATATGGGGATTTTATCCTTAGAGGTGAGAATATAAAAGAGATTAGTGGGTAAAATAGAGAAATAGGAAAAGAGGAAGAGATTAAAAGCAAGGCTGGGGGACAAAGAAAGATTATGTATACTTTGGGGAACTGGTGAAGAAGACAGAAGGGAAAGAGACAAGGAGGAAATAAAAGTAAGAACAGAAGAACAGTGAAAAAACTAGGATGTTCACATTCATAAAAAACAACAAGAACAGACAAATCAACAATTAAAAAAAAAAGTTGTGTCTCTGCTGGCACTGGTAGACTAACTAGGCAGGCAACCCAGATTGATGTTGATTAATCCCAGCAAGCCAATAATAGATTTATGGCAGGCTAGTGGACAATCCCAGCAAGTTTACATCTTTAGTTCAGAGCTAATGTTCAAGCTGGTTTCTGGCTGTTAGGCTGAAATCTGATTTGTTTAGCCTACAGCACTCTTTATGTCTCCTCCTATCAGCTTGAACTCAGCTCCTTGACTTCCTGCCAGTTTGAAGTCAGCTCAGTAGGCCCCTCTCCAGGATGGCAACTTGCCAGTCGCCCTCTGTTGAAATCATCACCCTTTCTTGGTAGATGTCAGAACCTGAATTAACTTACCAGCTACTGCAGTCCACTGTGTCCAGTTTTCCAGTCCACTGATGCATTTCTCTGTGGTGGCCTCGGCGAATGTCAGTAGTCACTAAGCTTCTGTTGGTTTGAGCAACCCTCCCATGCAATGAGTCCTTTACTCATGGAGAGAGTTCTACTTGTCACCTCCTTTTTCTTTGTTGAAGTCTCTAATGATTTCTTATGTTCTTGGAAGGACTGGATGGATCTCCCTGACCTTGCTGTCACAAAAAGAATATACCTTTTAAAGGGGTAACTTTCTTCCCTCTAGTTTGTACTGGGGATTAAACATAGGGTAGTGGTGTCAAACTTGTGGCATGCATGCTGCAGTGCATTGTTTATCATTGAAAGCTCTAAAAGATTTACTATCACTGACCTAGGGCCTTCATGCTGAGATGTCCCTCTCTTTTTTAAGGCTGTGTTGTACAGGCTGGACTGGAACTTGGCAGATGTCTTAGCCTTTCAGAATGCTGGGATTACAGGAGTGTAATAATCTGTTAAAGAGTGTTATGGTTTGTATCTGATTGTCCCCCCAAAGCCTCATGTAAAACATGGGGCAGTTGCTGCTAGAGGGGCAGAGTATGGCTTGAGGGGTGTGGCCAGAACACCAGGGCGGGGCCAGAGAGGCACGAACCATTAAACTGACAGCATGCGCCTCACTCCCCCTACCAGGCTTGGTGGCCTCTCTTTGGAGGTATGGAGTGGATCATCCTGGACACAGTGATGCCCCAGCCTCTCTTCAGACTCTGTAGCATGGGATGGCAGTGTCTTGAGGTCTTGCTGTATAATTCAGGGTGCTTTAAACTATTAAACCTCCAGTAACTGTGAGCTAAATAAACCTTTGATCAGGAAAAAAAGACCACTGGGGGTGTGATCTGAAAGGATATGTTTTTATCGTGGTTCCTCTCTTCTCTCTTTGCTTCCTGGTCGCCATAGACTGAGCAGCTTTCCTTTGCCACTTCACCCTACCTCAACCAGGTGTGAACTGAGCTTTTTAAAAGTGTGAGCCAAAATAAACCTCTTCACCTTTAAGTTGTGGGTATTAGTTGTTTTGTTTATTTTTACAGCCAAAGTGACTTGCAGAGTTATATCTCAATTTTTTTTTTTTTTTTTTTTTTTTTTTTTTTTAACAGTGGCAGAGGTTATTTGAGAAAACAAAAGTGAAAATGAGACAGAAACTGGCTCCGCAGAACAGGCTTGGGCTGAATAGTTCCAGGGTGACAGCAAAGGTAAAAGTACATGCTGTCTCTGGGAGACACAGTGTGGCTATTGTGGAGAGTTAGGCTAGCCTATATCTCAATTTTAAAAAAGAAATGGTGAAAAACACCTAGTTTTATAAATATTTGATTTGATTTTTCACACATACTGTAGAAATTAATTGTGAATAAAATATTTTGAAAGTAGTCAGAAAATTGACATAATATAAAAAGCGTCTTGATGTAAATGGTGAGTGGTTTATCAAAGATGGTGGAGTTCAAAACACAATGTAATGACATCTTAGTATAGTTATAGACAAGAATGAAACATCAGAAATGGTAAATGAATAGTAAATATAAAGGATTAGGCTGGCGAGATAGCTCAGCACAGTAAGCACTTGCTAGGCAAAGTGCAGGGGCCAGGGTTCGATCCTTGGCACTGCATGCTGTGCCGACCACCCCCCGCCCCCGGCACCCTGAGCCAGCATGGTGGCACATGCCTATAATCCCAGCACTAGGGAGGCAGAAAACAAGAGGATCATTAAGAGTTTGAGCTGTAATGAGACCCTGCACAAAAACAAAGAAGCAACAACAACAGAACAACATGAACGCACTAAAGGATTGGCTATTTTAATTTCTTTATGAGAAAAAGTGTAATTGTAAGGAATAATGGTTTGGAAAATATGTTTAATAAAATCTTATGACCACAGCTATCCCAAGGATAGGGACACAAAAATCTTACATTGGCCCTGCATCAAAGGAGAAACCACAGGGAAATGTAACAGTATTTCAAACTAAATGGTAATGAACACAGCATACTAAAGTTGGTGGCATTCACCTAAAACAGTGCTTAGAGGGAGTTAGTAACCTTAACTCTGTGATAGAAAAGTTATTTCCTCAAATTAAGAATTAAGATTGGCTATTACTACATCTAAAGTAGCCATTAAAAACATAATAGGAAGCATTATGAATAATTTTTTGCCATTAAGATTGAGAGAGGTTTTTTTACCAAGATGGTGCTGAAAGCGAAGAAAGAAGCCCCTGCCCCTCCCAAAGCAAAAGCTTTGAAGGCCAAGAAGGTCATGCTGAAAGGCATCCACAGCCATGAAAAGATACGAATGTCACCCACCTTCTGCCGTCCCAAGACACTGCAGGCCCGGAGGCAGCCCAAATACTCTCGGAAGAGCGCCACCAGGAGAAACAAGCTTGACCACTATGCCATCATCAAGTTCCCACTGACCAGAGTCAGCCATGAAAGATTGAGGACAACAACACACTCGTGTTCACTGTTTATGTCAAAACCAATAAGCACCAAATCAAACAAGCTGTGAAGAAGCTCTAAGACATCGATGTTGCCAAGGTCAATCCCCTAATCAGGCCTGATGGAGAGAAGAAGGCATATGTTCGACTGGCTCCCGATTGTGATGCATTAGATGTTGCGAACAAAATTGGGATCATCTAACCTGAGTCCAGCTGGCTAATTCTAAATATATACTTCTTTTCCCAGTTTTTTTAAAAAAAAATTATGCCATTAAGTTTGACACATGGACGAATTCACTTAAGATGAAATTAACAAACTGAAAGAAAAATAAAATGGATATTAATAGCCCTCTAAAGAAATTGGATTGCGAGTTTCAAGAAACCCCACAAAACTTGCATCTGTGGTTAATTGGTGAATTCTATGAGACAGGTTTTTCTTTCCAGAAAAGAAAACAAGGAGACATTTCCTAACTTGATTTAAAGGATGGAATAATTCTAGATACTAAAATTTATTAAAGAAATTAAAATTGCATATCAGTATCACTCATAAGTATAGACATAAAAGCCTTCCACAAATGCCAGTATATGCAGTTGAGTAATATTTTATGTGTTGTACATATCTAAGTATAACTGGGGGTGAGTTGAGTTTATCCCAGAAATATAAGATTGATTAAACACTTGAATTTCAGTATAATTCACTGCACTGGCAAAATTAAGCACAAAAATCATATGGTATAATCAGTAGATGAAGGAAAAAAAATTGGCAATTAACCATTTGTCATTGTCTTTGATGCATTTCTCTGGTTGCTGAGCCAAAATACCTGACATCCAAAATTAAAACAGAAGCAAAGATTTATTTAGCTCAAAGTTTATAGAAGTTTCAGTCCATAATGATCTGGCTCTTAGCAGGGTGATACGGCAGAGGGCTAACAGTTCATGGCAGTGGAAGATAGCAAAAGCATTGCTCAAAAAATGGAGAGAGAAAGCCTCTTTTCAAGACTCTGTTTCTTGTAAGCAGGCTACACACCCTTCCCTTTGGGTGTAGCTCTCATACCCTCTCATTGTAGATGAGGATGTTTACAAAGTGAAGACCCTGGCCCCCTGCTAAGTCACTTAGTTAAACTTCTAAACTTATTAAGTTGACACAATGTGTCAACCTAACAGTCATGAAAACTCTTAGCAAGTTCAGGAATGAAAGACAATTTTCTAAATTTGACAGATGGTCTATATGAAAAGGCTCTTGATAAAACCATATTGAATAATGGCTTATTGAATATTTAACTGTAAGACCAAGAAAAAAAGCAAGGATATATTCTACAACTTCCACAAGCAGTTCCGCTTGTCAGTCTCTGTCTGTCTGTCTCTGTCTCTTGTCTCTCTCTCTCTCTCTCTCTCTCTCTCTCTCTCTCTCTCTCTCTCTTAAATTACTGTACTATTATTAAAACTTGCACAAAAAAACCCCATAGAACTTATAGGGAATAAGGTTAGAAACTATCTTATTTACTTTCTTGTTGTTGGGAGTAAATACCCGAAATCCACAAGGTAAAGGAAAAAGTTTTAGCTCACAGTTTGTAAAGTTTTCAGTCCAAGGAAGGGTAGCATGGAAGTAGGGGTATGCAGAGGAGAAATAGCTCATGGTGTGGCAGGCAGAAAATAGTGAGACTGCCTTCTTTCTTTTTGTATTCCATGCAAAGCCCATTGGTTTGTGCCACCTGCACCCAGGGTGGATCTTCCTCTACAGTAGGTTCATCATCCACACCTAAAGCTATGCTAAATCAATGACTGGGCTAGTCTGTTATCATGCATCAATGATCCAGTTCTCTCCCAAAGCCCCATTTATGAGCACAAGAGGCTTTAGGGGGACAATTAGATGCAAACCATAACAGATGCATCATCCTAAAGCTTTCAGTGACCAGAACGTAGACTCCTAATAAAATTCAGAGCACATTTTATATATATGTTAAATGGTTGAAAAATGGGGATGTACTATGATAAATATGGTAACTCCTTATAAAGTTCATTATAATATACAGTAAGTTGAAAAAGATTGGAGATTGCTTGTGGAAATTATCATTGGAGAAGTTGTAGCTTGTATGTTGTGAAATGTTAAAAGGTTTGTTATGTTGAATCCGATAGAAAGTTGTAATATTTGATGTGAATGATCATAACCCTTGTTTCAGTTACTGTTCTCTGGTTGCTGGGACAAATAACTGACATTCAAAATGAGGGAAAGAAAGGTTTATGTAGTTCACTGTTAACTGGAGGTTTCAGTCCATACTCAGCTGGCTCCAAGGCAGAGTAGCACATGGCAGTAAGCAAGCTTTCATGGTGGGTGGCAAAGAACAGAGAGCGAAAGGGAATTGCAGCAGCTCAGGCAGCTAGCTAGCCTCTCTCCCTGCTTTACATTGTAATGCAGATTACCTGCTCCAGGGCAAGTACAGCATCCACACACACACAATAGTCAATCACAAACTCCAGGATCCGCCCCATTACTGTGTGAGGCTCTGTGGGGACTAGGAGACAAACCGTAACAACCCCTAGCATTTGAAATAGTAGGTCCATTTCTGAAGTACAGCATTTGTGCATATTCCATATTCCTTTGCAGATTGGTTCAGTTGTGTGTAGTCTCTCTGTGCACCTATTATCTCTTGTGGAATATATTTGCATAAGCACATGTAGAATTCACACGTTCAGCTTCTTTCCTAATAGATCGGTCACTGTGTAAATGCACCATACTTGAATAGAAAGTTCACAGAACATATTATTTGCCAATAAGACACTTAACATCTTAGTAAATGTAAAGTAAAACTAAATGAGATACTGTTTTATACTCAACTAGAATACCTAAAATGGAAAAGACTGACAGTATTAAGTGTGAGGACATGGAGTAACCAGAGTTTAAAATTGTATTATCACAGTGTTCTATGGATGTGCGGGCGTGAGTGCGTGTGTGTGAGAGAGATAGGGGATTGAACCCATGTTCTTGAACATGCCAGGCAAGGCCCCTGTACTATTGAATTTTATCCTTAACTGTTTTATTTTTTATTTTAAAATAAGGTGTTGGCTGTCAGTTTGGTCTTGAATTTGCCATCTTTCTACCTCAGCCTGCTTATTAGGGTAGTTTTCTTACTGAGTAGGGCATTTTCTAAATAATGTTAACTTAAATTGTATGACCCAGATTTGTGATTTTTCAGCCATATGTACTCAACAAAGATAAAATGTGTATTCAGAGACTTGTTAATGTATAGTAACTGTCTTAATAATAGCCCAAACCTGAAAACAGTTCAAGTATATTTTAACAGGTTTTTGGATGAACAAATTATAGTATATTCATTCATCGGCATCCTACTCTGACAAATTGGAGCTAATTACTGATGAATAGTATGAATGAATCTCAAGGCACCATACTAAGTGAAAGGTGCAAATTCATGCAGTACCTATTGTGTGATTTTTTTTTTTTTTTTAATTAGGCACAAAACTAGTCTCTGGTATTGCAAATCACATCAGTAACTGAGATGGAAACGAGAAAACTGACTGCAAAGGCTGTAAATGGAGTGATTGGGAATTTGCTGATAATGTTCCACACCTTATTTAGGCTCACAGTTCCTCAAGTGTCAGAGCTCAGCAACTACACTAATAGTTCCTGTGTTTCACTTTATTGACTCATTTATCAAGAAATTTTATTTATTTTGAAAATTTAATGAGAGATGTGTATAGCAATGGCCTCTGCCTTGTGAATTTTGAGAGTACTACCAAAGATATGCCCACAGGCTTTAATACTGGCAAATGTTTTATGGAGGTAAGAACTGGAACCTTGTGATTTAACCCTTCCTTAGTGGAGGAGAAAGGAAAACTTTATTAGAGGAAGTGATAGAAGTGATGAAGAGAAAGTTTCAGATAGGAAATATTTGTTGTGAAGATGTAGAAATGAGAACATATGACTGAAAGAATGTTGACGGTAGAAAATGTCTGTGAGAACATGAAATGGTGAGTGTGTGGACAGGATAAGTGAAATGGTATTGAGAGATTATGCTGGACAGTTTAGTAGATTTTCTTTCTTTTTTTTTTTTTTTTCTTTTCTTTTTTTATGGTACTGGGGATTGAACTCAGGACCTTGGGTTTGCCAGGCAAGGACTTATTCTACTGAGTTACCTCCCCGGCCCCTGGACAGTTTAGTAGAGATTAAAGTAATGTGTAATCTTGAAAGTTTTATAAGTGGTTTGATTTTATCCTAAAAGTAAAATTTAGTAGAATGAGATTGGATTTGTATTTTAAGAAGATTACTCTGGCTCCCAAACATAAAAACATCAATAGATATTAGTCTGTACAAGGAAAGTGGCAAGGAGGATGTGAAAAGGTAAGTGAACTTCAGATCTATTTAGAATGTAAATTTAGCAGATCCAGATTGGATATGGAAGATGAGGATTATTTGAGGGGAAAAATTATATCTATTCTTGGATAGGCTTGAAATTTGGAAGATACCAATATTTAAGGGATTGAGGCAAAAGACATTAAGAATAGATTTACAAAATGAGAAGCGTTGATAACACAAGCAACTTGTGAACATCAGCTTCATGGAGGATAGTAAAGGGGCTAGATGTTTAGTAAGTACTTAAAATGCATAAGGATTACAATGCTTTGTTGTTGGTCTTGGAGAGAGTAGTTGCAAAAACAGTGGTGAGGGTAGCAGATACATTTTAGTGGCTTGTTAAGAGGTAAGAGGCTTTTGTAGGCTGAAAGTTTAATGTAAAAGGGGAGAGAAAATAGGAGGAGTACAGCCAAAGAAAGATTGAGGTAGAGGGAAGGAGTTTGCTTTTGGTTTTGAGTAGTTATTGGTTTGATTTAGGATAGATGGAAGAACATTGATGGAAAAGAATAATCAGGAAGCAGATGGCTAACATTGCTGTTGATTGAGCTGGCTTCCAAAGATTGAACTTTGAAATCTAAGAAAAAGGAGGACAGAATCCTTAGATTTTAGTGGGAGGGGAAAGAAGATTGATTACAGTTGGTAGTTTGCATACTGGTAGAGTTATGAAATTTAATAAATGTTTGGATTCATTGCTTAGAAAATTGGTTCAATCCCTATTAGTTTCTTTTTTCATAATGTATTTTTTTATCCTGAACATAGAACTTTAGGATATGTGAAAAGTTCTTTTCCTTTCTATCCCCAGATGTGTATACATTGAAGTATTCTTGGAAGAAAAAATTAAGATTTTTATGAAAGTAAACTTTAAACTGTGGCCTCATTTTCTTTCTCCATGCTGAGTTGCTTTCTATTGGCTGATCCTGCATTAATTGATAATGTTCATTTTTATTTTAATTTTTATTATATATGGTACAGGGTTTCACTATGCAGCTTGGACTCATAGTGATCCTCCTGTTCTCAGCCTTCCCATCACTGATATTATAGAATTGACACATTCTTAAGTGACATGGAAAATACAATTTTTTGCTTTTCTTTTCTTTTTTCTTTCTTTCTTTTTTTTTCCCCCAGCGTATTTTAGTATAAAGGTCTCACAGTGCAGCTGGGACTTCTAGTGACCCTCCTGTTTTCAGCCTCCCCAGCACTGGGATTACAGGCATGTACCACTGTGCCCAATCTCCATGGCTGGCTTAGTGCACCCAGGGCTGGGGATGTGGTGCAGGGGAACACTGCGCTTGCCTAAGCAGGTGCTTAGTATGTTGAGCTATCTCACCAGCCCTACTTTGCTCATTTTCTTAACTGCCTACTCTGCATTTGCAGTGTTACCAGTATATTGCTTTTTTCCACTGAGCTTGCAAATTATTAATAGTTTTAGTTTTTCATTTAAAATTTTAGTTGATTTTAATGTATCTGGACACATTCTAGTTATTTTGGATTGATACTGTAACTGATACAAATCTCTAAATATAGAAGATTTTTTTTTTTGCAGAACCGGGAATCGAACTCAGGTCCTTGCACTTGCCAGGGTAGCGCTTATTCTACTGAGCCATCTCCCCGGCCCCTAGAAGTTTTCAAATTGCTTTCATAAGGGTGAATTGGGAAGATTAATTAAAATGAATAAACATAGTGTCAAACTTAACACCTTTATCTGCAAGTTTGCTTGGATCAAAAAAAAAAAAAAAAAAAGAATGGTTAAAAAGGTTAAAAGAGTAATGAGTCAAGAATCTGTGGTATCATTGTGAAGCTTTTAAGCAAAGATTTTCACTCTCATCTCCCGTAAGCATGGAAAGAAGGCACATTCATGAGACAGAAATGAGGGACTTTGGCTGAGACATGTCACTTTTTCTTTGCCACAATTAACTTAGCTGCTTTGACTGCCCAAGCAGATCTGTCCTTTTCCTCTTTATTGCTTTTATTTTCCTGAGGGCTCATTTCATTACTGAATTCATTGCCCTCTTAGAGATAGGCTTGTGTTCAAGGGTAGGTATATACAAAAACTGCGCTTTTTTTTTTTTTTTTTAAAGGAGGAAAGGTTTATTTAGCTAACAGTTTGTAGAAGTTTTAGTTCATAATCGACTGACTCCAAGGCAGGGTGGATGGTAGAAGGGCAATGGAGAGGAGAAATAGTTCATGGCAAGCAGCAGGTAGCAAAAACCTACACCTTTTAATGGAGCCTTCTGACTATGAAGTCTACTCATTTGTAATTATCCACTGTCACATGAGTGTCAGATGTTCATTAAGGTTAAGAAGCTGCAAAATATTGGAAGTATTAAAAAACGTAAAACAAAAGCATTTTCTGGTTTTAGGAACCATTGGGATTAATAGTATGGCTAAGCAGAAACTGTTATAAAAAGTGTTCTTCAGGCCTCTCTAATCCTATTTTGAGAGATTTAAACTTTTTTATTTTGCATAATTAGTTTATGTGCAAACTTTAATAAATTTGAACAATACTTAGGTAGGTGAAAAATCAAGCTACCCCAATGATTTTCTTTGGAATAAGAGTATTCATGTTTTGTAGCCACTATTTACAACCCAGCTATGAATTTAACAGCATAGAGAATTGTATAATGTCTGAAAGGTCATTTGGGATTGATTGATTGATTGATTGATTCTGTATTTTTCATAGTGTTGGAAATCCAACTTATGACTTAAGACTTTACTGCTAAGCTGCATTCCCAGTGTGACTTTATCATACCATACTGAATCAGTTTTTTCTAGAAAGTAGTAAATTACGTTCTATATTTCTAAAATGTCAACTTTTTTAAATTAAGTGAACTTTTAGGTCCTAGAAGTTGATTTATATACTTGGGATAGGGCTGGTGAGATAGCTCAGTGGTCTAAAGTGCCTGCTTAGGCAAACTTAAGCAAGCATGCAGGGATCTTGGTTCGATCCCCAGCACCACATGCCATGCCAGCCCCGCCCCCAAGGTGGGCTGAGCTGACCATAAAAAATAAAAATAAAAATAAATAAATAAATAAAAATATACTTGGGATAGGAAAAACAAGTAAATTTAAATAGAAGTAACCATAATGATAATTCATTTGAATATTATAGTTAGTGAAGTACAAGTGAATTTATAGGATATAAATGTAGGGTTTTTTTTGTTATTGTTTTGTTCTTTTGTCTTTTTGATACAGGGAGGGTTTCACTGTGCTGTTCAGGCTGGCCTTGAGCTCACAGTGACCTTCTGCCTGAGCCTCCTGAGAGCTGGGATTACAGGTGTGTGCCACCAAACCTGGCCTACCTCCTTGTTTGTTTACTTTTAAAGCTCGATTTTTGGGCAAGGGATATAACTCAGTGGCACAGTACCTGCCTGGCAAGCATGAGGTCCTGAGTTCTATTCCCCCCAAATAAAAAAAAAAAAAAAGAAGAAGAAAGCTAATTTTTGTTTTGTTTCATTTTTGTTAGTACTGAGGACAGAGCCAAGGGAATTCTGAGATGTATCTTCAACACTTTCTATTTTGAAATTGTGTCTTGTTAAGTTGTCCTAGGCTGGTGTTGTACTTTCCATCCTCCTGTCTTCAGCCTTGTAGATAGCTGGGATTAGAGGTACCTCCCTCTAAACCTAGCCTAGAAGCTACTTTTAAGGAGATTTTGTTGAAGTTTAACTGATGCATGCTAAACTGCATGCTCAAATAATAAGAGTTTATTTATACATTCATTTTTCTGTTTTGTTTCCTGTGTTTGGCTGTTGAGAACATTCATACATGGAACTTTGTATGAGCATATTATTTAATTTTTCTTTCATGGCTAGTTAAATATGTAATTGCTGGGATAGTGATGTGACATTACCCTTTTTAAGAGTCTCATGCTCTACCGACTGAGCTAGCCGGGCTACCTGACATTACCCTTTTTAAGAAACCAAACTTTTTCCAAAATATCTGTACCATTGTGTATTCCTACCGTCGGTGCATGAGATTTGTATTCTACATCCTTTGAAACACGTGGTATGGTCAGTTAAAACCTATTGTTTCTTTCTTTCTTTTTTTTTTAATGTATTTAGTACAGGGTCTCACTACACAGATCGGACTCATAGTGATCCTCCTGTTTTCAGCCTCCCAAGTGCTGGGATTTTTACAGGCCCGCACCACACCCAGTCTCATTCATGATCTCAATGCACCCCAGGGACAGGGCTGGCATGGCAGGCTGGGAGTCGAAACCAAAGGCCCCTATGTCTGCCTACGTAAGCGCTTTAGTTTGCTGAGCTATCTGGTCGACCCAAAACCTGTTTTTTATCATCCTTCCACATATATACAAATATATGTATATATATATTTGTGTGTGTGTATCTGTCTGTCTATCTATCTTTATCTTTTTTTTTTTTCCCTATATTTTAGGGAAGGGCCTACAGGGTATTCAGGGTCTCACTACTAGATCAAACTCATAGTGATTCTTCTGTTTATAACCTTCCCAGTGCTGGGATTACAGGCTCATTTCACCACGCCCAGTTTCACTTGCTGTCTCATTTCACCCTGGGGGTGGGGCACGGACAGCACAGCAGGCCCAGGGATGGAACCCCCGGCCCCTGTGCCTGCTTGCAGGTGCTTTAATCTGCTGAACTATTTGGCCAGCCTTCAATATGTATATCATTTGAGAAGTGTAAAAAGTATGTGAATAGCTAAAAAATTTTAAAGTTAATTTTTAAAAGTGATGTAGTTAATGTGACATTAAAAGATGGCTTGATAAAAATATTGGAAAATTGAGAGATACTATTTGGTTTTAAGGAAGTCATTTTGTAATGCATGCACTTGATTTATAGGTGTATTTTCTTCCTTTGATAGAGTTTTCCAGAAAAAGACCTTCTGCACTGTCCATCTAAGGATGCAATTGAAGCTCATTTTATGTCTTGCGTAAAAGAAGCTGATGCTTTAAAGCATAAAAGCCAAGTAATCAATGAAATGCAGAAAAAAGATCACAAGCAGCTTTGGATGGGACTACAAAATGGTAACTATAGCAGTGCTTAGTTTCAGAATATTACTTAGTTTAGTGTTCATGCCCAGATTTGCACAGTAACTGTTTTTAGTTACCTCTTTATACTCTTTTGGTATCCCTGTGTTTATGGATTAATTTAGTCCATGATGTAAGACAGTATACAGATTGTAGCTTTTGAAGAAAGTGCTACTGTATTACTTATAGGGTATGGTTCTCATTCTGAGGCCTGACCCTTTACAACTGGAACCTGTGGGTATGTACCCAGATATGTCTATTTGGGCAGGGATCAAATATCACCTTGTACTTTCTCAGAAAAGTAGACTTGCTTTGTGCTTAGATTCTCTCTAGTTTCTGTTTTAGACAGTACCTGCAAGAAAAAAGATGCATCTTTTGGACATGATAGTTCCCTAATCTTGGCTCCAACAGTTTCAGGTGTTTGGTTTAAATAGTTACTGCTTTACATGGTTCCGTATGCATGAAAATCATTCACCAGGGTTCATTTAAGTAACATTAGCTCTCTTAACTGTATGGTTTCAGTTTCAGTTACTATGTTGTATTAAATAAATTATACAAAGTGTAATTTTATTACCAACTCTTCAGTCTAGGAATCATTACATGATGCGTTTCATAAGCTGGTGTGGTTATGATCAGTGAGTGACAAATCATATCTCTTCTTACAGTGTCCAATTTTAGTATGTGTTGCCAAAGTGAGCACTTTATAGTGTCCCATTAGCTGGCCACTATGTATTTGTTATTTATGCACTTCACAGTCAGCAAAGTGTATAGTTGTAATACCTCGTTTCCAGGATTAAGGTGGTGGTGTAAGATTTTAAAAGGCATTGGATACGAAACATAAAAAGGCAGAAAGCAACAGTGATAATGTTGGAAGTGAAATTTGAGTAGATGTTAATGGGAAAATAGCTGACTTAGGGAATTCCCACATATCTGCATTTCAAGAAGACCAGATATGCAGTCAGAGAAATATGCTGAAGGTGAATTTACTGACATAAATGAAGGAAATAGATGTCCTGTAGTAAGTGATGTAGTTAAAGGAACCCATAGAGATACCTCTTAACATTGAAAATACAAATAGTAAAGTGTTGGGAGCTGGTTAAAACATAGCAATATTTCATTTCACCTAGGCATTGGTTGCCCGTAACTTGTTACACGTCTAAAAAGAAGTAAAACATTTTTATTTTGTTTCTGATGTTCGAAATTACAGTGGACTTATTAATATACTCTTACTTACTTTTTTTTTTTTTAAATTTTATTTATTTATTAGAGAGAGAGAGAGAGAGAGAGAGAGAGAGAGAGAGAGAGAGAGAGAGAGGTGTGTGTGTGGCCAGCTCAGCCCACCTGGGGGCGGGGCTGGCTGGCATGTGGTGCTGGGGGATCGAACCGCGGTCCCAGATGCTTTGCTAAGCTTGTTCTAAGTAGGTGCTTTAGACCACTGAGCCATCTCTCCAGCCCTCTTACTTACTTTTTATATTCTTTTTTCCCTTTTTTTTTTTTGAGGTATGGGGATTTGAACTCAGTACCCTACTGAGCTAACTCCCTGGGCCCTCTCATTTTTTTAATGGATAGAATTTTTAATATTTTGAAAAACTTTTAGAAAGATCATGGAATAATTATTTTCTCTATTAATAAGATTACTTTTCAAAGTCTTAGTGTGCATGATTACTAAAAATGACTATGGAAAGTTAAGATATCTTGTACTTTGTCTTTGATAGATGTTCAATTTAAATTCTTTCATGGTAGTGACATCTGTAGTATTATGTCTAAGAGGTATTTATAGTTACTTAAGAGCATTATTGTGACCTCTGGAGATGTAAGGCACATGTTTTATGACATGTACTATAAATTACATGTTCTTACTTGTTTGAATTTGCTTTCTTGGATTAGACCTGGGTGAAATGGTGCTGCTTCTTAATTTTGTATGTATACATCTGGTATTTTTAGTGCCTGGCTAGTGCCATTTTTTTTTTTTTAAACCTCATTTATTACTGACTACAAAAATTCTTACCAAGTAACTAAAATATTTACAATACCTTAAGATATTATATTTTTTGTTATAGTTATTTGAAAATGAATTGATATGTTGAGAGACTTGTGAACAAGAAAATAGCATATATAGAAGAAGCTGGGATTATATAAAGAGAGAAGGAAGTTGAGAATAATTTTACTTCAGAAGTGAAATGCTTTAAATGGGTATATGGTAAGAAAGCTCAGATTCAGAAGAGAATTCTAAAAACTTTTGTTTGAGAAAATTGCCCAAGCTGGCCTCAGCTTACTTTCTTCCCTTCTCAGCCTTCTTGAGTACTTGGGAGTACAGGTATGCATTACTTTTAACCATTTAGATCCATTTCTGTTTTTGCACTTTATCTCGCTCTGGAATAGCTGTATGGGTTATGTTTTCTGCTAGCATAATACTTTTGGTTGAAGTATGTCTTATTTTATAATCCCTGTCATCCCAGTGTGGTTTAAACCATATAGAGAAACTGTATTGGCTGAGTGCTCCTTTCTTTCTTTCTTTCTTTCTTTCTTTCTTTCTTTCTTTCTTTCTTTCTTTCTTTCTGGTGCTACTAGGAAGTATTAACAGCTTTTCATAATTAGTGCCATATTATTCTTTTTTTTTTGGCAGAACCAGGATTGAACTCAGGCCCTTGCGCTTGCCAGGGAAGTGCTTATTCCACTGAGCCATCTCCCCAGCCCCCAATATTATTAAAAAATATAGGAAGTGCCTTTAAAAATTTATTTATAGAAATGAACTTTCTTTTATTAATTTTTCATCAAGAAGTTCCTATTCTGTAAAGTCAAAGATACTTCATTTTTTGTAATACAACTGTAAATTTGTCAAAATTGAGACAAAGCAGAAGGTAAATTTTTTGATTGGGAACTGCACCTGTAGAACATAATGACTAAACAGAAATTTAAACAATTTTTGAATACTTTCAAATGCTAATTTTAATTTTGAAGGTCTCTGTGAAGGAGAAATAAGAAAAGCTTTTGAAACCAAGAACCCTCATTTAAGGGTTCTATGCCTTTCAGTGTTTTTTTTTTCCATGGGTTTTCATTTTAGATATATAAACATTTAACCTCTGTGTGAAACAAAGTTAATGACCACAAAAAAAAAGTAGAATTTTCTTATTTGAGGCAGTTGTCACTAAATGGACAGACTGTTTTCTTGTTAATGTGAATTTTTTTTTTTTTATAAGCTGGACATTTGAGGAAATCACTAAAAATATTTTTGTATGATATAAAACAGCTTTTAGTTTTACTTTTGTGAGTGTGTCTTCTAAAAGAATTAAATAACTGTCTCAAATTCTATGGACTATATAAGGCAAAGCTTTCTTTTTATTGAGAAGTAAATATGAATGAGACAGTTTCACAGCTGATTAATAGGACAGTTTTGATAGTCAATACACTGTACATTGTTATCTTCCTAGTGGTTATCCATAGTACAAGAAACAGACAGGATATTCTGTCTAAACACTGTTGGTACACCTCTTTCTTCTCATTGAGTTAAGTGAAAGTAGCTGTAAAT
>NW_004524666.1:5394962-5400219 GCF_000260255.1 Octodon degus | reverse complement strand
GGCATGTGGTGCTGGGGGATTGAACCGCGGTCCCTGATGCTTTTGCTAAGCTTGTTCTAAGTAGGTGCTTTAGACCACTGAGCCATCTCTCCAGCCCCTGTGCCGTTTTTTCTTGAAACTGGTTTCTAATAGGAAAAAAATGATCACAACATTAAAAAATGTGTTTGGTAAGTAATATAAAAGATAAATACATTCGTTGTGGCTTTTTGGAACCTTATATGATAGAAACATATGGTTGTAATTATCTGTATTTTTATTAGCTATCTATAGAAGACTAAGTATTGGAGGGAGAATCTTTTGGTCTGAGATGGAGAAATAGATCTCATTTTTTTTTTATCTCTTACCAATTTTGTGACTGTGGCAGATCACTTTTTTCTCTATTTTTGAAGTGCTTTTATGCAAAGACTCGAACTATACAGTAGTAATCACCTATATTTAATTCTAGAAATAGCCTTCCTGCTCATTCCAGAGGGGCTTCCTGAATGAGTAATTATGATTGTTTTTTTCCTCCATCTTCCTTTTCCTCCATCTTCCTTATAAAGCAGGATGTAGGTAAAACGTAATTCTATAAATTCCATAAATAATTGTACTATCATAGAAAGAGACAGCAGAAAGACAAGTGGTTGTATAGTTATTGTGGCTAGTAACAGGCATCTTAAAGCTTGCTTTTTTTTTTTTTTTTGCACTTTTGTTAGCGTTAGGTACTGTACTAGGTGCAGGTGTTATGGAATGGGTCATTTCTAAGAATTGTCAATAGATATGAATATTATTCTTGAAACATTTGTCTTTTTGAAAGGTTGACATTTGATAGCTTGTTTGCTTGCTTGCTTGCTTTTTTTTGGTGCCAGGGATTGAACTTGGGACCTGGCGCTTGCCAGGCAGGCACATATGCTGCTGAGCTATGTCCCTGCCCCCTTTCTTAAAGTTTTTATTAACTTATTAAAACTCAGATTTTTATCAATCATGAAAACATTGGAATTAGATTTTGTAATTAAGAATAAATAATATGTAGTAGATCTCTGTACTGAACACATGGCTTTAGCAATTATCAGTATGTGACAAATCTTGTTTTTATTTTTTATCTTTAATTTCTGCTGTGCTTTGTGTTTTTATAAATATTTTCTATTGTCTTATTTAATGTTAACAGATTTATATTCCTTTTTTTTTCTTTTAATGTTTAAGCAATCCTTAAAGACAACTCATCATTTCTTACCTTCATGAGATTAAATGCAGTCTTCCTGAAAGGAGGATCATGCCCATACCATAGTAGTATGGATTAGCTAGCCAGTAAAAGAACTTAACATCGCCAAGCCATTTTGTTAGTCATGGGACAGTTGCTGAATAAGACGAGTATGGTCATTTCCTTGAGAATTTATAGTCTAGCAAAAGGAAGACATTTGGTAAACATATAGTAGTTAAATAATGGAGAGAAGGGGGAAGTGATAAAGAATAGTGACATGGTGATGAAAATATCCTATACTAAGACAATGATGCAGGTGAGGCTTTGAAGCAAAAAGCCTTCTGGTAGAGGAATAAAGGCCAGTCTAACTCAGGATGGTAATCAAGTGAACAGCAAGGAGGTAACACTGGAAATTAAGTAGAAGTTCTATTCAGGGCCTTTTTACATCATTATAAGTGTACTGAATTTAATCTTGGGACATTGAATAAGGTGGTAGAGGGAAACTGAAAGATTTTAAGCAGCATTTAAAACAGTCACAATTTTCTGTAAAGCCACTCCTTTGCAAACAGGGTGACTGATGATTCTGAAGAGAGCAAATATATATTTACGAGGCCAAGAAGGGACTTATACCGGTGTTTGGTGACAGATGATAGTTGTTCAGACCATATATGGTAACTTTGGATACAGGAAATCATAGATATGATAAATTTGAGATGTAGAGTTAATAAGATTTAAAGATGGTGAGTAATAGAATGTTGAGTTCGATTTTCAGACATTTGAGAAACTATTGAATATACCTAATTTTTCTAATCCAGCTCATATTATCAAGAAATACCTAACCCCTTAATACTATAGCTCAAAAGAATGTAAGTTACATTGGCCATATACTGTTTTGCAGTCTAAATACCCTTTGCCTGGTGGTTGAAGTTAGGCTTATTACTTGGTAAAACCTTCATATTTTTAAGTTGAAAGATTTGCTTGTCTCTTGACCCCAGGCACCTGTCCCATGTTTTATTGATAAAATTGTTGAAATTGGTTTTTTTGATTCTATCTTTACATTTTTATCGCCCTGTAGAAACACATCCAGACATACTCGTCCACCTTATCTTTGTCAAAGGAGCCAAACACTTGCACTGAAAGAAAGATAGCCTCTTTAATTATTGGTGCTAGAAAGATTGGCTTTTCACATGTAGAAGATCAGAACTAGACTCGTATGTTTTACCATGCACTAAAGTACAATTGAGTTGAATCAAAGATCTGAATATTAAAATGGAAACATTAGTGTAGGCAAAGATTTTGTGAGCATAATCCTTTTTTTTAAGTTGAGAAATAGTATGAGACAGTTTCACAGCTGATTAATAGGACAGTTTTGATAGTCAATACACTGTACATTGTTATCTTCTTAGTGGTTATCCATAGTACAAGAGGCAGGCAGGATATTCTGTCCAAACATTGTTAGTATACCTCTTTCTTCTCATTGAGTTAAGTGAAAGTAGCTGTAAATTTATCCTATTTTGTATATGTAAATACAAAATGATCTTTTTTTTGTATCTTTTTTTTAATTTAAATTTTTTTTTCTTGTCCTGTCAGAGGTGAATATTCTATTGGCATCTAAATACTATAAGTGTTTGAATTCAACTAAACAATCTCACACTGTCTAGCAGTCTATAATATTAGTGAGTTATCCTCAGAAGTTATTGACTTGAGCCTTTTACAGCTCATCGTATTAATATGGATTTACTTTATACACCTCGTTTTTATACTTTTGTGCTGGATGGTTAAGACCAGGATATAGCAAGACCTATATACCCAGAGATGTAACTTTTGTACTGATAAGGTCAGCCAAGTACTCTCACAATTTATCCTGTAGCCTTGTACCGCCTTTTGTACATCCTTTTGTCAGTGTCTGACTGTGAGCATAATCCTGATTGCACAGGAAATATTACAAAGAATCAACAACCGGAATCTCATCTTACTAAAAAAGCTTTTGCACAGCAAGAGAAGCCATCAACAGAGTGAAAAGACAACCCACAATTTGGGAAAAAATGCTTGCCAGCTGTTCCTCAGACTAAGGATTACTATTTAGAATATTTAAAAACTGAAAATATCAGGACCCCCCTCCCCCTGCAGATTTAAATACCTAATCCAAAGATGATTGGATCTGAAATGAATAGATGCTTAGATGAAGACATAGAAACAGCAAATAAATATATGAAAAAACATTCTATATCACTGGTTATTCAAGAGATGCAAATTAAAACTGCTGAGATTCCTTCTTCAGAAAGAATGGCTATTATCAATAAATCAATCAATAAGAAACACTGCTGAGGCTGTGGAGAAAAAGAGAACCTTTTTCCATTGTTGGTGCGAGTGTTGACTGGTACAATGCACTGTGGAAATCCATGTGGACATTACTTAAAAAACTAAAACTAAAGTGCCTGTGGACCAAGTAATTTTCCATCTTGGTGTCTTTCTGAAAGAATAAAAAACACATCGCAGCAATATATGTGAACCTGTTTCTCTAACAGCTGTTTATATTTCCAATAGCTACTATTAGAAGCAGCCCAAATGTCCATCAATCAGTGAATGGATAGAGTTGGAGCGCTATTCTGCCATAAGGAATTGAGACACTTCTAGGTAATTAGATGCTCCCTGATAATATACTCTCAAGTGAAATAAATTGAATGCATATGTTTAAATACTACATAGTTTTTCTAGTATGAGAAACCAAAAATGTAAAAAAGGACTGTAATGGTTGAAACGTTCTGTCAACGTACGGTCCTTGCTTTATAAACATCCCCAGTCTGTGCAAGAGGAAGACAGGGAGATGGTATGAGTGCTGCACTCACCCGCCCTGTGTGTGTGTGTGGGGGGGGTTATCTGCTTATCCTTCTGCACTTTTGCTCTTGTCGCTTTTGCTCTCTTCTTCTGCCTGGAATTGTCACCCCTGTGCCATGCCATCTTGCCTCAGAGCTAGCTGATTATAGGCTGAAACCTCCAGAAACTGAGCTGAACAAACCTTTCCTCCTTTAATTTTGTCGGGTATTTCGTCTCCACAATGAGAGAAAAGTAACCAAGACAAGGACTAAAAAGTATAATATTGTGAAATAGGAAGAAAATGTTCAGATGGAAAGGAGAACTAGAGGTGGGGAGGGGGAAAGGAAAAAAGAGAAAAAAAATAAATGAGAAAAGGGGGAAAAAAGTAATCTCTGTTTATCCAAAGATGTGCATTAATTTAAAGTCCCATGTTTTCCAGTGCACAGTACATACCATTACCTGGAGCCTTATAGAAACATTATTTTCTTACCCTTTTTGTTGTTTGAAAAACAAAAAAGCTAAATTATGATGGTCTTTCCAAATAATATTCTATATTATCGGTCTTTCATTGCTGCAAGACATAGTTTATGATGTTCATCTTATGTCCCTTTCTGCAAGTCTCATGCTCAGTGTTGGCCATCCTGCCACTCTTTTCTCAAGTGTTCATGTTGTGATTTGGTTTGTTTTTGTCAGTTATTTTAATATTAATTTGCTGAGCAAGTGGTTATGTTTGTCTAGTGTATGATTTAAATTTCCTGTAACAGAGATAGCTGTGACAAAAACAGGAATTCCCATCCTTTTGGGCTCTTTAATGTGGGGAGGCAGACAAGCATTTAGCAAATATATTTTGACATGATAAGTGCAACGAGAGAAAACGTGGGGGGAAAGATGAGGAAAGCCTTTGAGAAAGGGCATTGCTATGTTAAGCAGGGTGGTGAGAGAATGGTTCACTGATTGGATGTCATTAAATGGATGTCATTAAATGAAGACTTGAAGCAGTTTAGGAAGAATATGCATTTATCTGGGGTTAAAAGACATAGGCAGAAGGGACATTCAGGTTCAAAGGCAATCAGTGGGAATGTGCTAAACACTTTTTTTTTTATTTTTATTTTTTATTTTTTTTTTCAAAGTTTTATTGACAAACAGACAGCAATGAGACAGTTTCAAATCATATCGGAAGGACAGTTTCAACAAATAATACACTGCATATATTCTTCTTAGTGGTTAATTGCTGTACAAGATGCGGACTTGTGATCCCAT
>NW_004524666.1:5392590-5394632 GCF_000260255.1 Octodon degus | reverse complement strand
ATGGTTAAGACCAAGGTAAAGCAGGACCTCTGCAACAAGAGTTGTAGCTTTTTGGTCTGAGAAGGTCAGTGAAATGCCCTCAGGATTTGTCCTGATGTGCTAAACACTTTGAGAGAACATAATTCTATGCCTACCTTTTAAAAGTGTAGATAACATAGGTTTTTCTTTTTGGATATCTTCCTCTTGTAGTGCACCTGTCATAATTTTGCTCTGTCTGCTGAAGCTCATCTGTAATATCTATCATTTATTTATTTTTTTTAAATTGGGAGTCAAACTCAAAACTTCACACTTGTCAGGAGGCACTATGCTACTGAGCTATATCTACCCAGCTCATCACTTTTTTTTTCTCCTTTGTTTTGTTTTTGATACAGGGTTTAGCTACGCAGTTCAGACTCACAGTGATCCTCCTATCTCAGCCTCCTCAGCACTGGGGATTACAGGTGTGTGCCACCATGCCTGGTTTTGGGTCAGCACAGCATGACATGTGATACTGGGGATCAAACTCAGGACCTTGTGCTTGCCAGGCAGACACTTAGACTGCTGAGCTATTTCTGCAGCCCCCCGTGCCCTATTTTTATTTTTAAGCATCTTTATAGGAAGAAATTTGTCTTCATCTGGTTCTTTTTGATAAGCTCTATGGAACCCAGAACATCTGTTAGCAAAAGGTTTTATACTACTATTAAAGCAGTAATAAATAGACTGTTAAGAATAGACCAGTAGGGAGCTATGGAGATAGCTCAGTAGAATAAATGTCTACCTGGCAAGTGCAGGGTCCTGAGTTCAATCCCTTGTAGCACAAAAAAAAAAAAAAAAAAAAAAAGGTAGGCCAATAGGACCTGGACTTGTTTACATTAGGTTGGTTAGAGAAGACTTCTTAGAGAAAATGATATGTAAATTCAAATCTGAAGGATGAGAACCAGTCATATTAGCAAAATCACTTTTCAAAAATATGAAGCAAAAGAATTTGACTTCAGTATTCATCTGTTCAGATTGCTATAATAAAAGTAACCATAGTTTAAGTGGCATAAAGAATAACTACTTTTCACAATTGTGGAGACTGGTAATTTTCCTTCAGTGTGTTATGAGAGTTTATTCACAGTTGTGGAGGCTGTTCAAATTTTCCATCAGTGTGTTATGAGAGTTTATTCTTGTTTCATATCTGCTTGTCTCTTCTATGATAAGATGGAAAGGAGGGTAAGCAATGTGGATTCTTTGTTTTATTTATTTATTTTTTAATAAGGACACTAATATCATTCATGAGGACTCTGCCCTCATGACCTAGTCACCTTTCAAAGGCCTTGGGACCAAATATCTCACTTTGGGATTTGGGACTGAGGAAGGCATGAAGATTTAGTTCACAAGAGTTACGCTTTTAGAAATTGAAAGAAGACAGATTTATTGACCAGGAAGAAAGGATATGTTAAAATGAGTCAGGAGTTGGAAATTCTTTTAATTTGAATGCTTCCTAGAGATTTCATTTTTCTTAAAGCTACTGTAAATGATACTATTTTTTAAGTTTCCTTTTCAGCTCATTCATTATTAGTATATACAAATGCTAATAATTTTTATGTGTTGATCTTGTTTCCTGCTATATTGGTGAAGTTTATTATTAATTCCAACAAGTTTTTGATGGAGTTCTTTGGACCTCTGTAGAATCATCTGCAAATAATAAGTTGAGTTCTTCCTTTAATATACAGCATATATCTCTTTTATTTCTTCATGTTGCATAATTGCTCTGGCTAGTATTTCAAGTATTATTTTGAGTAGAAAAGATGATAGTGGACATCCTCGTGTTCTTAATTTTAGAAGGCATGCCTTTAGTTTTTCCCTAGTTGTATGATGCTGGCTATTTGTCATATGTAGCTTTTATCACTTTTCATGTGAGGTCTTTTTTTTTTTTTTTGCAAAGTTTTATTGATAAACAGCAATGAGACAGTTTCAAATCAAATCGGAAATACAGTTTCAACAAATAATACACTGCATATATTCTTCTTAGTGGTTAATTGTTGTACAAGATGCGGACTTGTGATCCTATTTACAAA
>NW_004524666.1:5382324-5385413 GCF_000260255.1 Octodon degus | reverse complement strand
ATTTTGTGTAGCACTGTCTTCTGCCCTTTGTTGTAGATCTTTGCTGTAGTTATAACCTTCACACCTACTGAAGTTAAGGTGGAGCTCTACAGAGTTTTGACTTATCCAGCTGCATCTGGCTTAGGTCTGGCTGCTGTGCTCAGCTCCTTCCTGCTGCGAACCTGGGCTAGGACTGGTTCTGGGGGTTCCCGGAACTCGGCAGAAATTCCTACTGGGCGGGAGGCGTGGGACAGGTATGGGGGAGTGGTGGGGGGCGGCCCGAGGGGGTGGGAGAGGGTCCAGCCCACGCTGCGCCTGGGCTGGGACTGGTCCCGCTGGTGCAAGGTAGCATGAAGCTCTGCACACACTCACCGGACCTGGGCTAGGACTGGGTCTGGGGGTTCCCTGAAGTTGGCAGAAATTCCTAGTCGGCCGGAGGGGTCGGGAAGGTACGTTGAAATGGTTGGGGGGCGGCCCGAGGGGGTGGGAGAGGGTCCGGCCCATGCTGAGCCTGGGCTGGGACTGGTCCCGCCGGCACAGGGTAGCAGCAAGCTCTCCACACACTCACCGGACCTGGGCTAGGACTGGGTCTCGTGAGGTCTTTTTATACTTGTTTTCTCCATGGTTTTTGTCATGAAGGGTTTGTTTTTGTCAAAAGCCTTTTCTGCATCCTTTGGTATGATCATGTGGGTTTTCTTTTCATAATTGTAGCAGTTTTTGTTTTGTGAAGATAGGTATTGTATTTGGTACAAATATGTTTATCATTATTATCTCGTTGCATTGTTCCTTTAATGGGTCTAAACAGTTTTAGCTTATTTCTTCTCCTGCTTGTTTTCAGGATTTTTGGTGCATGAGAAGTTTTTTTTTCCATTCTTTAATTTTTAATGTATGAATGTCTTTTTGGATTAGGTAAGTTCTTTTTTTTTAATGTATTTAGGACAGGGTCTACAGGGTCTCACTACATAGATTGGATTTGTGGTGATTTGTCTGTTTTCAGTCTCCCCCCAAGCATTGGGATTATAGGCCCGCGCCACCACACCCAGTCTCAGTAGTTGTCTCAGTTTGCCCTGGGGGCGGGGCTGGCATGGCACAACTGGGATTGAACCCCAGCTGCTGCACTCTGCGTAAGCAGGTGCTTTAGTCCACTGAGCTATCTGGCTGGGTAGATAAATTTCTTGAAAGCAGTTTATTGTTGGGTTCTGCTTTTGAATAGTTTAGGCTGTTAACATTGAAAGATGTTAGTGAGATGTGTTGATTATTTACTGCCATTGCCTTCTTTATTTGTTGGTGTATTCTTTTTTCCCAATTTGTTGTTGTTGCTATTTATCCATTAATGTCACTAGTTTCCCTATTTTTGCTGTATAATTTTTGTATTGAGAGTATTAAGTATTTTTTCTAGAGCTGATTTAGCACTCATATATCTTCAGAACTGTTTTTTTTTTTTTTAATGGAAAGACCTTACATCTCTATTTTTGAGAGATAGCTTTGCTGAATGAGAAAGTCAATCTGAGTTCCAAGTTACTTGCTTTTTGAGCTTGAAATACTTCACTCCAAATGGCCGGGGAGATAGCTTAGTGGTATAAGCTCCTGGCAAGCACAAGGTCCTCAGTTCATTTGCCAGTATCACAAAAAAGGGGGGGGGGCGGGGTGGAGCTGGGTGGAGCGGGGTGAGGCGGACTTCTGGAGTTTGCGTTGAGATTCTGCTGTGATTCTAATTGGTTTATCTTTATATGTGATTTTTTTTTCATTTTTCTATATATGCTTTGATAATTACTATTATTATTTTTTTCTGGATATGTGTTAACTCAGTAAGGATATGCCTTACTGAGTTCTGGTGATAATGAATTGTGGCTGTCAAAACTGTCTATTAGTGATATTTCCTGAATCAAAGAGATCAATGACAGTTGTTTGCTGCCTATTGCATGCCTTTTCTCTCTACAGGAAACTAGACTATTAAAAAATCTTTTTAAGTGAAATCACATTTAAGTCTTATAAAACAATATCAGAATTTTAATTAGTACCTAAAGAAGTGCAAGATTTTCCAAAAATTGGAAGAGTAGGATAAAGATACAATTAAAAATAGTGTGAAATAAAGAATTTGTTAATCTAAGATGCAAATGTGTTTAGTGAAATCGTGATTTCTGGCTTCCCAGTGGCTACTTAAGCATTTCTTCCCACTGGGACCCTTTAGCATCAAGAATGTTCTTGAATTCTGTGAGTTTTTTTATATTTACCTTTTTTTTCTCTTTCCCATTATTAAAGGGATATCAAAATATTCCAGAGTATTTCTAATTGGAGTTAATTTATAAAGTTCTTGTAAATTTCAAATTACCATTTCACATTCAGAAAGTTGAGATTTTGGCTTTTTGGTGGTACCAGGGGTGTAACTCAGGACCTTGCACTTGCTAGGCGAGCACATATTCCAGTGAGCTATCTCCCTGATGTGAGTTTTGGCTTTCTTAAACTAGCCATTTTTTTTTTTTTTAAAGTAGATTTTGTTCTACAGCTAGATTAATGTGTATTCAGTTTTATATATTTTAAGATCTTTTTTTGAGTAGGATTTTAAAACACTATAAGCACATTTCACATACTTTTTAAAAGATAAAAAGTATTAATACTTATCCACCTAGATATTAATGGCGAACCTGTGGTGCATATGCCACAGTGGGCTGCTCATCATCACCAGCAGTTCTAAAAGTGTCGCCATCACTGACCTAGACTATAAAGAAGGAGCTCCAGGGGAAAGATGGTGGAAATATGGGGAATGGAAAGAAAAGGGAGACTACTTCATAAACTTGAATTAAAAGGAAAGACTTTACATATAATAGAAGTCCCCACAATATTTTCATTTTCAGGTGTTTCACTCCAAAGAATATAATATATGGTAAGGAATTGAGTAACTTGTGTTAAAATGAACAGTACATGAAATATTGGTGGGATAATTTAAGTTTTCATGACTTTATTCATATTTTTACTGTTAGGATTCTTGGGGGCCTGCCCCTTAGCTCAGCTCTTTAAGTGGCTGCTTCAACAAAGCAGTTTGGCTCAGGTTGCTGTGGTTCGATCCCCACAACTCAAGCCAGCCAAACCTGCCCTGAAGGCATTCGGAG
>NW_004524666.1:5377380-5382197 GCF_000260255.1 Octodon degus | reverse complement strand
TTTTTTTTTTTTTTTTTTTTTTTTTTTTGTATTTCTTTTAAAAAAGTCAACTGAATTGAGAGTGATTGCTAATATAATGAGACTCCTCAGGTCTTTCCTGTTTCTCATTTTAGCGTCCTTTGGTGTTTTGTTTAGTATGACTTTGGAGCAACCTAAACTGCTGTTGGTCTTCTCTGCTATTTGAGGAAATGGAATGGGGTTGGGAGTAAGGAGGACCTGAGCCATCAAACACTGGTAGTGCAATATAGAAAACTGATCAGACCTATCAAGAATTGTGGTAATTTTCTGTAGCAGTTTGGCTTCTCCAGATATAAAAAGGAATACAATGTAATTATTTTACTAATTTACTCTCTGTAACTCCTAGTACTCATATGGTATATAATAGCTTGCTGGATTTCACTGCATATGTATCTTGCATGTTGAAAGTTTAAGTCTTGTTTCTTTTATGTTCTGTTTTATTCTTTAATCTTCTTTGGGATTTTATAATATGGGTTGCTTGCAAATTGAGAACATCTTTTAAAAACATGTCTTTTCCAGGTAACTAGGAGATTAAATAGGTTGTATATAGAACATAGTTTACCTAGAGGTTATTACTATTATTAAATATCTTTGCTATCCTAGGCTGGGTAGTTTTACGTATATTATCTCCTGATTTGTTGCAGGAATTAGATAAATATTATTAAGTTTGTAAATGAGGAAATGAGGTTAACTGAGGAGTGAGACTCGGAATATGAACCTAGATCTCAGATTCTAAAGTGAATGCATTTTCCGTTACATGTGAGTTTATTAAATCTGGCTACATATTAGAGTCATCTGAGGAATTTTCAAAAGTACATATACAAGGAAATCATACTGTAATTGGGCAGGGCTTGAACATTAATATTTTTTAAAGTTCGCAATTAGTCGTAGTTAGCAGCTGTATATAATGTTGCATGTCCAGCAGTGTCTACTGGTGACATCATATTTGAAAGCACTCATTTGTCATTGCTAATCATCAGTATTTTCTGATTTGCCTGTTCTCACTGGAAGCATGAATTATGTTTATTGTGGGATAAGTAGAGTGTATCCCACAATAACATACTTCACAAGGATTGTTGCGACCATAATGGGCTTTTTGCCTGTAGGTAATTGCAATTAATAAATAGTTTTTTTTTTTTTTTTTTTTGTCTTAGGACTTTATGGTGCTTTCTGAGTGAAGTAAAAGTGAATTTGTTTAGTTGTTCATTTTATTTCTGGCTCTCTGAACCTCAAAGTGATAAACTAGGCTGAGACAAAAATTCTTTTACAGTAGTTTTGCAAAGTAATACAACAGAGTATTTGTTATAAGTCTATAAATAGTTTAATAGAAATAGATTTAGCTAATTAGTCATAGCATCCCCAGTGCTCCAGCTCTGTAAATGTCTTTTCAGCAATCAAGGTACTTTAAAGATTGTTTTATGGATTAAGAGAAAAGGCAAGTATAATTGTCATTTAAATTTTTTTTATACTTGAGCACATAGAAAAGTACAGTTTGGAGGGCCAGAGAGAAAGCTCAGTGGACTAAGCGCCTGCTTAGGAAAGCTCAGGGACCCGGCTTCAGTCCCCGGCACCACTTGCCGTGCCAGCCCTGCATCTCGGGTGCACTGAGCCAGCAACCATGGATATGGTGTTCCATGCCTGTAATCCCAGGGCTGGGGAGGCTGAAAACAGGAGGATCACTATGAGTCTGAGCTGTGATGTGAGACCCTGTACCAAATACATAAATTAAAAAAAAAAAAAGAAAAGAAAATTTTGACCTTTGAATCTTTTATGTTAATAAAATCGAAGTAAGCTTGTTAATTGGTTAGAATGCAGTAATTGAGTTTTACCCCTTCACCTAATGAACATTACTGGGGTTGATTTGTCAGATATGTGTATTAAACATATCATAATTTATAGTTACAGTTTTGGGCTGATACAAGACTAAAATGTAATATTTACTGCTTTAAAATTTTTGATAAGATTAATGTTAACTTTCTATCAATAATTTTAAATTATTTACAGTTTTCATAGAAAATAGTTTTTATGGACTTCATTTATAAACTTGTGGTGTAATAAAGTATGCGTTATAACTGGTTTATCTTTGCACATTAACAAGCAATCTTTTTTCCCCCCTGCATCATGATTATTTCTTTTCCCTATACCTATAATAACTATAAAAATTATCTGTTTTGAACCAGGGCCTCTGCATTGAGCTACTATCAGGCTCTTTTTATTATCAGTCTCACATTAAGTCACTAAATTATCCCAAGCTGGTCTTGAACTTGGAATCCTCCTTCCTCAGCCTTGCAAGGTGCTGTATCACTATGCCTTGGTTTTTTTACCGGTTGTGTCTGTGGCCGTAGGGGTCAAACCCAGAGCCTTGCCTGTGATAGATAAGTGCTGTACCACTTTATTACTTTCATAGCCCTCCCCTAATATTGTAGGATATGTTAGCAAGCAGAAAGGTCAGGGAGGAAGAATTATCTGGTGTTAAGGATAGTAGAGGTGTAACTTAGACTAGCTTTGCTAAAGCTGGAGGCCTCCTCAAATGTTTGCCTAAGTATGCTTGTACCACTATTCATGTCCTTACAGTGTTTCATGATTTGAGTGGAGAAAAGTGCAAGTGAAATTGATAGAAAGTAAATGGCAACTGATTTGTGCCTAAAGAATGAGAGTTGGAATAAGCAAAGGAGGACCTAAAGAGCTTATGGTGTTATAAAATATTATAGATGGGTTGTGTTATGGTTTAACTCTCTCTCCCATAGTTAGCAAAGATTGTTCACTTGAATAACTTCAGTAGGCAGCATTCACATATAATATGATGGTTCTGGATCCTGAGTTAGGCCAACAGTCTGGCAGTCCTGCAGTGATTGGGCTTGGGCAGAACTACTTTTCCATCCTGGTTTCCAACTTCCCTTATCTTGTTGTATGATTTTGAAGCTCAGTGTCTTCTCTTATTGAACCTGAAGTAGCCCAAATATAATGATAATTAGCAAATAGTCAGTGTAATGCTTTATATCTATTAGCTTTTATTTCTTTCAATAATTTAAAGAATATGCTATTATTATCTTCACTTTATGGATGAAGAAACTGAAGCACAGTTATTAAAATGCCTTGCTGGTCAATAGTCTATAAAGCTATTAAATGACAAAGTTGGGAAGTATACCCAGATACTGTGACTCCTTAGTGTCTAATTTTCCACTAACTACAGAACATTTGTAGTTTCCTCTTTTCTTGTGCGTTTTCTAGTTATTCATTTGTTTATTAATTTATTAACAAATATCTGTATACTATATGCCTTGAACTTTATAGGGTGAAGATACTGAAGACAAAGCCCTTTGTTCTGTGCAATTTATATTTTAGCTGAGATAGAGGTACAATAAGTATTTAAACATATAAATACATTGATTTTAAGTAATGATAAATGCTTAGAAGAAAATAGTGTAATGGTACATTGATTTCAAGTAATGATAAATGCTTAGAACAAAATAGTGTAACGGGTCTAGTGAATGCTTGGGGAGTTGGGCTAGTTTGGTGGGAACTATGAGGGGAAGTCTGAGGAGGAGACATTGGTGTTGCATAAGTTAGTAAGTAGTTAGACCCAAGAATCTCACATTGCTCCAGTGTGTAGGAATAATAGCATTCCATAAGGATGGGAAAAGGCTGTTATATTAGGATGCTGCTTTCTATGGAAGAGACATTTTATTACTGACAGTATTTCCTTCTGACAGTAGTAGTCTGCCTCAGTTGTAGGCAACAAAAGGGTACAGGATTGTTTGGTTTTTGTGTTTAAAATTTTTCTTACTGCATTATTAAAAGGCATCATACCAGATTGCTCTTTATGGAACACTAAAGAAGTGTATGAAAATTTTACTTATTACTGATGTGACTTGATTTATGTTTAGAAAGAGCATTCTAGATGCTGTGTGGAGAGGATAAACATAGAAGGATAGTGACCAACTAGGAGGCTGTTAAAATAAGAAATGGTAGTGATTACCATGAAAGTGGTAGCAATGAGCACAAAAGTAATTGGACTCTAAATATATTTTGATTACTCCTGATGCTCATTTTCCCAGACTGTACTTATTTTTAGGGCAGAGGAGTAACTTTTCTGAGATTATTCTCAGACAGCAATAGTGTATGTCAGAATTTTTCTGTAGTTCAAGTTTTATTGCCCTTTTCATTCTCTCAAACTACCAGTTTTTGGGGGTACAATCTTACTGCAAGATGTGCTTGTATGAAGTCTTAATGATTAACCTTCATGAGCCCTGGCATTCCTCAGCCTTGATGCAGAGGTCAACCACTACTCCTGCTACTTCTGTGTTGATAATGAATTTCACCTTTGACACTTTCATGGATACTTTGGTTAGGAGTTCCCCACCAAGTATATCTCAATTACTTTATAATCTCATGCAGTAGAAGTCCTTTCTGGCTATATGTGAATGTGGGGATATAACTTTACTGAGTAGCATCTGATCACTGTTAGAAGAGCTTGGAGAGAGGAACGCTTCTTGTTCCTACTGTAGCCCAGCTATCCTATGAGATACAATTCTAATTTGACTCAGAAGACAAATGAATATGAAGATACAGATCATTTATTTGACACTTGGCTTTTTGCAGTCTTCTAGAAATTGCTCCTTATTCCTCCCCCCTACTATTTTTGCCTTACAAATTTATTTAACATAAATTTTGGGGTTTTTTGTTTGTTTTTATATTTATTTTTTATTGAGAAATAAATATGAATGAGACAGTTTCACAGCTGATTAATAGGACAGTTTTGATAGTCAATACACAGTACATTGTTATCTTCTTAGTGG
>NW_004524666.1:5338448-5371235 GCF_000260255.1 Octodon degus | reverse complement strand
TTTTTTTTTTAATTCCAGAAATTAATTCTGCTCTGAGTTCCTCTATATCTTTCTGCTGTTGTGTATTTACTTCCAACGCTATTAATTCATTTATTTCAACTGAGCTAGTGTCCTCTGCTCTTGTTATGGTTGGCTTGAGACCTGAGATTGCATTTTGCTCCTTGTCTTTATCATTTTGTTTAACACTGACCTGTGGCCTTTGGTGTAGAGCTTTGGTGCAATTATTTTATCACTTAATGAAATTCAGGTACTGATAATACCAAGTTCTAGTTCATACAATTGTGCCTGGCTTGGGTTAGGCTACTGTGCCCAGCTCCTTACTGTTGTTGCATTGGGAGGTGGGCGTGGTGTTCACCTCTGGTAAGATGATCTATTCCTGGAATAGCTGTGTGGTTTTGACCCTAGTCTCACTGCGATGACTTTAGCGGCAGGGTGTTACCTCAAGGCTGTATGCTAGGACTGGGCTGGGTCGGGAGGGGTCTGAGGAGCGGGGGTGAGAGAGCCCAGAAGCTCTCCCACACACTGACCAGAGTTGTGTTTTGGTGGGTCTGCAAGACTCCCAAGAGTGCGGCAGTTCTTACTCAGATGGCAGGCTGCGCTGGGTCTGGCCGGGCGGGGGAGGTCCGAATAACAAGGGCAAAGGCCTCTTACCAGGGGGGCCTGAGCTTGGAGTGGCGGGTGGGCGCAGGACAGAGCAGAAGCTCTCCCCCACACCTGCAGGGCCTGGGGTTGGTCAGATATGGAGGGCCCAAGGCGCAGCGGAAGTTCTCACTCAGAGGGCGGGCTGCGCTATGTTTGGCGGGCTGCACTGGGTTAGGCCGGGCAGGGGAGGTCTGGAGAATGCGGGGAAGTCCCTCTCTCACGTGGTGGGCCTGGGCCTGAGCTTGGAGCGGCGAGTGGGCGCAGGACAGAGCAGAAGTTCTCCCCCACACTCACAGGGCTTTAGGTTGGTCGGATATGGAGGGCCCAAGGCGCACTGTTCTCCTTAACATTAATTTTGAAGAAATTAACTCAGGTCTGTATTTAAATGTTTTCTGATGTCTTGAAACTCTCTGAGTAAAACATTACATGCACTTGAAGTAGTGATTTGAATACTAATAATAGAACTAAAATTTCATGAAGAATGTTTCTTTCTGCAGTAATTTTTTTTCCAGCCATTTGCTTTTCTTTTCAGAGAACATCTTAGAGTCTTAAATATCCTATTATAATAACATTTATATGCAGTATTCTACCTGTTGCCTTCAGCACTGTGGATGTTAAAAACCAAGAAGTGGATAGTGTGCACTGGCGACATACTCAACACCTCCTATTATATGAGGGTCACAGTCAGCTGAAATGAACTTTTGTAGCAATCCCTGAACAACCATGAATGTCCTCCATGTCTCCTGTGGAGGATTTTAGTTATATTACTTCTGACATAAGATTGAAAATTATTTTGCCTGCAGTTCTTTCCTCCCTTAAAGTTTAAGTGAAAGAATAGATATATCCATTAAAGTTGCCATTGTTTTGTCAGTCAGGAACAAATTTATGCAACTTTGTACCTTAGACTTGAAGTTAGTTAACTAATTAAATTTCATTGTTTTTGAGGATCAAACTCAGATATTTACATATACTAGACAAGTACTCTACCACTGAGTTATACAGCCAGTCTGGATTTTCAGAATTTTGTAGGAGCAATATAAAAGCTTAATATAGCAGACAGAAAAAATAGGTAGCCACCAGGATTTTTGGAAAATTCAAATTTTTGATTTTTTAATCGATGGAGTCTTTCTTTTTTCTTTTGCTTACAGTATACTTTAATTCCCAGTGCATATTCATTCACTCAGTGACAGACTAAAATGTACATTCATTTATGAGCCAGAACATCTATTATATATATGTTATTATATATATTCTTTTTTCTCTTTTTTCCATTCCACCTTTTGACTGAATTTTATTAATATCTGCCCTTCTTAATCCTCTTATGAAAGGCATCACTCCCTAGTCACTGAAACCAAACCTCCTCCTCCTTCTCCTTGACCCCCCGCCATCGATACTGATGAACTATTAACAAGACATCTTTTTATATTTCTCTGGAATTAACCTCTTCATTAGAGTTCTCTTTTGCAGTTCCATTTGTTCATAAGTGTGACATGTGAGTATTTAACTGTCCTAGTTTTTTCTTTTTCTTTTTTGGTTTTTTATTTTCTTGTCAGTGGTAATAGCTCCACGTCTGTTTGCTTTTGTAGTTCTTCTGTCTTGGTCATAGTCTTATTCAAAGTAGTGTAAATGCAGCTCTTAATCTCTTTCTGTTCAATAGCAACAGGTTTAAAATGTGCATACACAGTTTGGTATTGAGATTTTATTGCTGATAATTCCTTTAAGATTATTGCTGGATTTTTCTTTCCTGCTGAATCAAGATGATTAGATGTAATTTCATATTCCAGCCTGTACTGAATATAATCCAGAACTGAGTCAGCTTTCTGGAACATCAGTTCCAGCTTATCGACCTCTGCTTCCATGTTGAATAGTTGACATTCCTCAGACCCCCTAGATGGAGTCTTTCTATATAACAGTCTTTCCCTTTTATGATCCTTGGTTTATTACTCTTCTTAAATGTTACATCTTTAAAAACACAGTAGTTTATAGTGTATCCAGTAGTTCTGTCAGGAAGTATATTTTTTATCTTCTTTTCACAAGAGTAAGGTAGAAGCCGCTTGGGCTATGTAATAAGTTCAAGGCCAGCCTGAACTACAGAGTGAGAAGCCCCTTATCCTCAATAAAGCTAAGTAGCTTCTAGTTTTAGTTTTTTCCTACTTCATTTTTGTGTTTTGTATTTTGGAGTTAGAAGCACATAAATTTGAAAATTGCTGAAATTGATCTATGTTTGTCATTGTAGATGTATAACAAATGTGCAGTTACATGTAGTTTAGAATGTGAATATCCAAAGATCATTCTGCTTGTTACGTACAGATACTGTCCTTGATTGCGAATAAAACAAATCCCTAATTTTATGACTGAATTGTAATTAATAGTGTAGTTCTGAAACTTAAACTGTTACTCAGAACATATCAGTATGTTTTTGACTCATATAGGATGATATTAAGTCATTTTTTTGCATTAGTTTATTTATTGTGGTACTGAAAATTGAGCCCTGGACCTTGTGTATGCGAAGCAGTCTTTCTACTACTGAGCTACATGCACAGCCCTTTAGTTTTTCTTACTGATGAAAGTGTAGAATAGATTCTAGTATTACAAAATCTACTGTGAAAGATACTTGATTATATGCTCTTTTGCTACTGATTTTATGTCTTTTTGTGTCTTCTTTGTTAATAACATTTACCTATAAGAGCAATTCTTGGTTGGAGTGCTTTTAATACTGCTTAGATGCCAAGTTTCATGTAGGCATATATCATGCGAAAATTAAAAGTAATATTAATAAGATCTTTCATTTTGTCTTTCTTCCCTTTAAACATGATTTTATTTGTGTAAGTCCAGTCAAGACATAGAATCTACACAGTGAATTGAACAGGGTAAAGTTTTAATAAAGATTTACTAAACTCTGACAGAAGACTGATTATAAATAAGACAATAAAGGATAGATATACAGGGGGCCCTTTTCCAAGTCTGAGGTTAGACCTCTTTCAGGAAAGTTTAGTTCAACTCATCAAATTAGAGGTCACTATCTTGTCCAGGCTGGAGTCTGGAGTTTGTCAGCAGTGAGGGTGATGTGGTATAGAGAGGATGTGGGGGGGTCTAGTGGAAAGTTGCAGACTAGATGGGCCTCCAGTGTATTCATCTAGACAAGAAGCCTTTGGAGTGCCAGATTCTGTGTTAAAAGGGCACATTATTGTTAGGCAGGGCTAAGGTTGCAAGGGTGTGGCTGGGCTGATATTCCACATAATGTTCTTTTCCCAGTGAAGCATATAAAAACTGCACAAGAGCCAGAATCTCCTTTCAACACTCTGTTGTGAAATGTTAATGTGGTTACCACTGGTTTGAAGGATTTGTGTCCATATAGCAGTGTATTTATTGAAGTGTGAACATAGAACTGAGTGTCATTACATTAATAACTGCCATAGTGTTGCTCTTTTTTCACTCACCTTTTTGCAATTATAGGTTTGTAAAAACTTTTCAATTATCAGGGCCTGCCAGATAGCTCAGCAGATTTAAACGCCTGCTTAGGCAGACACAGGGACAGGGTTCAATCCGTGGCCTGCCGTGCTGCCCCTGCCCCCAGGGCACACTGAGACAGTGAATAAGACTGGGCAAGTGAGACTGGGTATGATGGTGCACCTGTAATCCTAGCACTTGGGACGCTGAAACCAGAAGGATCAGTAGGACTCTGAGCTGTGTAGTGAGACCCTGTAGACCCTTTACTAAATACATTTAAAAAAAAAAAATCAATTATCTTTCTGAACCTTTTATTTTTCATGATTGTTTTCCTTTTTTGAAAATAGTATTGACATTTTGGCTCAGGATAATTGTTTTGGGGAGCTGTTGTGTGTTGTGTTGTAGTATTGTTAGCAGCACTCCTGGCCTGAGTCCACTAAGTCCTAGTCACAGACTAGGATTTGGCAACCAGAAATCTCTAGATATTGCCATAGTTTCCCAGGGAAGCAAAAGTCTTCCCAGGTTGAGAAATATTGCATTAGCCTGTTACTTTTCTATTAGAATTATGCAGGAATATGTAAAGTATAATTATATTAGACAAACCCATTTAATAGGTCATTGAAGATTTCCACAAAACAGTATCAATCTTATGTCAGGTTATATACATTTTGTGTGTGTGTGTGTGTGTGTGTGTGTGTGTGTGTGTGTGTGTAAAAGACAAGGAAGTACTAACATAAAGTCAATGGAAAATGGAAATACGCTTTTTAAAGTTTCTAATACTAGGAAATAATATTGTATCATGTTTGATAAGTATATTGTAAGTCAAAGAACTACTATAAATCATAAAACAAAAACTTATTAAACAATATTCAGAAAGTTAAATATTAATTCAAAATTAAATATTTCAAAATAATATTAAATTAAAATTAAATTGTGAGTCCACCTAGGAGGCAAGAATGTAGTGTATTATATGTACAAATCTGTGATCAATTCAGAATACTCAGTATTTGATTAGGTTAAAATGTGTACATAGCAAATAAAAAGTTCTCATGGTAGTATAGAATTACTAAGACTAAAACATAACAAAAATATTGGAATGGCAAATATATGACCAGCATTTGTAACAGTTTTGGGGATAGGACACAAAGTTCTAGTATGTGATGGACACAGTGTCCATGACACTTACTGGTGGCCACATGTTACTTGTGGGACTGAGCTACTGCTATTTCCTTGATATCCATCCTGTAGAGCCAGATAGAATCATGACCCATAGGGTGCAGGAGAAGTCCATTTGGAGAGTATGCTGATGGAGAAATCTTGCTGCTGTACACAAAAGAATAATTGAAAGACTGCTTTTGTATACCTCTTTTTCTCCTGTGTTTGTTTGCCCTATTTGGTGGGTTCTTTCCATTCTCATTCATGGAATTATGTTCATTTTGATCCCTCTGTAGAATATCTTTGAGTAGTCTCTGTAGGGTTGGCTTTGTCATCATGTCAGGAAGCATGCTCATGGCATGGTAGGAAGGAAGCAGGGAGGGATAGAGGGAAGAGGAGGGATATGTACCCTTCTAGGCAATGCCCACAGTGATGCATATATGTTTACAAGGTTTCACTTCCCAACTTCATTTTTTAAATTTTTTTCTATTTTATGACTATTATAATTTTTATAGATTGCACATTGTAAATAAATTATTTACAAATTTAAATGAATATAGCAGTAAAAATTGTCCAAAATAAAAATGAAGAATTTACAGATCAGTCATATAATAGTTAATTCTGTGTCAAAATCAAGAAACATATTCATATAATTAGAATTCTCAAAGTAGAAAGAGGTAGGCAATAAAGATTTAAAATTTCTGAATTTAGTTGAACTTATAACACCACAGTTCAAAGAAAAAAGAACATTTTGCACAATAAATTTGAATAAAATCATACCAAGATACATAAAAATGAAATTGTCCAAAACTTATTGTAAAGAAAAAAAATCATGGGGCTGGTGAGATTGCTCAGTGGTCTAAAACACCTACTTAGAACAAGCTTAGCAAAGCCCAGGGACCACGGTTCAATCCCCCAGGTCCACATGCCAGCCAGCCCGCCCCCTGGCACACACAAATAAATAAATAAATAAAATTAAAAAAAAAAAAGAAAAATCATTACAGCATATACATTAAAAAAAATTAGCTATGAAGAACAACAGATCTGTCCTCTTTGAATTTTATACCTAGCAAACATACCTTTGAAAACTAAAAGTAAAATATTTTCGAGTCATACAAACTCAAAATACTCTAATACCTCCAGACATAGCGTGTAAGAAATAACAAAGAGCATAATTCAGAAGGCAAGAGAAGTTGCTGTATGCTCCTAGATGAAGAATAAAGAACTCTCAAAATGATAGTTATGCAGGAGTATGTAAAATATATTCAATGAACCTATTTAAAAAGGTCATTAAAGATGTCTGTGGGGGCCGGAGAGATGGCTCAGTAGGATAAACGCTTGACTGGCAAATGCAAGGATCTGAGTTCAATCCCTGGTTCCGCCAAAAAATAAATAAATAAATAATAAAAATAAAAGATTTCTATGAAACAGTATCAATCTTATGTCAGGTTATGCATATATTTTTTCATATATAGGGAAAAAATAGGGAAGATACTTTTAGATAGGGAAGAAGTAATATAAAGTCATTAGAAAACTGAAGTGTACTTTTTTTTTTTAATCCTTAACCCTAATGGAAATATACTTTTTAAAGTTTCTAATACCAGGAGAAAATATCATACCATGTCTTTTAAATAGATTGTAAGTCAAATAGACAGTATAAATCTTAAAACAAAATTAAGATTAATATTCAGAAAATTAAATACTAATTAATTAAAAATTAAATGTTTCAAAACAATTGAACTAAGAGTTTTCATGATAGTAAAGAATTATTGAGTAAAACATATTATATAAATACTGGAATGACAAATTAATGACCAGCACTTCTAACGGTTTGGGGATAGGATATCACACAAAGTTCTAGTGTGTCATGGACATGGATAATGTCCATAACATTTAGTGGTGTCCAGGTGTGACTTGTGGGACTGAGCTTTCTGCTATTTTCTTGATATCCACCCTATAGACCTGGATAGAATCATGCCCCGTAGGGTACAGGAGAAGTCCATGCAGATGGAAGTATCTTGCTGCTGTATACAAAAGAATAATTGAAAGACTGCTTTTGTATACCTCTTATTCTCTTGTGTTTAATTGTTTGGCCTATTTGGTGGTTTTTTTCCATTGTCATTCGTGGGAGTTGTGGTCATTTTGCTCCCTCTCTAGAACATCTTTTTTAGTAGTCTGTGTAGGTTTGACTTTGTCATCATGAAATTCTTTAGTTCTTTGTCATGGATGTATTTCACTTCTGCATTATACTTGAAAGAGAGTTTTGCAGGGTATATCAGTCTGGGTTTCAGTTTATTTTCTTGCAAGACTTGAAGTACTTTGCTCCATGCTCTTCTTGCCTTGATGTTTCTGAAGAGAAATCTGCCATTATTCTGATGGGTTTTCCTTGAAATGTGATCTTTTCTTTTCTCTAGTGGCTTTTCATTTACTGTTCCTGTGCTGGATTTCTGGGATCTTGATTATTACATGTCCAGATGTGGTTTTAATTGGCTTATGTTATTTGGAGTTTTAACTCTTTGCTGTTAAGATATGGTTTTTTAAAATTGATGAAAGTATATTTAGTTTATTAATTAAATTGATTAATCAAAAATTATTCCACAAATAACGTTATCCCACATGTAAAACCCTAACATTTACACAAAAAATTAGAATAATTCAGTAACATTTCAGGATACCATGCCAACATACAAACACTACAAGTATTTTAATTCACAAAGAACAACCCAGTTGAAAAATTGAGAAGACAATCTCACTTAATGCAGAAATTTAAAAACTACCTAAGACTAATTTTAACCAAGGAAAGACTGGTGCACAAACAACTACTAAACATTAGTGAAAGAAGTTGAAGAAGGCACAAATAAATGGAACCATACACTGTGCTGAATTGGAAGATCTAATATTAGTAAAACTATCCATATGACTCAAAGGAATATAGGAATTCAGCACAATCCCTATCAGAATCCCAATAATAATTTGTTAATAGAAGAAAACTTTTTTGTGTGTGTGTTTTAGGGAAGGGTCTACAGGGTGTTCAGGGTCTCACTACTAGATTATACGTGTAGTGATCTGACTGTTTACAGCCTCCTAAGACCTGGGATTACAGGCACACACCACCACATTTAATCTCAATTGCCCTCTCAGTGTGCCCTGGGGGCAGGGCCGGCACCGCAGACCCGGGGATTGAACCCCTGACCCCCGTGCCTGCTTGCGTTTTAATCCGCTGAGCTATTTGGCCGGCCCTGAAAAACACTTTTAAAATTTGTGTGGAATTGTAAAAGACTGAATAGCCAAGACCATTCTGAGAGAGGAAAACAAAACTATATGCAACATATGTCCTGATTTAAAATTGTTTTACTAGAGATATAATAATTGTTCTGGGGATTTAGCTCAGCAGTAGAACACTTGTCTAGCAAGCTGGAAACCCTGGTTTAGGCCCTTGGCACCAAAAACAAAAAATAAATCTTACCTATGAAACAATTACGGGGCTGAAATTGTATCTAAATATCCAAAAAGTCCTCAAAGGGAAGTTAAACCTTGAGAAGAATGAGAAAGGAAACCTATGAGGTATAGTGAAAGCTCTAAGATGGAAGTTAGATATAGCTCAGCAGCACTTGTGCCTGCCTGGAAAGCTCAAGGTCCTGAGTTCAATTCTTTTTTTTTTTTTTTCGGTACCGAGGATTAAACTCAGGCCTTTGAACTTGCCAGGGAAGCACTTATTCCACTGAGCCATCTCCCCGGCCCCTGAGTTCAATTTCTAATACCAAAAAAAAAAACAAAAAAAAACAGAATAAAACCAACTAACCCTTCCCCGAAAAACCCCAAAAACAAACAGACAAAACACAGTAATTGAATCAGAAAAGAAAAAAAAAAAATACTAAGAATGTTTGAAACGTGTGGTACTGGCATAAAAGCAGATGCATCCCATTAGCTGGTGTTCCCATTGCCTTGACAAAACACCTGACACCCAGAGCTGAAAACAGAGGCTTAATTAGGCTCACAGTTAGGGGATGGAGTCCATGGTCAGCTGGTGCCAGGGCAGAAACCTCATGGTAGCCGGGCCAGAAAACTGGGAAGCAAAGTGGGAACAGTGCTACAGCAGGATGCCTGAGGGCCCACACATAGTACCCAAGGCCAGACCTTCATGCCAGGCCCAGACATCTCCAGAATCCTGCTTTATTAGTCTGCCAGGCATTTCTTAATCCAGTGAAGCTGGGATAATAGTCTGCCCCTTGTCAAATTCACACCCAAATACATTGTAAGATATAGTTTTGAAACAGTTGTGGACTTGGAATTTGATGACCTAGATTTGTAGTCTAGATTCTTAATAATATGTAACAAATTTAGCTGAATCTTGTAAAATTCTCTATTCTGTCAGTTCTAATGTAGTATGAGCAGCCTCCCAGGTTGGAGTTGAGGATAGGATTAGGAAAGGCGCAAAGCCTGTTACGGTTTAAAACAGTACTGGTCTTAAGTAAAAGCATCTCAGCTGGGCATGTGATGCATGACTGCAATCCCAGCACTCTCCAGGCTAAAGCAAGAGGACCATGAGTTAGTGAGACTTTTCTCCAAACACCATAATATAAAAATAAGCATAAAAACAACAATTTTGTTTTCTGTGTAGTTATGGAAGCCTAAGCAATATCTTTAGGCTTCCAGTAAAATGGATTGAACGAAGTGTACTTAGTAGAACATGTGCTGTAGCACCAAGCTGAATGGAACCTTTGAATCTATTTACTATTTATCTGCCTCATAGAAATTTGATTGTATAAAACTTTCTGAGCATAAAACTTTTATAAGTTAAGATTCTCAGGTAAAAAATTGCTTAAAAAGCAATGTATAGAATCAGAGACTGTTTGTAATCACGTATCAAGTAAGGTGCTTATATTCAGAATATATAAAGAACTGCAGTTCAAGAAGAATTAAAGTATTTGGTATACATTTTTCCCAATATGTAAATGGCCAGTAAATGCAATTAGTGATTAGGGAATTGTAAACCCAAACCATATTGAGCCGAGTGCCTCCCCGCACACACAAGGTCCAGAGTTCAATCCTCAGTACCAAAAAAACCCATATTGAAATACTCCTTCTGACTTACCAGGATCACTATAATCAGAATGACAGAAACCAAGAATTGGTAAGGTTTTGAACAAAGTGGAACCCTCAGGCATTGCTGCTAGGACTGTAAAGTGGTCCAGTTGCCTTGGAAAATATGGTGGCATATCTTACATCACAGTTATCATATAGTTAAACAGAATTGTATGTGATCCAGCAGTTTCATTCCTAAATTGGTACTTGAGACTTGAAAACATTCATACAAAAATCTGTGCAATGATGAGTAACATTATTTCTATTTTTTTAGTAACACAATTTCTAATAGCCGAAGTATAAATAATTCATGTTCATCAGCTAATTGCTAAAATCTGGTAACTCCCTAAGCAGAATTCTTATTTGCGCATAAAACAAAAGAAGTTCTAATGCATGTTTCAACAAGGATGAAGTTTCAAACTATTATACTAAGTGGGGGAAGAACCCAAGTGCAAAAGACCACATATTATGTGATTCCATGTATATATAATGTACTGAACTGTGAACATATTTGTTTTTATTTTTTTGTATTTAGTACAAGGTCTACAGGGTCCCACTGCATAGATCTAACTCGTAGTGATCCTCCTGTTCTCACCCTCCCAACCACTGGGATTACAGGCACACTCCACCATGCCCAGTCTCAATCATGCTCTCAGCGCGCCTGGGGGCAGATCAAACCCGGGCTGCTGTGCTCGGCCTAAGCAGGTGCTTTAGCCTGCTGAGTTATCAGGCTGGCCCTGTGAACATAATTAAACATCCTGAATTGTAGACCTTTAAGAGGATGACATTTGTGGTATGCACATTATGTCTTAGTACATTTTTGCAAGGCAGGCTCTGTGCTACTGAGCTATATCACTGGCCCTTCATATTTAAAAAAAAAAACAAACCTGAAAAATTTTAAAGATTAATCTGAGATTAAGTTGCATTTGACAGTTTCCAAGTGCCAATTCCACATTTCTGTTAAAACCTTTTTTACTTTTATCTTTCGTGTTTAATGTTTCCAGTGTTCAGAATTTTTACTTTGTACAAGTTCTGGCCGACATTTAGGTCACTTAAGAGTTAACTGTAGGAGGAAGGTGGAGAGAGTCAAGATATACATTCCTGCCTGCTGTTCTTTGCCTTGTGTTATCATAACACAAGTAGTCATACATCTGTTTAGGATTTTTCTTATAAGAAAAATTGTCTACTTAAATAGATGAGAGGAAAAAAGTATAGAAAAGTTAATTTTGTATTTTGCCATATGGTGAATTATGGAGAGGTAAGACTAAGAAAAATAATGCAAGCATGTATACTCCTAGCTGCTTAGGAGGCTGAGGCTGGAGGATTGTGAGTTCAAGGCCACCGGGGCAATTGTTTGAGACTCAGTCTCAAAAAAAGAAAGCAGACTGACCAAAGATGTAGTTCAGTGGTAGAATGTTTTTCTAGCATGCATGAGGCCCTGGGTTCAGCCCCTGATGCTTCCCACACATACCTTAAAGAAAAAGTACTGTGTAGATGATGCCTTTTCAGCACCACCTAGTAGGACGTTTAAAACTTTCATGTCTTACTATAATGTTCCTTTTAATAACAGGTAACTTATTTATGTCATTTCAGACCGATTTGACCAGTTTTGGGCCATCAATCGGAAACTCATGGAATATCCTGCAGAAGAAAATGGATTTCGTTATATCCCTTTTAGAATATATCAGGTAGGAAATAATGTTTTGAAAAATACCCATTTGCGAAAGCCTCAGACATCTTACTTGTTGAAGCATTCTTGTCTCAAACTCTTTAAGTTTGCATCATAAACAGTCCTTAGGATTTCTGATCCATAGCTTTTGGTGGCAGTTAAACCAGAGATTTTATTGAAATGCTTATTAATTCATATACAGTTCCTGCTCATTATTTGTATATTCTGATGTGCAAATTCACTTACGTACCACAATTATTTGCAATCTGTAAGTTAGTATTTGAAGTACTTTTGTGTCTTTCACAGATGTGCAAAGTGGTAAAAAAATTTGGTTTGCCTGATTCACACATTCCCTTCTGAAACTGAACATAGTAACATTTTGCCTTTGTTTCATCCCATATGCTATAAACAAGCATCTGTTTTTTAATCTGTTAAGTGTCATGCATTATTTCTTATTTTTGTGTTTTTTCTGCCCGTGTAGTTTGCTTTTCAAAATAGACCCCACAGCATGATGCTGTCTTTAAACATAAATATGCATAAAGCAAGATCACTTCATATTGTGAGAAAGTGCTCAGCATATGAATTTTTGTTAATCATTTATGATTTATTAATCTTACTTTCCTATAAATGAGCTCCATAGAGACATACTGTAAGGCATTCCTGTGCCTACCAAAGTATCTTATGTGTGGTTTAGTTGAATAAAGTAGACCACAGACTTGGATGACATTTCCAAGAGAAGGTTTCCAAAATTCTTTTGAGGCTTGTATCTCCCAGCATTTATGTGGATTACTCAGTTCTGGCATTATATATTTAATGCTACTATAGTTTATTGTTGATACTTTAAGCTCCTGAAGGGAAAGTCTATTATATTATTATTTAATGATGAGATTACTGTCAGCATAATAGTGTACTTTTATAATGGTGAGGTCTTCCCTTTGGATTTATCATTTGTTCTATTTGAAAATTGTCAGTATCTATCTCTTACTATGACATTGTAATACAGGAAGATTCTTGGGAAAGGGAGTTTGATGAGGACAGAATGACCAAGAAAATGTATGTGTATGGACAAAATGGTTTCTGTAAAATTGTATAATTAGATAGAAAGAGGGAAGGTAGAAAAATTCTCAATTTGCTTGACAAAGCCTGGCTGCCAGATGGGGATTCTCTTAGAGCAGAACTTCCTGCCTAATCTTTATTGTGTCAGGGTAGTAGGCATTTTCTTCTTAAAAAGAAAGAGCCTGAGGACTTCACTGACTCTCAGTTGAACTATACAGCTTTTTTTGTTTCTCCACCCTTTCCATTTTGGTTCTTCTTTCTTGAATTTCAGCAAAATTCCAGAACTGTAGTATGTAAATGAATGTAAAAATTTAGAGTTATAATTTTTACCAGTTTATTAGTCCTTGATTTGAATTTCTATTTATCTATGAGCAAAGATAGGACCTTGCTCGCCTATTTTCTGGTTATGTAACCTAAAGGGATTTCTTTTGCTAACTTTTGGTTAGTTTATATGGTTGTGATAGTCTTATTTAGTAGTTGTGGCTTTTACCTAAGCAACATTTTGATTAGTAAGCACCCTTTATTTTTAAAATATAACTATATATAAGTAACTATACTGAGGCCTTAAATTAGTAAGATGTAAAGAAAAATTTAAAAATCTGTGTTTATTAATATATAAGTAAAAAAATAAAGAACAAGGGATAAAAAGACAAATAGAGATTTTTACTAAAATATCTATTTTATTCTGCAGAACTAGAATTCCTGTATAGCAAGGAAAGAACAAGGGGCTCTGGGCATGTTTGATTAAGGCCTATTTTATCATGTTGATGCCTGAAACTATTCTAGGAAGTGGGAACCATTATTTGATTTAATAAATGAATAAATTGAAGGTCAGTCCATTGTTCAGAATTACAGAGGTGGAGAATAAGAGTTCTGATTTATGAACAGTATATAATTTTTGTTTACAAACTTAAACTTTATAAAATTTTCAGAGTACGTTTATCACAAAAAGCAAAGTATTTTTATCAAATACATAAATTGATAGGAACCTAGAAAATCTGAAACTGGTAGAGGTATTTAAAGATTAACTTTTGTAAAAGTTGTTGGGAAACTCTGCCCTGAAATATATTTATCACAGGCTCAAAATGACTATAATCAAGTAACAGGGTATTCATGGTAAATGTTAAATTTGTCCAGAGATGTTACAGACCATGTTTCTCTCATTTACATAACAGTTTAGTTTGGTGTGTGACTTTCAGATTTGAGTTCCAGAAATCCAGGTGCTTCAGTAATAGCCAGTATTCTAGAAATGAAATTAATGACAGAAAGTGCTTCAGAAATTAACCAAAATTTTATTTTATTTCCAAAATTTTATCTAGAATAGTACATGTAAGTAGATGGTAGCTAATAAGGACATTTTATCAAAAAGATTTATAAGATAACCATAGAATCTTTTTAAAAGTTTTCATGTTTGCATATTTTCAGTACACAGTGGTTACCTTCATTGTAGCAAGTTGGTATGTATGCATAATACATCTAAATTTTTTTTACCCTTCCTTCTCCCTACTTCCATCTCATGGTCTCCTTTTGCAAAAAGAGTTGTCTGCCTGTTTCCTATTATCTTTTATTTTGCTCTTTATTTGTGGTTTGAATTTCTTATGTAAGAGAAACCATGTGATATTTTAGTTTGTATGTCTGATTGACCATGAAGTCTTTAGGCATTGCTGTTTATGTTACAGAATGAAAATAAGGCTTATTGCTTTTGTTTTTCAAGAAACAGTTGTCGTGGGAATATATTGTACTTTGGGTAAGAAGATTTATCTTGTTCATTTCTTTGATACGAGTTCATTTACTCACACTTATTTGCATGCTGTATCCAGTGCTGTGCACAAGATGTTCATACAGTGATTAATATTGTACGTCAGTTAGAAAAAACTTATTGTCAAAAGGTTAAAAATAACTAAGCATCTGACTATAAAAAGCAAATATAAAATGAAAGAGTTATGTAGTGCAGTAGAAGTATAATGTTTCTAGATGAAGTTTGTTGTGGTTTGGGAGGACAAGAAAGCTGTCTTGCTTGTTACATCATACTACCTGATAGATGATGGGTGAATACCTGGGTAGGCATAAAGTCACAAGAAGATCTTTGAGATGAGGAAGACTCTTGAATCTTAGGACATCCTATTTATATTGAGCAATTAGAGTTGAGGGGAATAAGGCTTGAAAGATTAGAGTCAGACCTTACTAAGGAGTTTTTTTGTTTTGTTTTTTTATCCTGTGAAGAGTGAGAAATTCTAAATAATCTGAATATTCATAGTCAACAGAGATCATTTACTCATCTGCTTTATCCTACATGTTGTTTTTGAGTTGGTAAATAAATTCACATAATCTTAGGAATAATTTAATGATGCTAAAGTTAGGTTTAAGCAGAAACACAAAGCTGGTAAACTGTGCTTGTTTTCTTTTCTTTTTTTTTTTTTTCTTCTCAGAACCAGGGATTGAACTCAGGCCCTTGCGCTTGCCAGGGAAGTGCTTATTCTAGTGAGCCATCTCCCCAGCTTGTGCTTGTTTTCTAGTGTCTTAATTATATAATAGTAAAATAAACTGGGATTAGAATTTAGTTTTATTATCTTTCATAATCACCAGAACTGTGTTCTTTCCCATTTATTATTCCAATGAAAAACTATTTATTTTAATTTGGAGGCTTACTAGCCATTTTTACTAAGCCAGTCTACTTTCTATTATAATGTACTTAACAATATTTAAAAAATTTAATATGTAGGGATTTTGGAAGAAAAAACTTATTTTTAAAAAGGAAAAGACTTTTTATACTGTTCATTTACACATTAGCTGGGCATGGTGCCACATGTCTGTAGTGCAGTTTGGGTGACTTAATGAGATCCTGTCTCAAAGAAAAAAGGGGGGTAGGTGGTATGTGTTTCCATAGAAAAGACCTATGTTCATTCTTCAACACCCCCCCCCCATCTTTATGAGTTAGCAGAGTTTGAAGACCAGAGAGTAAACACTTTCAGCTTTGCTGACCAGATGGTTCTCAGGCAACTGTGTGAGTTTGTGGTGTGAAAACATCCGTAGAAAGTTTGCTCCTGATAGGTATGGCTATGTTCCAGTGTAACTGTATTTACATAGACAGGTGGATGACACAGTTTAACTTGCAAGCCACAGCTTGTTCACTCCTAAGATTAAACTATCCTTTTTCCACTGCTAAATGGTCTACCTCTGCTTTAAAATGGTTTGATTCATGGAATCTGTTTCTAGATGCTTTGTTCTACTTTTAGGATATTTGTAATCCTAGTGTTTTTATCTTTTTTGTGTGTTTTCATATCTGTTGGAGCAGATCATCCCCCTTTTCTATTCATTTCTGATTATTTTCACTCACTCATTTTTCTTTGTGTCTTTTAAAATTGTTTTATGTAATGTCTCATAGTGAGCTGTTTAATATAAGCAGAAATATATTAAATTCTAATTTTCATTTTGCTATAGTTTGTTTTAGATAGTTTTCTCAGGCAAGATGATCTGTCTTATGCAGATTTTCTTTGAATTTTAAGATTTCCTTCAGATAGGCACAGTGCTTTACTTCTAATTTATTTTTTAGGTGTTTCGTAGGTTTTAAAATTCAAGTTTTAATTTTGTGTTTTTATGGCATCAGTGAAAGAATAATGCTCTGTGTTTAACCAATCATTTTTTCTTATTTTACTGCACTTGCTAGCATTATATTGCTAAGATGCTTGAATAATGATGCTCCTTGTGGACATTTCTGTTTTGTTTCTTGAGTTAAACTGATTTAGTTTGAACATTTTATCACTTAGTATTATAGTATATCTTTATTAATGAGAAGTAGATGCTAGAATGTTTCATGAGAAATGTATGCTAAATCATTGGCTAATTTAGGTTATTTTCCCATTGTCCTTTTACATTTGGCACCTTGGTGTTTTCAGTCCATAATGTTGACTCACTTTCTGAAAGCTCATGATCATGTTGTTAAAAGACCCATTTATTTACCAAATAAATCATTCTTTTACTGTTTTTTCTCGCCATGAGATGTAACCTTTAAAGTACTTTCCCTTTCCTCCACTGTTTTGTTCTTCTACTTGGCAGAGGAAAATGGAAAAATGAAGCACTCCACACCCTAAGGCTAGTTTTGCTCACATAGTTTAGCATCTTCAGTTTTAGGCTAATTCTACACTTTTCCTTTGTAGATTTTTATCTCTATTTCCAGTATGCTTCTTTAACCCATGTATCCTGAGATGGTCAGTCAGGCTTCATTCAAGGTGTCTGTTCCTGACAAAGTTCTTGATAGAGGTCTCTGTCTGTCCTTATCTTCTGCTTCTTTGTCACAAAAATACAAATAATTCAGCTACTTAATTTGCATTTCCTCAGCTTTTGGTGATCCCTGTACTTGTTTCTCCATAAGTTTGTGTCTGCCCGCAGAGAACACTATGGATGTTTTAGTTTTCCATATGCAGGCCCTGCCCTAACGCAGCACCTGCACCAACAGTATTGGTGGGCTGAGGCTGTAAACTAGTACAATCATTAAGGAAATCAGTATGGAGAATTCTCAAAAAACTGTTACCAGAAATTCTGTTTGACCAAGTTGTTCCCCTTCTAGATATCTTCCCCAAAGAGTTAAAAGATATCATATTAGAGTGATACATGCATATTAATGTTTATAGCAAGTTGATTCATAGCTAAATCTTGGAAACTGCCTATATGTTTGTTTATCAGCAGATGAATGAATAAAGAAAATATAATTATACACAGTGGAATACTGCTCTGCCGTGAAGATGGATAAACTTGTGACATTAGTAAATGCTGGTAAATTAAGTAATTTTACACCTTGAGACCATAATATTAAGTGAAATAAATCAGACACGCAAGGTTAAATAGCACGTGGGTTCTCATGTGCCTCCAACCCATAACACCATTAGAAGTTTATTTTGGGGGACCAGGGACACAACTCAGTGGCAGAGTTCTTGCTTGGCAAGTGCAAAATTCCGAGTTCCATTCTTGGTACCCAAATGAAATGATAAAATATTTCTTCATTCTCTGAATTTTTAACATTAATTTCAGCCTGTGCTATAGCAAATACAGCCATGGAATATTATAGCCAGACAAGCTAGAGGAATCATCTAATGTAACTCCCTAATTTATAAAATAAGACAACTTGGCACAAAACTGACTTACGCAAATTGAGTTTACTATTTTTTTTTTTAAAGTGTGGAGTTTATTTTTTTAATGAGTTTACTATTTGATGGTATATCTGCACTTAGGTATTGGGTCATTAGCCTATTTCTTTTTCTAAAACATTGTAATATAATAGAATAAGCCTTTTTTTTTTTTTTTTTTGTTCCTCGAATGCCTTCAGGGCACTTTTGGCCAGCTGGAGAGGTGTGAGGTTCGAACTCCAGCAACCTGAGGCTGACAGCTTTGTGGAAGCAGCCACTTAAAGGCCTGAGCTAGGGCCAGGCCCCCTAAAACATTGTAATATAATAGACATAAGCCATTCTTTGATATTTCACCATGGTCCTATTGAAATATATAGTTTCTCTGTAATCAGTAACCTATGAATTCCCCAAGGACAGGGACTGTTTCATTTCTGTGTCTTTATAGATGACCCTCAGATACTATTTCCTATTAGAATGAATGACAACAAATTAGCAAATAATAATTTGCCTTAGTGGGAGTTTTTTTGGGGGGAGGGGCGGTTGCACAGGACAAGGTCTTGCTATGTATCCCAGGTTGGGATGGAACATTCCACTCTCCTGCCTCAGCCTCCTGAATGATGGAACTAGAGGTGTGTACTACCAGACTGGCAGCATTAATATTCTAAGGTAAAATTTGAATCATACTCCTTAAAAAGAGTACCTTTTAAAAGGGATAGGTATATTGAAGCCTGTAGGGGGCAGCCCAAGACAGCAAGTTTTGAATGCCCTTAATAAATATGTGTTAGATTTCTTTCTGTGAGAATTCTGAAAAGTAAAAGCAGCTATTACTTGTGAACTCCTTTGCTGGGTATATCTTAAAATGGGTGTAATGCACAAGAATGGGAACATTTAATGCATATAATCACTGTTTAGTTTCTAGAGCATTCATTGGGTGAGAGCAAAAGTTACTACTTTTTAAGTTTTATTGAGCTTAAAATGAGCTACATCTAATAGTTTTAAAATAGTCTGCTGCTAAATATCTCTATAGATAGAAAAATGAAGATAGCAAAATTAATAGTATTAGTCCAGACTACTAAAATTGTCATTAGGTGAAGTTAATACTTTGTTAGTAATTAGTTGCAGTGAGTTAGGTTATTTTTCAATAGTTGAAAGATTAAAAAACAGTGCTAATAATTAAAACAAACTATAGATGAAAACAATAATAACAAACTTTTATTTTGTACTTTATTGAGTGCCAGACTATGTATTTGCTTGCTTGGTCCTTACTGTTGTCCTTTGCATTATGTTGTATTGTATAGATAAAGTAATTGAGATGTAGATTGGTCATTGAAACTTGTCTTATTTACCTAGCAATTAGAATAGGATTGGACCCTAGGCAGTCTAGTCTGGTTCCAGAACCTATTCTCTTTCATGTATTAAATTCATTTGGTTTTCTTAGTGCCCTCCCCCCTTTTTTATCATAATTGTCCATTTGAGACTGTTTTCCAGTTCCCATACTCATTGGGCTTATTGTTCAACTTCCTACCTTCAGACTCTTTTCTTCTCACACAAAAGCATACATGGACAGGAAGTAAAAATATGAGATCTTCTCTTTACATGAAGCAGCTAAATTTATAGGGTCCCTCCTTCCCTTTCCCTTCCCCTCTCCCTCTCCCTCTGGAATCAGGGTCTCTGCAATCCTGTTTGGACTAGTAGTGATCCTCCTTTCTCAGCCTCCCCAGCACTGGGATTACAGGTGTGTGCCAGCATGCCCATTTCCAGGCAACCACAGCAGCAGTACCTGGGATGGAACTCAGGACCTTGCACTTGCTAGGCAGGCATTTGTGCTGCCAAGCAATCTTCCCAGCCCAGGTTTCTCTTTTATATACAGAAAGTTTTCTCTCCTAATCAACTAGACAGTTTTTTGTTGTTGTTGTTTGTTTTAAATTTTTTATTTATGTGTGTATGTGTGTGGCCAGCTCAGCCCACCAGGGGGCGGGGCTGGCTGGCATGTGGTGCTGGGGGATTGAACCGCGGTCCCTGTGCTCTGCTAAGCTTGTTCTAAGTAGGTGCTTTAGACCACTGAGCCATCTCACCAGCCCAACTAGGCAGTTTTTAGTGATCACATTAAAACATGAATTCTGAAATTTAGGAATTGAATTAACATTTATTATCCAGGAAGTACATGCAGACTCATGATTCTCTGCTTCCTGCATGCTGGGATTACAGCTGTGTGCTACCACAACTGACTTTCTCAGTTTTGCTGCTACATCAGTGGCTGACCTCAGCTCCCATGTTTTCACTAACAATGGCCTTTAGCTTCCCAGTTTACTGATGGCGCAATACAGCCTTGGAAGTAGCAAGCCTGTGCTTGTATTTAGTTCCTATCTAAAGAGTGTCCAGTTCCTTCAGGTTTACTCTTCAGAAAGATCTCTTAAGGCCTAAATCTGTTTATTTGGATTTTTCTGTCAATTTTCTGTTTACAGAAAATGCCAAAATCTAGACTGATTCACCTTAGGGTGATCATTCAGCTTGTTGACTTCAGTTTCATGGTATCAGAAATCTGCACATTCACATATCTGTTTCAATAGTGAGAACTGCCTTCTAATTTTTTTCCTGTTCTTCTCATAAATGATTTTCATATAACATGCCAGAACACACAACACCTGTCTGGTAAGAACAAAATTACTAGGCATTGATTCTCAGTAGTGGTTCCTTCTTTTGGGTAAATAGAAGAGTTGCTTTGGGTCTAATTACTCATACTTTAAAAATAACTGCTTGGTAATAATTTCAAAAAGGCCTTATGTTGATCACTTAGAAATATAAGAAGGAAAAAAATCCATTTAAAAAAAACTATTTCTGTCCTGAGTGTAGACAATTTTGCTTGACATTTCATTTTAGTATATTATACTCTATGAAGCATATGGCACACTTGGTCAGTCATACTTTATGTTTTATTGTGATTTTAATTTTCCAGGAGTTGTGGAATTTTATATGATGGCTTGCTTTGTGGTCCAAGCAGATTATTTACAGGATCTGAAGCAATAGTGAAAGTACAGGTATATGTATAGGTATGTTGACATGTGCATAGATTATGTTACCATTTATAGATGGTGACATGTATTTAAAACTCAAATTATTGGGGCTGGTGAGATGGCTCAGTGGTCTAAAGCACCTACTTGGAAGAAGCTTAACAAAGCACAGGGACCACGGTTCAATCCCCCAGCATCACATGCCAGCCAGCCCCGCCCCCTGGTGGGCTGAGCTGCCCCCCCACACACACATAAATAAAAATTTAAAAAACCTCAAATTATTAAGTAGGCAGGTTGCTTCTTTGCTTATTGATTATGTATGGTTTATTGAAATGTTAATTCTCTGTAAATAAAGTATAATGCAAACATTGAATTGCCCTATCTGGCTTGATGCCTTGTGAACAAAATATAATGGTCTCTTAAACAGGTTGTGTTTCTCAAAGGTCTGATTAAACCAATCAACTTAGAGAAGAGGATTACTGCTCTTTCAAGTAGTCAGTATTTGATAATATTCTTAGAAGGCTAGAGGAATCTCATTATAATTAAATTCAAGAGGATCAGATGCATAGATTTTTTTTTTTTTTTTTTTTTTTTTTTTTTTTTTTGGTGGTATTGGAGATTGAGCCAGGACTTTTACATTCAGCTACATTTTAATCCTTTTTTAGATTTTGAGACATTTCAGTAAGTTCCTCAGGCTGACCTTGAACTTGGGGTCTTCCTGCTTCATCCTCCCAGAGTGCTGGAATTACAGGCATATGCCACCATGCCAACTTTGGTACACATTTGAAAAAGATTTGCATACACCATGTGTCTACCTTGGGTGTAATCTTTTGTGAAAGTCACCTGTCTGCATACATATGTTGTGACATAATTATGTGCATAAATTAATTGAAATTGTACTAGTTGTAAAATTATATGAATTATAGCTTTAAATGAGTATTGAGTTCACTGTGTAATTTGTATATTAGATATCTGACTGAGCTAATGTGTGTGAAACTTTGGGAAATCAAACTAATATATATTACTTATTGAACTTCATTTAACTATCTTTTACACCATTAAATTTAACTTTATAATATTATGAAGAAATTGTATTTCAAATACACAGAATTAATATATCTTAAGAAATACCACATTTTTTAAAACCAAAGACATAAGACCCAGTGCTTTTTCTTAACATTTTGTCTAGATTTTTTTCAAAGCATAGACAGGCAAAGAAAGGAATTTATTCTACTAGTTTAATATTTTGCCTTTTTTTTTTTAATGTATTTAGTACAGGGTCTACAATGTCTTACTACACAGATCTGACTCTTAGTGATCCTCCTCTGTTCAGCCTCCCATGCTCTGGGATTACAGGCAGGGGCCACCAGCCTGGTCCCAGTTGGAGTCTCACCGTGGGATGTGCCCCCCCCCCCCCGACCACACACACTTGAAAATGTTTTAACAGTGTTTGCATTAAATACTGTTGCTTTTGTATTTTGTATAAGGAAGGTTTTTTTGGTTTTTTGGCTGGCTCAGGCTACCTTGAAGGTGTATCTGGTGTGGCAAGTGGAGCTGGGGATCGAATCAGGGTCCCCTGCGCCTGACTTTAGTTTGCCCAAGACAGCGCTTTAAACAACTGAGCTAACCTGCAAGCCCCAAGGAAGATTTCTTTAAACTGCAATTAATTTTGGGAAATGATGCTGTGACTTTTGGAGCCTTAAAATTTACTGAGATACAAGAAGAATGTGCAGATTTCTGCTATCATATTTTAAACTATAAAACCACACTCTTCCAGTCATTTCTGAAGTTTTATAAATATTTATGAGGCTGAATTGATTATCATCTCTTAAACTCTGGTCTTGAATTTGCATTGATCCTCCTGCCTCAGCGTCCCAAGTGCTAGGATTATAGGTATGTACCACCACATACGATTTAAAGTTTACTTTTAAAACAGCACTGTGCTAAAGGAAAAATACCTCTATTAGCTTATATTTAAATTCCTTTTCATCATGATGAAGGTAATTATCTGTTACTTCTAAGAAGTAAGCCATAGCTAATTTCTGACTCCGTGTACATGTTTAAAGTAACTTAGAATCAGCTTGGGATAGTTCTGACGTCTGCTTATGTAATGTAGCATCTGTACTTTTCACTAGGTGTTCATTTTAGCTACAGATGCTTCATATAAAACAAGGCAGAGTAGCTTTTAAAAGGATCTACACATCAAAGTGTAACTTGAACTCTGCTTTTACATTGCTTGAGGAATGTGTGTGGAAGGGAACTAACAAATTTGCTTTTTCTCCTCACATCACTTTTTTGTGTTTAAGACTTTTGGCTTCCATGCTTTTCTATTCCATATCACATATAATTGAGTAGTCCTATTACTTTGAAACACTTTAACAGTGTTTGAATTAAATACTATTGTAATTTGTGTTTTATATAATAAGGTTTCCTTAAATTGTAGTTAATTTTAGGAAATGATGCTGTAATTTTGGACCCTTTAAAATTTGTTGAGTAAAGGATCATATTTTAAGCAGTAATACCTACCACACTCTTCCACTCATTTCTGCAGCTTAATAAATGTTCATGAACCTGAATTTGTGATCTCTTAATCGCTGGTTTCTGAGATGGCTTTAAAAACAAGCACTGCGATTATAACTTTTAGCCAGGTTGTATTTTTTGCTAATGAATCTTTAATGTAGAAGTTGTGTTGCTTTGTTTTGTTTTTGAGTCTAAGGATACAGTTCAGTGGTAGAATACTTGTACAAGGCCGTGGTTTGATCCTTAGCATTGGAAAAAAGGATACTTGTTAATAGTACTTCTGCCACAGTGTATTTTCTGTTTTTCAGGTGGATAGATTCTCACTTGAATTATATAAGATTGACATTAATCATTGATGTATATGATATAATAATGGGACTAAATAACACTTCATATTTAGTGAAATAAATACTTTGTTTACTAAATAATAAAATGTTTATACTACCTAAAAATTTGTTTTATGGAAAAGAAACCTGTAATTTGACATGCTGAACTGGTGGTTTGGGGTTACTATTATCTTGAATTAAAATGCCATTGAGGCATACCAACTTGGTTTAGACTGTGTTTACAGTCCTGTCTTCATGTATTTCAAAATTTGATTTCTTTGTTGGGGGAGTGATGATCACTATTTATATTGTAAATAATTGTTCAGTTAGTGGAGTAGGCCATGTAACTAATAATGACATTGTACTACTGTATCAGTTCTATAAGCCCTGACCTGTGTTTACAGCATTATTCCTTTTTATGGCAGACTCTGCTTCCAGAATCTGTCAAAAGATACTTTTACTGTAGAGGTCTCTCCCTCACCCCATTCAGGTCCCAGATGTGTGAGTAGGAATGCAGAGGTTCCTGAGCTGAGAAGAAGGAAGACAGGCGTTCCTTGGCTACCCTTACTTGTGGAGGTGGATTCAGGAAAGCTTGGAAACAGTAAACAGTCTATAAACTGAGCAGCACTTTATCAATAAAATGCATTTTTAAAGATGCAGATGCTATGTTTGGCACTTCTATTTCACATGAACTCTTTACAATAAAATTATGTAAATATTTTTTTTTCAAACTCCCCTTTTAAACTATCTTTTTGTAATTTTAAAACTTTTTGGCTTTAATTATCAGAATATGAGTATTAAATAAGTTTTGGGAAATAAGGCAAAGTTAGGGGCCGGGGAGATGGCTCAGTGGAATAAGCGCTTCCCTGGCAAGCGCAAGAGCCTGAGTTCCATCCCCGGTTCCGCCAAAAAAAAAAAAAAGGCAAAGTTAAGCTTAAGTTCGCATAGATAACTTAAAATTGCCATGAGGCTTTACAGGTTTTTTTTTGTTTGTTTGTTTGTTTTTAAGAAAAAACATGATTTTTCTTAATTGATGCACAGGGGAGGGACTATTTCTCTGATCTTTGTTGTTTGGGAGTTACTGCCGTATATTAAACATTTTGTTCTTAAAATACAGTGATTTTTTTGTAAAAACACATAAAATATAGTATGATGAATAGCTATTAATCACTTTTGAAACTAGACCCATCACCCCCAAAAGATTTCCTATATCATTTATGTGAGGAATTTTTTCTTTTAAAGATAAAAGCTTTATTGAAATATAGTTACAGGGCTGGTGAGATGGCTCAGTGGTCTAAAGCACCTACTTAGAACAAGCTTAGCAAAGCACAGGGACCGCGGTTCAATCCCCCAGCACCACATGCCAGCCAGCCTCACCCCCTGGTGGGCTGAGCTGGCCACACACACACACACACACACAAATAAAAATTTAAAAAAAAAAAAAAGAAGTATAGTTACAATATCATGATGTTCACTATTTTGAAAAACAGTATTCAATGAGTTTTAGAGTCCACTGCGAAATTTCAGAACATTTCATCAATCCAAAAAGAAACTCATGACCATTAGCAGTCTCTCATAATTTGCCTTCTTCCTCTAGCCCCTTACAACTATTAATTTCTGTATATGTTTTCACATATTCTGGGCATTTTATGAGATTAGAATCTGTACTATATGTTTTTTTGTTGTCATTACTGTTTTTTTGACTTTAGTAATGTTTTCAAAGGTCCATCTGGTTTGGAGACTATATCAACACATTCTTTTTGTGTCGCTCTTTAGTATCATTGTATGGTAATTTCACATTGTGTTTATGTGTTCATCAGCTTATGGACATTTGAATTGTTTCCATCTTTGGTATGTTATGAATGTTGCAAATGAACTTTCATGTACAAGTGTTTTACTAGACATAAATCTTTAGTTCTTTTGGATAGATCTTTAGGAGTAAAATTACTGTACTTTTGATTTGTGCCAACGTGTTATGTAGTATGTTTTGTTAAACCTTTTGAAGTATTGTCAGTCTATTTCCCCTAAACATGTGCATCATTTTACATTCTTGCCAGCAGGATTCCACTGTCTTTTTCCACACTTATTTTCTATCCTTGTATTTTTGGCTAACTGAGTGGGTAATTCCTTTTGGTTTTGACTTGCACTTCCTTGATGAGGAATGATATTAAACATATTTTGTTTAGGTGGTCATTTGTATATCTTTTTTTAAGAAAGAGCTTCAAATCCTTTGCTTACTATATTTATTTATTTTATTTTTTTTAATTTAGGACAGGGTCTCACTATACAGATTGGATTCATAGTGATCCTACTGTTTTTGACCTCCCAAATGCGAGGATTACAAGTGTGTACCATCATGCCCAGTCTCAATCACTGCCTCAGTGTGCCCTAGGGGCAGGGCTGACACGGCATGGGGAGGCTCGAAACCCAGTGACTGCGCTCTGCCTAAGCAGGTGCTGTAGTCCACTGAGCTATCTGGTCAGCCCTCCTTTGCTTATTTTAAGTTGGGTTTTTTAAGAATTCTTTATTCTGTACCATTCTTTTTTTTTTTTTTTAATTATTTATTTATGTGGGGGGGGGCAGCTCAGCCCACCAGGGGGCGGGGCTGGCTAGCATGTGGTGCTGGGGGATTGAACCGCGGTCCCTGTGCTTTGCTAAGCTTGTTCTAAGTAGGTGCTTTAGACCACTGAGCCATCTCACCAGCCCCTCTGTACCATTCTTATCAGATACATAATCTATATAGATTTTTTTCTCATATTTGGTTTTCATTTTCCTGATGATGTCCTTTTAAGAATAGATTTTTAATTTTGATAAAATTTAGCTGATATTTCATTGTTGTTGCTGCTTTTCTTGTGCTTTTAGGTTGTCATAGCTAAGATTTTTTTTTCCAAAGCCACAAACAATTCATCCTGATTTCTGCTGAGAGTTTTATAATTTTACTACTTTGTCATAGTAAAGTGCTGTTCTGAAAAATTTCTTTCTCTGAAGATTACATTAGCAGACAAATATGTGAAAACATCTATGACTTTTCTTTGCTGCTTTTAAAAATTTCAAAAGAATTTTTATGTGGTGTATACCACTAGACACACACACACATACACACCCTCCCCCCGTGTGATACTGGGGATTGCACCCAGGGAACACTGAATTATATCCCCAGATCTTTTTAAAAATAAATTTGTTTGATCATTTGTGTAGCAGTACTAAGGGATTGAAACCAGGGTTTTCCCTGTAAGTGTCCAAGCTAGCTTCAAATTTGAGATCCTCCTGACCTACCTTCTTGACTAGCTGGGATTACAGGTGTGCGTGACCACACCCAATTGTAATCTACTCTTGATGATGCTTCAGTGGTACTAATTTCTTAAGTTGTTTGACAACCTTTTTATCTTACAAGCTTTAGCACTCACTGTGAAACACTTGCAACATATTTAGATGAGTGAGTGTAGGTGATGTTCTTTACAGAGCTTCAGGCTTTCCTAGCCTGGCTTTCAACTGTCTTTCCTTTCGGGAAGACACTTACTTGACTGGATATCAAAAAATGTTATTTCTGAAGTCTGAACAGCTGCTCTTTTTTTTCATATTCAGTACAGCATCTACAGGGTCTCACTACACAGATTGGACTTGTAGTGATCCTCATGTTTTCAGCCTCCCAAGCACTGGGATTACAGGCACTTGTCACTACACCCAGTCTCATTTGCTGTCCCTAGGAGCCCTGGGGGCAGGGCTGGCACAGCACCCCGGGAACTGAACAGCTGCTCTTACTCAGAAGTTTCTCTATTTGTACAAATCTGAAATACTTCTTAGTTTGTGTATCTATCTATATTATAAAGAGAAATCATCAGAGTACCTTCTGACCTTTCAGAAGAAAATAGCTTATTTATCACATTCTTGTATTAGTGTGGCTTTCAAAGAACTTAACAACTATCATGTGGAGGTGGGATGTTGGAGGTCAAACCCAGATCCTATGCTTGCTAAGCATGTGCTCTACAACACTTAGCCACACCCCTAGCCTTAACTATGATTGTTTTATATGGTGTTGAAATCTTTGAAGACCTAACATAATTATTGCTGAAGTAATCCTAACATCTTTAGAAAAAATCTACATCTAGCCATAGTGATAATCTCACATTAAAAATTTTAAAGAACTAACTTGTTTTATAAATGAGGTAATAAGTAACACTATAGTAATCTTAGTCTTACAAGTTAAATTGTGCTTCCTTAAAAGATATATTATGCAGTGAGAGGATATGAAGAGGACACACACTGTTGCCAGTATTTGCCTTAACTATCAAGCAAATATATTTAATAAAATATATTTGGCATTGTCTAGACAGAATTATAATAACTATAATAATTTAAATAGACAAAACATAAACTTTAAGCCAAATGTGTGACCAGGGGTTGGGGAGATAGCTTGGTAGAATAAATGCTTGCCTGGCAAGCTCAAGGGCCTGAGTTTAATCCCCAGTACTGCAAAATTCAGATGGATGCTTTTCATTTAATTATAGCCTGAATTAAGACACTTGCTTTGGAGATTAAGTGTCCCTGACTATACTAATACAGATTTTCAAATGTTAATTTTTTTTATTTTCAAGAATATTAAAAATTGACTTCAAACTGACCTAGTGTAACTATACAAAGTGATTATTTTCAAGTTGATTTTTGTCTGTAAAGGATAAACATTGTCTTAAGTGGCATAGATTTTCCCCCTACCCCAGTTCCCTCATTTCTTACCACAGATATTATAACTTTGTATATTCTTAAGCTAATTTAAATATGTGCCTCCTCAACCTCATGAGATGTGAAATTTGACATGCATGACTATTTCTTAAGCCAAATAAGTGTGTGGTAGCTTAAAGCATACATTGTGCCATTGTTGGTAAAATCTGGCAACATATCCTGTATAGATCCTTTTCTTTGTTTTTTGACACATAAAATTTATACTAATTAAGATGTGGAAGGAAACTGAAACTTGAATACCTTTTTTTATTCTCTGTATTTGATCTATAACAAGTAGTGTAACATCTTTGCTTTCCAGCTTGAACAGTACTTTAAAAGAGGAATGAAAATAACTAGTCATTGCTAACTACCTGTTGCATTAGATATTCTGTTTATATGTTATTTAATTATCACAGTAGTCTTCCAGAAATAAAAATTTTCTCCACTGTGATTCAGAAACACGGCCAGAGTTGAGTGTAATTTGCCCTAGGCACTAGGTAATGTTAGGAATTGGGATTCTCACCACACTTTTGCTCATTCCATTGCATTTGATAGTTCAATCTCTCTATACTGTAGCCTTTAGCCTACTTTTTATGTACTAATTTCTGACAAGTATAGTTACATCTCTGCTACCTTCTGAACGCTGAAATACATACAAAATGTTATGAGAGAAGATTATAGAACCAGAGTACAAAGTTCAGTACTGGAGATACAGTTCAGTGGTATACCACTTGCCTACCATGTTCAAGACAATGTGTTCCTTACCCACACCAAATAAATAAATAAATAAATAAATAAATAAATAAATAAATAAATAACCGGGATTTTATGGCAACAAGAAAAAACAAAACAAAACAGACAAAAAATACCAAACCACAAGGGATTATAGAAGATTCTAGCAGGTACAACATAAAATATGTGAACTGTGACATAATGTAAAACTTTGTAACAGAAGGGAATTTTAGAGGTTTGAAATTAAGGAGAGAACATACATAGACTTCAAGCTTCCAAATTGAGATTTTTTTTTGCTAATGCTACTATAATTGTTTGTGTGTGTGCGCACTGTCATCTTTATATCCACACACTAATAAGTACATAATAAATATTTAATGATCAGATTCTGGGTCTGGATACTACTGTACTAATAGAATAATTCTGTAGGTAAGTTTCAACAATGCTTTTGTTATAAGCAATCTGAAAGTTACTTTTAAACAATGAAAACATACATTATTCTTCATTGTGATTTTGTTTATATCATTATAATACCTGTTACCACTGTTAATAGAATTTCAGCAACTATGTGATTGACTAAAATTACGTAATATGTCATGTTTTTATTTTAACTGAGGATTTGTAAGAAAAAATTTACCGATTTTCATCATAACTATTTTGCAGCTCTTTTTTTATTATGAACATTTTTTGAAATTTGGTTCATTACTTAAAATTGTGTGTCAAATGAAAATATAGGATGTGATAGCTCTAATAATTATTGATAGGATTTTTCATTTTGGAAGATAGCTTTTGTGAATAGATGGGCATATTCATGGTTCTTTGTGTTATTAGTATTCAAAATTATAAACTTAGTTTTCTAATGCCTTCGGTTGAAATTATGCTTCTAATGATACAAATTTAATTTTATAGATTTAATTCTTACCACATGGTACTTCTTACATAGGTATTAAACATTACATTTGTAAATAATCAGTGAACATTGCTAATTGCAGTTCCTGTTCAGTATAGCTGATTGTTTTCAAATACTGGCAAATCTTAATTAAATGAAATCCTCTGTGTACAACAACCCTTTAAATTAAATAAATTTTACTTACAAATGAAGTAAAAATAAAATAAATTCTATTTCACAGAATTTTAAAAGTGTACATAAAAGTAGCTGATTATATCAATTTGTTGCTACAGTTGGAAAAAAAAAAACTAACCATCAGTACATTTGTTTCGTATACTCAATAAAGGAGAGTAGGATGACCATTTATTTAAAACCAACTGAGCTAAATGATGATTCAGTTTATTGATATAGGGTTTTTTTTCGGGGGGCATCCTGAGCCTTGGACCACCACTAGGATAATCCTGTCCAGTCTTTATTTATCTCATCATTAGTTGCTACCTCCTTTGTCAGTAGTAGGATTCCACCCACAGGGCACGGGCACCCTTCCATTCCTGCTCACCTTTTTTTTTTTTTTTTTTTTTTTCCTTCTTTTAAAGACAGAGTTTTCACTATGCAGTTCAGGCTGGTGTTCAGTTCACTTTAACCCAGGCTGATCTTGAATTTGCAGTGATCCTCCTGCATCAGCCCCCTGAGTGCTGGGATTACAGGTGTACATCGACAGACTTGGCTTCGTTCCCCGCCCCCTTTTTTTGGTGGAACCGGTGGTTGAACTCAGGGCCTTGCGCTTGCCAGGGAAGCACTTATTCTACTGAGCTATCTCCCTAGCCCATCGTTCTCCCCTTTTAATTGGTCATTTCTAAGTTTTATGCCTTGGGTGTCTATTAAATTTTCTAATTTTTTTTTCTTTTTCTGTCATAATTCCATATAATTTTGTTTCAGTAAATAGAATCTCCGTTTACTCTATTGAGAATCTTCTTTTTGGCTTTTATAATCCTGCATATTGGTTATATATATATATATATATATATATATATATATATATCCAAAGCAATAAAATAAGTACTAATGTATTAATAGAGTTGATTATGTGATTAGTACTGTGTGTTATTATAATATTTTGTTTTTGCAACTCAGTACAAAGTCTGTGTTAATATTAACATTCATTTAACCTCTGTTGATTGTGACATTTTAATAAGGACATTACTGCATATTCAGCACGCATTAACTGTGCTAGGCATTGTTCTAACAATTGGCTGACCTAAATTAACATGTATAATTATATTACCAAAATTAAGTCTGTGACTTGGATTTTATTTTTAAAAATGTTTATTAGGAATCCTTACAGTACATAATTACATTCATCTCACTTTTCTTTCCTTCATTTCTTGGTTCCTTTCCCTTTTGCAAAAGCTCTAGGTCCCTGTTTCCTGTTATCTTTTATTTTGCTCTTTATTTGTGTTTTTGATTTTATGCAGTATTTAAGCTTGTGTATCTGATTTATTTCACTTAACATGATCTCAGGGTACATCCATTTTTCTACGTTGTTTTAAGTTTATTTCTTATAACAGTAGTACTCTATTATAAAAAATATTAATACTCTACAAATACATTTTCTTTATCCATTTATCTTCTTTTGGACATACAGTCCAGTTCCAAGATTTAGCTATTATGAATTGTGCTGCTATAAACATTAATATACACAAATCACTGTACTATGATGTCTGACTCTTTTGGGAAGATAACTAGAGAAATAGCTGGGTTGAATAGAATTTCTATTCTTAGGATTTGTTTGTTTGTTTTTTAAAGAATCTCCATATTGAGTTTTAAAGTGGTTGTATTGTTTACTTTCCTGTCAGCAGTGTAGGTTTCTTTTTTCCCTCACAGCATTGGTTATCATTTGGTTTCTTGATGATAGCCCTTCTGTCAGGAATAAGAAAGAACATCAGAACATTACTTTAATTTGCATTTCTCTAATGGCCAGAGTTGTTAAACATTTTTTCCATGTTGTACTTATTGGTCATTTGTACATACTTACTCGAAGAAATATCTTTTCATTTCATTTGCCTATTTTCTGATCTTTTTATTTGGGGATCTAGGTTTTTTAGTTCTGTATATATTCTAGATACTAGTCCTCTGTCCAAAGAACAGCTATCAAATTTTTCACCATTCTGTAGGTTTCTCTAAACTCTATTGGTTGTTCCCTTTGCTGTGCAGAAGCTTTTTAACTTAATGTTATCCCATTTGTTGTTAGTGTTATTTCTTGTACATTTGGAATTCTGTTCAGAAAATCTTTGTCTGTGCCTATGTCTTCAAGAATTTTAGGGCAGGGGAGATAGCTCAGTAGAATAAGTACCTGACTGGCAAGCACAGAGTCCTGAGTTCAATCCCTGGTACTGCAAAAAAAAAAAAA
>NW_004524666.1:5318500-5338348 GCF_000260255.1 Octodon degus | reverse complement strand
AAAAAAAAAAAGAATTTTACCTAGTTTTATCTTCCAGCAGATGAAGTGTTTCTGTTTTATCTTTCGCTCTTTGATCTTTTTTTTTTTTTTTTTGGTCTGGTACATGTGAGATATATGGGTCTAAATCAACTTTCTGCGTGTGGGTAGCCAGTTTTTCCAGTTATGGGTAGGCTTTTTTTTTTTAAATCTTATTTTATTTATATATTTATTTGGCACAAGGTCTCACTATGCAGCTCAGACTGATAGTGATCTTCCTGTCTCAGCCTCCCAGTGCTGGAATTACAGGTGTGCACCTTATCACCTGGTTTCATTGGTCAGCATGGCACACCCAGGTTTCCAGGGCCAGTATAGCATCAGTTCCGGGACTTAAACTCAGGTCCTTGAGCTTGCTGGGAAGGTGCTTAGACCGCTGAGCTATCTCCTCAGCCTGTGGCTTGGCTTTTCATCTTATCCAGGACCTTTTGCAGAGCAGTTTGTGTATGTCCATTGTTTCTGTCTGTCTGTTGATCTTTCAGTCACTCTGTCTAAAGCTTTGCTTGCCTCTGTATGTGTCAAATGGTGCTGGGATTGGCAACCAAAGTATTTCTCCAGTGCTTTTTTTACTTTTCATTTTGGGACAGCATCTTTCTAAGGCACTGAGTTGCCAATGCTGGCCTGGAATCTGCTGATTTTCCTGCCTCAGCTTCCCAGATTGCTGGCCTTGCAGCACCACACCTGGCTTTTTAAAATTTAGATGAATTCACATTTACCAATATCTTCTTTTATGAATCATGACTTCGGTGTTTTTAAATAAAGTCTTAAAATGACCTTGCCTTTTTATTTTTTCCATATAAAATAAACAAAGCATAAGATTCTGAGTTTTATGATTTTGGACTTTTTGTTATTTAAGCAGGAGAATTTAGAGAAAATAGATAAATCCCGCCCCATAAAATCTTAAGTCTACTAAACTTGGATAATGCTATTAAAACATGCACAATATTCTAAAACTCTGGTGGTCTAAAAAAAACTACAGTATGTGTTTTAAGTTACCAATTACTGTGTGCCTGGATAGTGGTATGTATTTTTTATTTCAGAAATTCTGCAGTGTAGATATTATTCCCTTTCACACACATCTCTATGCTTATTTGTATATAGTTATTCATTTGAGGAAATAGAGGCTCTTAGAAGGTAGGTCGTTATGTCCATTCATCCCTAATAAATGACATGTAGGATTCAAAACCTGTAGTTTAACAAATGCCTTGCTTTTTTTTTTTACTGTTACAATGCATATTTTGTTTCATATAAGACTTAACCCCAATCTTAGTTCATGATATGGCTAACCTCTAACATTGTCTGTATATGTTTTCATTTTCATCATATTAGAGTTAGTTAGCATGTCTTGTTTTATCAGTATTAAGGTAAAATTGTATTTTTTTTCTTTCCATTTTACCCTGTGATAAATGTGAACAACACTTTGCCAAGAGTTTTATTGATTACCATTTTACTGAATTTTGTAGTTTGTTTATAATATCTGAGCTTTCTCCTCTCTCAGCAAATACTTCATTTTAAAAGACTGTTGAAGGTTATAGTTTTGGGTCAGGTTTTGGAGAGAGTACAGGAAAGAGAGGTACAGAGAAATAATAGAACATTTTCCATTAATGGGACTTAGAGGACAACTTTTATTTTTAAATATGTAGGACTATTTAGCCTTTGCTGTTTAACTTTTTAATGTAATTTTATTATAGCCAAACTTACAGGGGGGCATGCCTGTTAGCTCAGTTGTTTAAGCACCTGCTCATGAAAATGCAGTCAGGCACGGGATACCACAGTTCAGTTCCCACCTCCACCTGTATTACCAGACCCGCCCTTAAGGCAGCCTGAGCCAGCCAGAAGAAGGAGAAGGAGGGGGAGGGGGAGGGGGAGGAGGGGAGAGGGGAAGAGGGGGGAAGAGGAGAAAAAACAATCATTCTCAAACTTATAGTTCTGTAGTTAATTAGGGCATGAATGACATCTTCCAACTTCTTAGAAATTTCTTAGGGGTTGCTCTTTTCAGATCAGACTTCGGGAAGCACACTGCGTTTTTCTTGGGACATTTCTATACCTCTTTCCCCACTTTGCCAGCAGCCCCAGCTGTCCTTATACAGGCTTACTTTACGCAGGCTGCTCACACAAGTCATCCTGATTTCACCTCTTCATTGAGTCATCACGTTCAGCACTGCTTTCCATCAACCCTCAGAAAAAGCTTCTTTCATCACGTTACTTCCTTTGCTAAGTCTTAAAAGCCCTTCATGGCTTTGGAAGATAGAAAGTCCTAAGTGGGTGGTAGCTATTTTGTTACTACAGTCCCTATGCATTTGTTTTTTTTTTTTTTTTTTTTCTAAGTAAGTATGTATGTATATGTATGTATGTGTCTATGTGTTTGGTACTCACTACACAGCTCCACCTAATAGTAATCCTCTTGTTTTCAGCCTCCCCAGCGCTAGGATTACACCACATCTGGTCTTGGGTGGCTGGCTCAGTGCAGCCTGGGGCAGGGCCAGCACAGCATGTGGTGCTCCCTTATACATTTCTTTTTGCTCTAAAGTCCTTATTATGTTTCACAGTTAATCATGAAAATATGCTTGGACATATTTTTCTTGGATTCAACTTGTATGGAATATAATGGACTTAACTAGAAAGTTATCCACCATACTTTTCCCCCATATTCCCTAAAGAGTTTAATTAATGAAATGAGCTGAATTATATTCAATGCATATTTATCAATATTTCAGTTATTTTCTATAGTTTGGTTTCATATTAGCAGCAGATACTCAACTATATTGTTTGAACACCATGATTGTTATTTATAGTTTTATCTATTGAATACATGGTGTACAGGTAGAAAAGAGTACACATGTGCTTACTGGTTTATTTTTTATTTCATTTTATGTCCACATTTAGAACTTGATTAAAAAAAAAAAAACCAGGCTGTGATAGTTTTGTCAAAGATACTGGGGTATACCTCTGTGATTGTTTGTTAGTTTTAATTAATTTTATTGAGAAAGAAATAGCAATGAGTTTTAAAACAGGTTAGTAGGGCAGTTACAATAATTAATACATTGCATATTGTTGTCTTCGTAGTAGTTATTCTTAGTACAAGATGCCGACATGATGTCTTGTCTTGTACTATTAATACAAATCTTCTCATTGAGCTAAGTAGCTGTATATCTGTCCTATTTTTGTATATACAGATATATGTATTTTTTTTCACTACAAAATGGTCCTTCATTTATATCCCCTTTTTTGTTTAGTTTTGTCAGATGGGTGTTCCATCACCATTCAAATATTGTATATGCGTGAAGTCAGCAAAATAATTCAATATAGTCCAGTAGTCCATAATAGTAGTGGGTTATCTGCAGAACTGGCAGTGTTAGAAGTTGTTGACTATACCTCTGATTAGAAAATAAAAAAAACAAAAATTCTTTCCCTGTACTTACACATACATTTTCTTTAATTGTTAGGTGTTTGAAATTTTACTTGGGTATAGTAAGCATTACTTCGTTTTTGTAAGTTTTCACTGCAGGAAGCTTAAAATTAAAACTTAACATCTTAAAATGAAGCAATAATTGAAAGAAGATGAGAGATTTTGATTTTTTTTTTTTTTTTTAGTATTTACTTATTTTTTGAATTTGGCACAGTTCCTATAGTGCTTAAGAGAAATGGAATATTGTAGATTAACAGATAAAAGAGTGAGTTCAAAATTATAGAGCTCATAAACAGTAGTAGTCCTCATAGACCATGATTCATTCCAAAACCTTTGTACTCTGGGTCACAATTAGGTAGCTGAGGAAGATGCAACCATTTTAAACATGCTAAAACAGTGAAATTATTAAGAGCAAATTATATAATGATTGCCCTTATAGCTATTTTCTAGTTATCCCAAAATATTCTTTTATAGTGCCATTTTTAAAAACTTCATCAGTACAGTATTCAACCAGATTTATTTTTGTATAGTATATGGTTATATATAAATTCTTTCAGAGATATTAGTAACTTTTGTTTGTGTCTTTATAATGTGTTTCTTGAATGTTTAGCATGCTAGATTTGCTTAATTGTTTTCTAAGAATTAGAATTATGTGAATTTACCATGTTAAACACTTTTTCTCTGATATTACATCTTGTGATCTTGGATACTTCTGCTTATACCATATCAGAAAATCCTCAGATGCCACTATAAGACTTACGGTCCATTTATCTGTATGTAGCAGTAACGAAATTTTAATTAATTGTATTATGTTCTTCATGTTTCAATAGACAACAACTGAACGGCCTTTCATTCAGAAGCTATTTCGTCCTGTGGCTGCAGATGGACAACTACAGACACTAGGAGATCTCCTGAGAGAAGTTTGTCCTTCTGTGATGGCTCCTGAAGGTAAATGCATTCAGCAACATCAAACCATTGCTTTCATCCCCTTTTCTACATCCTATATTACTATGGTAAAATAAATATTTTTCCTTTATAGATAACACCAGTTATTTTAGAAAAATGTTTTCATTATCTTTTAGGAGAATATCTATTGTAACAGAACCACTAATAATGAATTAAGGGTTCAGGGATGTAGCTCAGTGGTTTAAGCACCTGCCTAGCAAGCACAACCTTCTGAGTTCTAGACCTGGTTCAAAAAAAAAAAGGAAAGAAAGATGTTGACTTTTTCTTCTCTTTTTTCTTTTCTTTTTTTTTTTTTTTTTTTTTTTTTTTTTTTTTTTTTTGTAAAATGACATAACATTTTAAAAACATTTACACTTTAACACATCTCTGATGCTCTGAATCTTTATAGGTACAGTTCTGGAAACTTTAAAACTATATCTACCGTGCAATAATCCTTATTTGAAATGCTTGGGATTTAGAAGTGTTTCAAGTTTTGGAATTTTTTTTTTCAGTTTTTTGGAATATTGTGTAAGCACATTGAGATATCTTGGAGATTTGCTTAAGCTTCATATAAGCCATATGCATAGCCTGAAGGTAATTTTATACAATATTTTTAGTGTGCCTGTAATTCAACTGTGAGCTGTCATGCAGTGAGTTGTGAAATTTTCCATTTGTGCCGTCATATTGATACTTAAAATATTTTGGGCCATTTTGTATTTTTATATTGTAATATTTAAATATATGTACCATGCAATGTTCTGCTTTTTCACATAATCATTACACAGTTACCAAATGACCTATAATCCCAGCAGAACCTATACTTTAAGGGATTAAGCAGACTGTTGACCACTACCAAAAAATGTGAAATATAATAGGATTTGTTTGTTTTAAGGATTGTAACCATTTTTCTAAAGACTTCCCTCCCCTGGTACTGACAATAGAACCCAGGGCCTCAGCCCTTTTTATTTAATTTTTTATTTAATTTTTAATTTTTAATTTTTTTTCTTGAGACAAGGTCTTACTAAGTTGCCTGAGCTGGCTTAAACTTGAAATCCTGCCTCTGCCTCCTTGAGTGCTGGGATTACAGGGATGTATCCCAACAAAAGTCTAGTCTAAATATATCATTCATCTTAACTGAACTGTAGACTATGTAATCAAGGTTTCTGATGAGCTCTTATACACAGCCTTGCACTGTAATGCTGGAGCAAATAAATGATGGCTAAACATTCCAGTTATGGAATTCTTTTTTGTATCATCACAATTCCAAGTGATATTACTTATGATAGTTATGACATAATTAATATTAAGTTGGTTATACTACTAGTTTATTTTGTTATTGTTTTTAATCTTATCTCACTACATAGCTTGAACTCATAATGATCTCCTGTCTCAGCCTCCCAGTGCTGAGATTATAGGCATGCACCACTATACCTGGTTTTGGTGGCTGGCACAGCACAGTGGGCTGGCATGGTATGCAGTACTGGAATGAACCTGAGTCCTTGCACTTGCCAGGCAGGCACTTAGACCACCAACCTATCTTCTCAGCCCTACTAGTTTATTTTTTTTAATTCATCTTTACTGCTATATAATATTCATTTTCATCATTCAATTTAAATAACTTCTTTACAATTCAGAGTTTTTAGTAAATTTATAGAGTTGTACAGCTATCACCATAATTCAGTTTTAAAACATTTTACCACCTCAAAATATTCATTGTACTTATAATCTCTACAAGCCATAAACATACTTTCTGTAAGTTGCCTTTTTTTGGATATTTGATATAGACAGAACTGTACAACATGTAGTCTTTTTTCTGTTGACCAAATGTTTTTGAGATTCATCCATGTTCAAGAAGCAAAAGATTGTTTTTACTGGTAAAAATATTGCACTGGGTGGGTATATCCTTTTTATTCATATTATTATTATTTATGTTTTTGGTGTAGGGTCTCACTACACAGCTTAGACTTGTAGTTGTCCCCTTCTGTTTTCAGCCTCCCCAGTGCTGGCATTGCAGGGTGTGCCACCAGGCTTGGACTTGTAGCCGGCTCAATGCACCTGGGGACTGGACCAGTGTAGCATGTAGTGCTGGGGATCAAACCCTGGTCACTGCACTTGCCTAAGCAGGTACTTAGTCCACCGAGCTATCTCACCAGCCCTTATTCGTTTAATTATTGGTGAACATTTGAATTGTTTTCAGCTTTTCACTTTTCAGAATAGTGCTGCTATGAACATTCATTTATATATGGGTCTTTATGTAACATATTTAATTTTTCTTGGGTAGATTCCTGAGAGCAGAGTGACTGGGTTATATGGTTAAGTTTATGTTTAATTTTTAAATAAATTGCTAAGTTTTGGTTGGATCATTTTGCAGTCCCACCAGCAGTGTCTGAAGGTTCTAGTTTCTTCACATCTTCACTAACATGTATTGTTTATGTCTTTCGTAACAACCATCCTAATGGTTGTGTGATAGTTTTAATTTGCATTTCTTTAATAACTTCTTGTCAGTGCACTCTCACAAATTTAATTATAATTGTGAATGTCTTTAAATAGCTATTCAAATCCCTTTCTCATTTTGTTTTATTTGTTACAGGGCCTCCCTGTGCAGTTGAGGCTTGTAGTGATCCTCCTGTCTCAGCCTCCCCAGCTCTGGATTATAGATGTGTGCCACCATGCCCCAGGCTGGCTTGGCATGCCCAAGGGTTCTAGGGGCCAGCACAGTACATTGTACCTGGGATCGAACTTGTGTCCTTGTGCTTGCCAGGCAGGCACTTAGACTTCTGAGCTATCTCCCCAGCCCCTGTCTTATTTTTTTTAATGAATTCTTTTACTACTGAATTTTGTAGCTATTTGCGCATTCTTGATAAAAAGTCTTATAAGTTCTGTGATTTATAGATGTTTCTTCCAAGTATATGACTTAACCGCTTTCATTTTCCTTTGGAGAGTAAAAGTATTTAATTTTGGTGAACTCTTGTCTATCAAGTATTTAATGAATTATAATTAGGTATTTTAATTTTAATAGATAATTCCAAAATAAAATGTAAATGAAGGAATGTATTGAAAAATCTCTTGCTCTTTTATTCACCAAAGCCTACTCCAGTTCTCTCTAGAGATAATCAGTGTTGCAATTCTCCTGTATATCTTTTTTTTTTGGAACCGGGGATTGAGCTCAGGCCCTTGCACTTGACAGGGAAGTGCTTATTCCACTGAGCCATCTCCCCGGGCCCTCTCCTGTATATCTTAATTTTGAACTTGGGTTACAGAAATTTGGGGAAACTTCATTAATTCAAGAATATGCTTATTACAAAATTAAAAAAAAAATCTTAGTGTCTAGTTCATTTTCTCCGTACTGCCAAATAATTTTTTAAAATCTTCCTAATGTTTGTTTTGCTATATTCTTAAGTATTTTGAAATGTAGATTTCAAGTGTAAAGTTATTAAGAATGTTTTTTTTTCTTGCTGATTGAGATAAGACCTATCATTCTCATACCTTTTTTCTTTTTATCTTATTTTTAAAAACAAGTTTTGCATGCTTATATCTGATAATCTGAACAGCTATTTTGAAGGCAACAATATGCAATGTAACAACCATTTTTGAATTCCTGTCATTTTGTGAAATTCTGTACCATTTCTAATGTTTTGTGTTTTGTTTTGCTTTACTATTTTTTATTCTTTAAAAAGTATGTTGGCATTTAAAAAAACATCGAAGAAAATGCTTTTATTAAAAGTAATTGAAGTTTAAGCTGACATTCAACCAAATACTGCTTTATTGTAGTTTTCTTATTTTTTTTTAAAGCTAATTATTGTCAGAGTAGGTCATGTTAAATATGTGTTTTTAATAAGGCCTTGTTTATTGATCAAGACTATCACAGTGAAGCCCAAAGCCTTGGCAGGAAAATGCTCTGTGATGCTTTGTGCCTTCATTGGCAGTGATCTGTATTTGCTAGTGCACGTGTCGTGGGTTCCCTCTTAATATACTTATTTTATTTGTAAAAGGCAAATTTTGTTGTTGTTCTTTTTAATCTAGGAAGGAGGACTTGAATTTTGTCTCCTGCTCACTACAGATTTATTACCTCAATTTATTTTTATTTCATAATTGCCAATTTCTGGATGTTTGGTATGATTAAGGGAAGGAAACTTAGTGGGAAGATAGGAGTTAGGTGTAACATTCATCTTTAAAATATGCTCTGACTTAGAATTTTTATATTTTTTAGTTTAGTGATTTGTTAAAGTTCTCTTAGCTACTTATTTCAGTTTCTATGCTTGGAATTCAAGTTTTTACCTTTTTGGTCTTTTGGTTTTTTCCACTTGGTTACAATTTGTTTTCTTTTTAGCCTTCTAATTTAATTTAAAGTAACATTCTGAGGGCTGGCCAAAAAGCTCAGTGGATTTAAGTGCCTGCAAGCAGGTGTAGGGGCTGGAGGCTCAATCCCCTGCCTTGTAGTGCCGGCCCTGCCCTGAGTGTGCTGAGACAGCGTTCATATAATCCCAGCACTTGGGAGGCTGTAAACAGGAGAATCACTACGAGTCTGATCTACTAGTAAGACCCTGAACACCCTGTAGACCCTTCCCTAAAATACAGAAAATAAATAAATTTAAAAAAACAACATTCTGAAATACATACTTTTTTCTAATTCTTCATGTAGTGACTTTTGTTTAATATCTAATTCCATATGTGCTGTTCCATCTTATATTATTTCCTGGTATAATCTTAGGAACTTGAGCTCTACTGTACTTATTTTGTTTGTATTAAAATTCTAGTATGTAATTCTGTCTTCTCTTAAAATGATTGATGTGAACATTAAACAGTCCCAACACTATCAGAATTCATTTTGTGCTCATTTTTACTAATCTCTTAACCCAAGCCACAGCAGTACATACAAGATTAACGTGTAACATGGCCTTGCACTTGAACAGCATGCAAATTTGTGATACCAATTTTTCTTTCAGCCAGTTTTTCTTTCAAAAATGCTTTGTTATCTCCTAAATTTCTAACCTGCCCTTACCTGCACTTCTTCTTCTGGAGAATACACAGTGTAACGTTCCTTTTATTATTTAAAAGAGTGAGAGCTATAAAATGGTCCCTCAGGAATTTAATCCCCACACGTGCATTTTAATTATTTAAAAAACTGCAGATAAATACCTTTCTGTGGCAGGTTTCTCTCCTCCCAAACTGTCAGATGCCTGCATTGATTGGAAGGCTCATATTTTATTGAAGTAGGACCTATTGAGGTACTTTTGATGTTTCTTACCAGGAGGAGAACACATCTCTAATACCTATATTTTTTCTCCAGAAACAAAGGTTTTTATCCTGGCCTCTTTCTTTTGTCTATACATTTTAATTGTATTTTAAAATCTGTGAAAAAGCAGAGCATAGTGCCATACCTTTCTAATCCCTCTACTTGGGAGGCTGAGATAGGAGGATGAGAAGTTCAAGGACAATTTAGCAGTATCCTGTCTAAAAATAAAGAAGGCTACAGGGGCTGGTGAGATGGCTCAGTGGTCTAAAGCACCTACTTAGAACAAGCTTAGCAAAGCACAGGGACCATGGTTCAACCCCCCAGCTCCACATGCCAGCCAGCCCCGCCCCCAGGTGGGCTGAACTGGCCACACACACAAAAAAATAAATTAAACATTAAAAAAAAAAAAAGGCTACAGATGCAGCTCAGTGGTAGAGAACCCCTTGTTTCACTGCCCAGTACTGCAAAAAACATCAAGTCACTGTTTCAGTAAAGAAGTATTGGTGGGGCATGGTGATGCATGCCTATAATCACAGCACTCTGGGAGGCTGAGGTAGGAGAGTTATAAATTCAAGCCTAGCCTGGGCTGGTTTAGCTACATACTTAGCAAAACCTCGTCTTTAAATAAAGGTTTGATAGTATAATTAAATGGCAGTACCTTAGGATTCTAGTACCAGTACCACTAACCATCACAAAAAAAGAAAAAAAAAATTCTGTTTGCTATAGGACTAAGTACACCTGTGATACTGTCACATGTGAAGTATTTTGACACACCTGCACTCAAGTTGAAAGCGAAAGACTTTAAAATTGGGTGTATATGGATAGGAACAGAGTGTTAGCACATGATAAAAAGAGAAAGTACTTATAAAGGATATATGGCACCATTGTCTACTACTCCATGAAAGATGTGATTCAGTTCTGAAGGAATTTTTTATTTCATCATATGAAAGTAGAATGTACTAATATTTATGAAGACATGCTGTAAGTTATTGTTCTCCTGGAATAACTCATGATGAGCTCCTTTGTATGTTTCTTTTTGATTGTAAGTAGCTAAGGGAGTTGACCAAGTTAGAGTTAACAGGAAATAACTAAAGGTGAGCTCAGGTAAATTGTTTTTGTGGTTTCAGCTGTGGTTAAAATGACTCAGAGATGTATGTTTCTGTACCAGAGCTGAAGTGAATATTTCTTTGTTCATTAAGGAAAACACACACTAAAATATGTGTGAAAACAAAAATTTAAAACAGTAGCATTTACTTTTTAGAAGACATCTATAAACTTTGCCCAGTCATTCCTTATTTCCTAGTCTTCTAACATCATGTATAAAACTTAAGATGCTCAGGTTAGCATACAAGTGTTCATTCGCATTTTTCAAATATCATTTCATGGGCCTGGGGTTGCAGCTTAGTGACACAATTGCCTGGTTGTCATGTGCAAGGTCCTGAGTTCAATCCCCAGTACAATGAATGAATGAATGTGTGTGTGTGTGTGTGTGTGTGTGTGTGTGTGTGTGTTTGTATGTATTATTTCATGGTTCTGCTGATCAGCCATATGTAAGTATTGGACTGTTTTTAACCTAATTCCATACTTGATATTGCCCAAATAGAGCAAATGTCTAATGAGGAAAGGTGTACTTTTCCATGGTGAGTTAGTAAAAGTTTCCTGTATCTCTCTCATCAAGAACCCTGTAAACACTTGGTTTTCCCTTTGCCATTTCTACTCTGCTTCCTGAGAATTGAATTACTCCCTAATACTCCTCCCAACTACCATCTAACATCCAGTTTCTGTTGGTTATTTCATTATGTATCAGTCATTTTCTTTGTATAATACATATTGTCTTTGTCCCTATGCATACTAAAGCATATAACACACACATTGAAATTCCTACTCTTAAGAAACTTTTGGTCCTGTTGGAGTGGACAGAGTGGTGGGAAGTTGCAATGTGTTCAGGAATGGATGTATGCAATTATGTTAGGGAGAAAGTATTATTTGTACAATGGCCCTTGTTGATTCTCACAGAGAGAATAATTGCTGATCCAAATATTCAGTGAAAGGCAAGTATAAATTAGACGTACAGAAGAGGAGGGGTCAGGTCACATGTGCCTCAGGCTCATTGCTTCTTACCTCACCAGCCACTTGGGAGCTGATTCTAGGGGTGGTGTGTGATCTAAGATGGCCCTACACTGCTGAGAAAGTAATGTTTTTGTACTTTTCTACTACACACATGTATGTGAACATTTTAGTAAGGTCAGAAATACTGGAAAGGCACTGAGAGGCTAAGTATTTTGAGGCTGGGAAATTTAATGCCCTATTTATTTAGATAGTCTAGTTTGTACATTAAAATACCTTTATTTTTAGTAGGATTTATAAGAAATCACAGGATAGATGTTACAAGTAAATTATGATGCATACATATTTTTCTCCTTTGCTCTATGTAATTAGATTGTTAAAGTGAAGTCACTATTTGATGTTGTGATACTTTCGTTGCCAACATAAAGCAGTTAGGGAAAAAGCCATCTAAATCTCTTGCTGACCTTAGGAGGCAGACCTTTCAAGTGTTTGGACAGAATTAAAACTGGTATCTCATGATTTGAGCTTTGAACCTGCAGTAGTTACAGTCATCTGCATGATGACATTGCCTCCAGAACAATTTGCAGGTGCATTCAGTGCAAACAAAATACTGGGGTCCCTGCAACTTCCTTAGATTGAGGGATTAAGAGTGAAATAATAATAGTTTTATGATTTCAGTAGTCCTTTATGCACTCATTTAGAATTTGAATTAGAATGAGTTAGTATCCCTGTGTAACTTCACTGTTTGAATTGGGCAATCCTTCAATTTATAGTTTAAATGTATCTAGATTTCTTATTTTATGGATTGAGGGTTTTTTTTATGAAATAAGAGTGATTCTTAGCACCATCTGATAGTTGTAGAGTTTAAGTAAACCAAGTTTTTCACTGAGAGTCTTTGTAGTGTAGTAGTTTTCCATTTAATTTGTTTTTGTTTCTTACAACTGTTATTTTTTTTTTAAGTAAATGAAATAAGTGAAATGTACTCATGAAATTTACCAAGTCTTTATTTTTTTGGTGGCTGGCTCAGCCCACCATAGGGATGCAGCTGGCGTGGCATGTGGTGCCAGGAATTGATCCGTGGTCCTTGCACTTGCCTAGGCTTGCCTAAGCAGGCGCTTTAGACTGCTGAGCAGTCACTGGCCCCAACCAAGTCAAATTACAAAGCAGCAGGTTGGTTTTTTTTTTTTTTTTTTAATCGTAGTTCTACTACACATTGACAAGTAATAGTGGTTCAGCTTACACACAGAAAATATAAATCTATAATGAATGCTTAACTGTAAGCCAGTAATGAAACTACTTTCCAGAAAACAGCATTTCAAATTATGGAACAAGTTCCATACCATTGGTTTACTTTTTTAGAACTTAACTTTTCAGGACATGGTTAGGAATCCTAGATCTATGATTCTGGTAAGAAATAAAGAACCTCATTTTATTCAGGTATTTCCATTGTAACTATCTCCTGCAAGCAGCTTGATTATTGTTCTTGATTATTTTTCTGATACTGGACATTGAACCAGGGCCCTTACACTGAAATATATCCCTGACTTTTTGTATTTTTGAGACAGTGATCTCTTACTAAATTGAAAAGCCTGGGTTCAAAAACTGGTGATCTTCCTGCCTCAACTTTTCAAAAAGATGGGATTACAGGGATGTCCCTACTAAATTCTTTGCTTCATTCTCCCTCCATTTCTGTGCTGTGTCTAAACACTTGGACATGATTGACTTAATTTTGGTGATACAGAATCTCTTAATGTCTAGGTCTTTTGACATGTCTTTTCTAAAATGAAACAGGTAGAACTATTTGTCATTTTCAAATAATACAGATGATGAGGTTACTGAACCTGACAGAAGATACCTATATTTTCCCTTCTTTAATTATTTTTCTTAATCTCAAGAACCTAAATTAATTAGCTTTTCCAAAAGTGAGAAGCAGATGCTTATACTCTTATCTTCAGCCCTAAACAATGTAATTCCAGAATGAAGATAATATATTTATACAATCTAAAACAAGTTATTCTTTCATTAAATTCTGTGGGACTTCAGTCCAATAATACTGAAATAGTAATAATTTTTGTTGTCTTATAATTCATATTTGACAAATATTAATGTTTCCTGTTAATAGTTAGCTGGAATTATTAGGTAGTTTTCTTAAAGCAGATAAGAAACACTCTGAACCTGTATTTTCAAAATTTTGCTTTTTTAAGGCAACAGGGTTTCATGCCTAAAATTTTGCCTTATTTTTTATTGTCAGGAGACTTTTTATTAGTTTTATAAAGTAGTCCTACAGTCTGTATAATTTTCTTTTTATACTTAAAACCAGTTATGTAGGATTTTTACATTTAAATTTGGATTATGTCCTTAAATTCAATGGTTATAAATGAAAATTAAAAGAATATGGACATATTTTGATAGTTTAAAAGTGAACACTGAAAATATTTTGGGTCAAAATAATAAAAATCTTGTGAAATGTACAATTTAAATGTGGAAAAAATATATGGAGTATATTTATTAGGATGTATATTCATTAAAACCTACATTGCTAAGTGAGTATAGATCCGGAAGAAGTTAATGTAAGTATCTTTAAATGGGTTTGTAGTTTTCTGATAAACAGCACTTTCCTCTGTTTGTGATCATAGGATAAAAGCTGTGTAAGCTTGTATATGTTCATTTTTACTGCTACATCATGTAATGTGCTCTTAAGATTGAGATCTTACTCCCCAGGAAGCATTTCTGTCTAAGATTAATTGCCCTTTTAAAATCAGCGTTTGATGTATTCCTTTGGCTATATCCTGGTTTGGTTTAACCCCCTTTGACCTGACCTCACTGACTATTACCACGGTGGCTGAGTCAAAATCCTTCAGCATGATATATGTACTTCAGATTTCAGCTTGTGGTTTTTCATGTTGATGGATTCGATTAGTTGCCATTTTACTAATGAACATATCAGAGGTTAAAGGATTTGTCAGATTAAATTGTTCAGATTAGTACTAATCATAAAGCTCATGTCTTTTAACTTTTTCAGAAATTTAAATTTGGTTTTCTGATGTTTTTGTTTTCTTCTGGATCATATAAATTTGAACATACAGAATGTTACACAGTGGTTGCAACATTTGACCTTAGCTTTTCTGTTATTCTGTATGTATAAGTATGAACTTTATTTTCTTTTTTGGAGACAAGATCTCTGTGCAATTCAGGCTGGCCTTGAATGCACTATGTAGTCCAGGTTAGCGTCAAATTCCTTCCTTAGCCCCATCGGTGCTGGGATTATATGCATGCCTCATCATGCCTTCCTATGAACTTTGAAGAAAATCATTGAAGAAGCTGAAAAATATTATTTTAAGCAATACAATGATAGTATATTAGGGCTCATTTGACATGGATGTTATCATACTAAATTTACATGTTAAGAATTCTATCCCCTTAATGCAGAAGGTTTACATTGATGTGAAAAGTTCTTAAAGTATCACTTAATTTACAGAATGATTGAGTCTTGAATTTCTACTGTCCTTCTTTGGACAATGGAATTGAACAAATCAGAGTACATGCTAATAAAGGTAAAATTCTGTTAGTCCTTTGTATGCCAATCACATAATCAAACTTAAGATTTTTAAAATTTGTCTTTTGATATGTCTAAAGAAAATTATATGACTTTACTTTCTGTTGCTAAACTATGATCTTTTTAAAACTTTTCTTCTGGCCACATTTTCTTTATAAATAATGCTTTTGGTACCTTGAAAGTGGTAGAGAAGAGAGTTGTTTATATTACTGAATAATTAATAGTGAAGCCCTATGGTAGGTGCTTCTGAGTTCTTTGCTTAGATATGCCATGTAACTCTCTGAGCAGCCATAGAGATTAAAATTTTTTATCCACTCTATACAATGAGGAACAAGAAGCCCATGCATTTAGGTGAGTTAATTAAGAATTCAGAGCTGAAAAACTATGATTTGAACTCTGAAAAGAGTATTTTGTTGCTTAGGCATGAAAGACACAGATACTAGAATCAAAGACCTGTGATTTCATATTCTGGACCAAAGTTTTGCTATTTATGACCCTCACAAAATTGTATCAGAATCAGTGAGCCGTATTTGGAAGTCAGGCTCAATCTCACATCATCGTAAACTACCCTGTCTTCACTTATAAATGTTGCCTCCCGAGTTTCTGTATAAATAACATTTTGGAGAAAAATTGTACACTGTAGGATTATAAAATTGAGTCTATCCCAGGTACAGTGGCACCCACCTATAATCACAGCACTCAGAAGGGTAAATGCTAAAGACTGAGGTAGAAGGATCACTGGGAGTTTCACTATGCCTGAACTACATAGTGAGCTTTGTCTCAAACAACAAACAAGCAAACAAAAGATTGATTCTAGAGAACATTTAAAAATAGATTTTACTCCAGAGATTGATTCTGAGCCCAGCCTATGCTTCTTTTTAATCTCTCATATGATTCTATGATTCTAAGGCATTCTATTCAGATGCCTTCATTTTATAAAGAAATGAGATCTACCCACAGTCATCAATGACCAAAACTAGTACCAAACTCCCCATAGGTCTTTTAGTAGTGCTTCATTAACTGTTGGTGCATGGTTGGTCCTCTCTCCTTTAACTTTCATTTATATTATTTTATATTGCTATATTTATTATATACCTATATGGAGCAGCGGTTTTTATGTACACATAAGATATTTCCATTGTTTTATATTTGTAATTTTCATTAGTGACTAGTATAACTATTATGACATTTTTCTTTATTTTCTGTTATTTGTACCATTCATATAACCAAAATATTTGTGAATATAGTTTTCTTAGAATGTAGCATAACTCAAAATGTTCACTCTAGGGCCAGTGATGTAGCTCAGTGGCACAGCATCTTCCTGGCAAGTGTGAGGTCCTGAGTTCAATTCCTGGTTCACCCCCCCCCCAAAAAAAAAGAGAAAAAAATTAAAATCTTCACTCTAAAGTTGTTGTTAGTTTTAAAAAGTACCCTGTGGACATTGTGAAAAAAGTGTGGGGCCGGAGAGATGGCTCAGTAGAGTAAGCACTTCCCTGACAAGTGCAAGGGCCTGAGTTCAATCCCCAGTTACACACACTCACACACACACACACACACACACAAATTGCATGTACTTTTCCAATTATGAAGAAGTATAAAAAATAATCTATTGCACATTAAAAGAGAATAGAGAGACTTGGAAATACAATGCATGTGTGAATCCTTTCTATTTGTGAAGTATCCCATAAATTCATCCTGATAGCTACAGTGTTATAAAGACAGACTTTAAAAAGGAATGGATTAATGCTTTTATATACAGAGCTTTGGGAAGTGGTTTGCTTTCTTGCTCCACCACCTTCTACCATGTGAGGTCCTAACATGGAAGCCCATACCATGTGCCAGTCTTCAAATTCTGAGCTCTGCAACTGTGAGAAGTAAATTTCTGTTCTTTATGAAAGACCCAGTCCCTACTGTATTAAAGCAGCACAAACCAAGATGACATTAGACTGGATTCTAGATCAGAGAAACAAATCAAATATGGACTTACCTAATAGTATTATACTGCATTTTGATTTTGGAAACTGTAATGTGGTTGTGTGAAATATGTTAGAAAAATATACAGTGTAAATCTGAAGTAATGTCAGATTTACATTAAATAACCCCCACATGGCATGTATGAAAGATTATAGAGAACTAATTCACTTGATTGCTGCCTTAAATGTTCTTATACATAAAGAACGTTTGTCTAATTTGAAGCTTCAAAGTAATTTCAAAAAACCAGAAGTTTTTAGACGTGGGGGTACATTCAATGGTAGAATGCTAACTTTAGTTAGTGGCATTTCTTATGTTGCAGGTTAAAGTGAAGCTTCCAAAGTAAAGAATCAACTTAGGCAGACTCAGGGGCCAGGAGTTCAATTCCCAGGCCTGCTGTGCCAGCCCCACCCCTGGCGTGCACTGAGGTGCAATTGAGACTGGGTGTGGTGGCGTGCACTTGGGAGACTGTAAACAGGACGATGACTATGAGTCCTATCTACGCAGTGAGACCCTGTAGACCCTGTCCTAAAATACAAATAAAATAAAATAAAAATCTAAAAAACAAAGTAGAGAATCAGTGCTGGCAGTTCAGGGCTGTGATCACATGATTGATCAAGTTTGTTACACACAGGTCTCTGTTTCTGTTGTATAGCTCATGAACTCCAGCCCCCCTTTGATTGTAATAAGATTGGTCTTCTGTCCTGCAGCACACTATGCGTGAGTTGATTGTCTGCTATATTGCATTTATTACCACTGTTAAATATTGTTTTGGCACAGTATTTTGGATATTGAGTTGTGACTTGTGTTTTCTGCGAAGGATCCAAAGGTGACTGGCTTAAAAGTAAATGTTATACATAAAGAACTTTTACTCTTACACCACTGCACTTTCATTTTTGACTCAGTACTAAGTAAAAAAGAAGGTTCTGAGAATATTAAAGTAATTCAAAGAAATATATAGTAAGAATTGGAAGAGAACTATACCAGGAATATTTTCAGATATTCTCAGAAAGATTTAAGATGACAAACCATGGCAATTTAGAACTTTCAAAGAACAAATCATTCTAGATAGCTGAGATTTATCCATTTGAATACCAACATTTGAAAAAATTCTTCCCAGAATTCTATTCTCATACATTTTGTAGTATTTGTACATAGCTTAATTTTTTAAAAGATCTATTCCATTGTGAGAACCAGTCACTGTATTGTTACATTCATAACTCTATGAAAAACTATATGTAAATGTATCAAAGATTAGCAGAAAAATTACAACAATGAAAACAATTTTTAAGGCTGGTAGCTTTACAAAGTAGTATCTTCCTGAAATCATGTTAAATCATGACACAATGCTTTGGGAGAGTATGCAGGGTAAGGGTGATTGTCTTCAGAATTAGTAGCATGGGGGCTGGGGAAGATAGCTCAGCAGTCTAAGCGCCTGCCTATCAATCTCAAGGACCTGAGTTCGATCCTGAGCACTACATGCTGTCCCAGCCCCAGAACCCTGGGCACTCTGTGCCGGCCCTGAAGCTGGATATAGTGGTGTATGCCTGTAATCCCAGTGCTGGGGGTGCTGAAACAAGAGACTTACTACGAGTCTGCGTTGTGAAGCAAGACCCTGTATCAAATAAATAAATTTTAAAAAAGGAAAAAATAATTAGTAGCATGTATATATGTCAGAAGTAAGGAGTAAGGAAAAACTGTGTTTTGTTTGAGTCAGGGTCTCACTTTGTAGCCCAGGCTTGTGCTCGCTTTGGCAGCACATATACTAAAATTGTAGCCCAGGCTGGCTTCAAACTTAAAGCTATTCTGCCTCAGCCTCCTGAATGCTGGGATTACAGGCATGTGTCCCTACTCCCAGCAGGAAAAAGTTCTTGTTTTTTTGTTTGTTTGTTTGTTTTTTCTTTTCTTTTGTTCCTTTTCAATTAATCTTTAATTTGGAATAAAATTTAAATTTAAAGAAGAGTGGATTGTAGTATCCTTTTAATTAGTGAACAGGTGTTAACAAAAATAAGTAAGATTTCATGGCTCTCCAAGATAGGAATCCCTGAGTTAGACTCTTAGTTTCTTCTGATTAAAATTTAAACTGGTGTTTTAATACCTCTAATACTTTTTGAGATATACTTGGACACTTACAAAAATCAACTAAGCCATGTGTTTTATTGAACACCTCTTTCAAAAAGTGCTGTGAGTCTTATGATTTCTAGTCACATTTTTGTTTTACAGTTTAAAAACATATGGACCTACTGCATGTGTTTATCACTTTTAATAACTACAGTACCATTCTAACTAAAATCATTTTGGTCAGTGGGTACAGTGGCTGTTTTCTCCACTATAGTTTCATTAACGTCAATCTTAGGTAAGCACAGTAATTAAGAAAGAATGAGTACTTTCACATATAGCAACAGAATTTTTATCAGAATTGATTGTAACCCTCAGGTTTCTGTTTTGGTTGATACATTGTGACATTTTAATTTTCTCCATGTCTGCATTTTCTGTTCAGAGGACAAAATAGGCTTAAAATCCACTTAGTTCACTAAGGGCTCTGAAAAGGCCACAAATCTTTTCTGTCTTTCTTCCTTCTTTTCTGTCTTGTCTTGTCTTGTCTTGTCTTGTCTTGTCTTGTCTTGTCTT
>NW_004524666.1:5289842-5318400 GCF_000260255.1 Octodon degus | reverse complement strand
TTCCTTCCTTCCTTCCTTCCTTCCTTCTTTCTCTTTCTTTCTTTCTTTCTTTCTTTCTTTCTTTCTTTCTTTCTTTCTTTCTTTCACAGTTTTGATTCCTATTGATTATTGTTGTATTTCTTTCTTGGAATAGATGGAGAAAGAAAGAATCAAGTGATGATTCATGGAATTGAGCCAATGTTGGAAACACCTCTGCAGTGGCTGAGTGAACATCTGAGCTACCCAGATAATTTCCTTCATATTAGTATCATCCCTCAACCAACAGATTGAAGGACCAACTCTTGGTCTGGATGGAATCACCCTGGAACATGATTTACCAGAGCATGTCAACCTTTGCTTCAAGCAGGTTTGGTGGAAGCAACCTGACCAGAGACACTTAGCTGCTACAAGCCAAGCAGGAAAGAGATTCCATGTCAGATAAGGCAGTTGGGCTGGTCTTACTGTGTATCACCACTGCTTTCCTCCACTGCCGTCATTAAACCTCAGCCACAACGGGAAAGACTCAACAGGACCACTGCAAGTCTTCTGTTTTCTTGTAAAATATAATGAAGCTGAAACCTTTGGCCTAAGAAGAAAAAGGAAATATGTGCCACTCAGTTTGTATTTCTGATTAACAAATAAACAAGGGTATTTCCTATGGTAACCATGGTTGAACTTTAGCCCAAGAGGATGGAAACATTGGTTTAATTTTCAAGAGAATTAGACTTAAGAAAGTAAAAGAGAAATTCTGTTATCAATAACTTGCAGTTTTTTGTAAAAGATCAAGTTACAGTAAACCCATCTTTCCTTAATGAAAACTTTCCTATGTTTACAGTCTGTCTATTGGTATGCAACAATCTTATAACTTTGATAATGAACAGTAAGACATTTTTAAATAAAGCCTCTAATGTTTTGTCACTTAATAGCATACAATTTTGTCACTTTTCAAGTACTTTATGACTCCATACAGTAAATCACTTTTTATTCTGTTACTGTTTAGCATTAGCATGGGGTGCATACAGGGCATAGGAAAATGTCTCAGGAGCTGTCATAGAATTTATTGCTGCCTCTTTTTAAATCTGTGTTCTATACACACTAAAGATATAGTGTTCACTGTTTATCTTCGTTGTTTTATCACTGTAAGCTTGTCAAACCATGGTATGCTAAGCATCTGTATAATTTTGCATTTTTAAAAACTGATTTCTTTCCAATCTGGTTTTCCTTTGGCTCCAGGACTTATTTTTCACTGTGGTCCCCTGGCAGCCACTTTTTGAAGTCTAAAAATTATCAATCTCCTGACTGCAGTAGCTTTTCCTTAGCTTTACCAAAAATATCCAGAAAGTGCTGGAGTTCTTATTCATTATAAGGAAAGTTTGCTGCACTTATATTAACAGGCTGCTGGGATTCTACCAGTTGTATTTGTGCACTGCAGTTGGTTTCTTGTGAGCTAGCTTACTGTCTATGTTGAATGTCAACCCATTTGAATATGCTAATGACTTATAGTATCATACAATAATTGTTTTAGATTCCACAATAAAAATGGATGTTTTTCTTATAAAAAAAATTACATGAATGTTTAAGTGAGATCCTGCTAGTGTTCATTGCTTCCTTTTTTTTTTTTTTCTTTTTCATTTTGCAATTTTTCACTGGTTGGTAACAAATTTATTCACAGAGTGAGATAAATCTTGTCAAATGAAATGGAAGTTAAGTGGTATAATCAAAATGTAAAATAGGTTATCTATTACAAAAATAGAGGCAAGCAGGAACAAAACTGGTCAACGTAAGTGAAATGCCATTTTGGTAAAGGCAGGAAAAAAACAGCAATGTTTGAGTTACATAAGGAGACAAATCCACTGACTTGTACTTTTGCAAAAGATTGGTTTGAATATGATTGTTCACATTTAAAGTGTTTATTCATCTATTCAGTTTGGGGATTTTCCCCCTTGATGTTTTGATAGACTGAAGTTGAGCTTCAGTGAGTGAAAGGATCAAAATGCCAGGGAGTTCTAAACTGTGATGAAGTGTGATAATGGTAAACCAAAGTAGTCTTCCAAAAAGGGATCAGAGGAAGGTATTTGCAGTACACTAAAATGAGCTCCTTTACTTTCAGATCTGAAAGAAAATTTTATAAAACCTTTATGCATTTTTTAAGTTTACTTGTTCTTTATGACACCAGCATCCTAACATTTTTACCCTTCTGTAATCCCAGGTAAGTCAAACCTCCAATGTCCCAAGTAAGAATGAAACCAGAAATAAGGGCTGGCTTAAACATTTTTTTCTTTTTATTTGAACATTTCAATATTAGCAATTAAGTAAATGTTGTAACTGTCTTTATTTCGAGAAATTGGCAGTGGTGCTTGCATAAAACAAATGAACCTTTTGAGGAAATAAAATTTCCTTCTTTTTAAGCCTGTTAACAAGTTTCTCATTGACATAAAAAGGATGAGGAATAAAGGAGAGCCTGTGAATAAATAGGAGAGGACCACATATCTCAGTGTTGGTCTCATGTTCTTCATGGGATGATGAGGCATAGACCATATTGCAATCTAAATATAAGGAGATTCCATCCCCAAAATGGGCTAGTGTTAGCTCATCTCATTCAATGGAAATAAAATTGATCATTCTCTAAGAAAGCTATATATAAGATTTGACACTGAGTAGCAATAACTTTTAATGCTTATTTTTATTGCCTGCTTTCAAAATAGATTTATTCTAGATAATCTTTTCTTCCTTTCAATCTTCAGAAACTTAGTTCTTGTGGGTCATACCAGAAAATGACAGTCTCACTTTTTATTTATTATACTATTGATGTTTATGTGTGAGGTAAGTTGGGTTACATGAGGGTATAGTCTGGCACTTCTTTAAATAACAGTGTAAAATCTTCATGCATGATGGGGGGAAAATGAACTGTGACTGTATTTGGACTATGTGGACCCGTTCATAGAAACTCACTAGGAAGAAATCAGTCAAAATACCTGTCTCTTTGAGGTCTGTCTTTTTCTTAGCTGTTTCCTAAATATATTTGTTTCCTGGTATGAAAGTATTAAACATTCCAAGAGTGGGCAGGGAGAAGAGAAAGAAGGGCATGTTTCAGATCATTTGAGGTTAAATGACACTGTAATTTTAGTTGGTCTTTTGATTTTATGATGGTGTAAAAATGATAGGCTATTCAATAGAAACTGCATTTCAGATTTTGACTTGATGTTTTGTGTATGCTCACAGTATGCAATAGGATTCTCCATGACCTGGGCAGCAGCAGACATCTGCCTCTCACAGTCAGCCAAGCAGTCTGAGGGCTAACAATTGGTACATCACAGCATACTGTATTAGAAAGCTGTGATGTTCTGAAAGATGTATTAAATATATCTTTTACTTAATAACATTTCAGGTTATCCATGTAAATCAAGGAGCATTTGTACAAAAATTTTATTTTTATTTGATTTAAAAGATCATACAGATTTCCTCAAATATGAGCTAAAAGTTCTCTGTACTTATTAACAAACATGCTACAGTATTATGAAATCTAGTTAACATGATATAGCAATCATAGGAAGAATTTTTAGATTCTTTCAGTAGTTCAGTAAATACTTAGGTTTCTAAAAACTGAACCATTTTGTGTTAACTCAATGTGTTAAAAATGACAGATAATGACAAGGTTTTAGAGATGTCAGTATAATTTGGCATATCCCTTGATTCTTCTAAAAATGATTACTCTGACTTTTGCTCTATAGCCTTTCCACACCCAAATCAAAACCACACCTTTTTCTTTGTTTTTCCCACTTCTAAATGGGGTATCTGCCTCAGAGTTGGTGCTTTAGAAACAAATATGAAAAGGAAAAATTAATGACTTTTAATTGGCCTTATATTTTTATATTAAAATTACCAGCATAAAAATAGGAAAGCTCACGTCATTTAGAAATCAGTATACAAAGTTCAGTTGTTCAGGCTGGCACCACTGATGGAGACATGCTTACTCAAATCAGCTACTTTCAGTAGGAACCACTGTGGACCAGAGCCTTGTCAGTCCACACTCATTTTAATTGTAGTATAGACCACAACATATATCTTCTGTTTCAACATCACTCTAAGCAGCTCCTCAAGTTTAAGCTGTTCCCACTAAGCATCTGGAGGTATTTATTAATTCTGACCTTTTCATAAATGAGTGGTTTGTGTCTTGTTTTCGCTTCTAAAACTTCTAAAAATGAGAGATATTTCATCCAGCACTTAGCAAACTTTGTTTAGGATCTTCCCCCTGAATATCAAAGCATCCTATCAAACTCTCGCTTGTGAAATGCTACATTGTCATTATATCCCAATGATGTAGAATTTATAGCATAAATCATATTGCTCCCTTTCTAACAACTTAGGCTGTTTGAAAGAAGCTCTGAAGCTTCTGACTCATCTCAAAAAAAAAAAAGCTTTGTCCAGATGTGTCCCATTTTTGTCAGTATAACTATTGAAGTTCATTTACTAAGTGTATGCTGAGTATCTGATACTAATGGATTGGAGAAAAAATCCTTTGCAGTCCTAAGGCATGGGAGTTAATAGGAATCAAATGTAGATACTGGCTCTCAGGGAATCAACCATGAAGGTAGCTGAGACCCACAAGCTGAGATGCGGCATTCTATGAATTTAATTACAAAAGAGCCTCAGGTGGAACATAGCTAAGATCAGAGAGGGGCCAGGCTTACACAGGTGGGTGGGTTTCTGTGACTTTGGCACATGACACATATTTCTGATCTCTACCTAGATAATAAACTGAGATGAGATGTAAGAACTGCATTTTTATGTTTAGTACATATTTTTGGAACATGTTGCTGAAAGCTTGTCTGTAAATTGGGTTTTTATGTTGACATTGATTGTAGTTTTTTTGTTTCTTAAACAGACAACTCACTGATCTTTAAGCAATGTCGGACTCCTATTATTTTTTTATTATTTATTTATTTTTGTGGTACTGGGGATTGAACTCAGGACCCTGCATTTGGCAGGCAAGCACTTACTCTACTGAGCTATCTCCCCAGCCCCAACCCCTATTATTTTGTACAAGTTTAGGGGAAAATTTTCATCCTATCAGTCTCTTGGATATGCCATTTTAACCATGTCTTCTTTTAAGTTTTTGGTCATTCTCAGTATAGCTTCTGTCATTTTGAAATTCATTACCATGTAATGTGAAATTAGCAACCATCATGATGCTGGTACATACATAGCGGCTTCTGCATGGATTGCCAGGTGCTGGAGCAAACTGGAAAGGTGAGAGAGAAAATTATCTTGGGGTAAGAGCCAAGTAAATTTTGGACTTGAAAATACATATATTGAAGAAATATAAATATGTATCAAATGGTTGTGATTAGATAATAGTCCAATTCAGGTGTATGGTAGATATCTTCCATTATAGGTTGAACAAAACCCACACATTAATTTTAAAGAACATTTAGAACATCTTGGTATGTACATTAGGCACATTTTCCTACATTTTATAGAATTCTGATGTATTTATTGAACAAATAGGGTAGGTGTTCTGGCCTTAAGTTTGACCTTAAGGAACCTCTATAAGGAGAGAAAAGACAAAAATAACTGCATAGCATCATGCTGGGAAATTGTAATGAGAAAGGCACAAATAAATATGAGAAAACTGAGCTGAGAACATGATTTACGTTAAACTAATTTAGATGGAACCTTGCCTAACTCCTCAGTAGCATTTGACAGTTGACCACATCTTGTTTCACTCTTGAAATACTTTCTCTGCTGGACAGCATACCTTCCTGTTTTTCCTCGTACCTGAGCCTCTTTCTTAGCTTCCTCTAGTTCTTTATTCTTAAATACTGAAATGTCTTAGGGCTGAGATTTGGGTTCTCTGTCTCTAGCGAACTTGTCCTATGTTGATACCATACATGCATTACCTCTACTATTAATGTTTCCTTGGAACTCCAAGCTTAATATCTAACCACCTACTTGACATCTATGTCAGATGTATAATAATTTAAATTTGGAGAGGATCAAAGCAGAACACTACCTTACCCTCAAAACTTGTATCTCATTTATTCTTCCTATATCTTAAATACTGCCTAGTTCCTCAGTTCCAACACCTAAGAGTCAACTTTTGCTCCTGACTTCCTTTTTCGAATAAGTGTATCTGTCAGGGAGTCTGATGAAAGAAACCTTAGGCACACCCAGAATATTTCTTTGTATCATTTTCACTGCCACCATGTAAATCTAAATTGTTTTTCAACCTGGGCTATTATAGTAGCCTCCTGTCTGCTTTCCCTACTTCCATTCTTGCTCTTCTTTAGACTTCTATTACATAGTGCTGCAGAACCAACCCAGGGCCTCATTCATGTTAGGTAAGAGCTCTGCCACTGAACTGTGTCTCAAAGTATTGATGCTAGGGAAATTCCTTGATCTAAACATTGCAGTGTCTTTACATCTCAACCAAAGTGGATCTAAACTTAGCAAGTTCTGCTTCCTCTGGTCCTCATGACTGACCTCTCTCTCTGCTACAGCTGCCCCCTCTTAATGATCAATGGGTTTGTCTTGGCAGATTTGTACATGCATAGAACATCATTTTCACATGCACACACCATTTTGCACGTGGGGTTCAATGCTTATATTTTGCTCATATCTATTCCCCTGGTGAACTTTCACACACAAACATTCCCTTCCACTTGTCTAATCTTCATTTTGCTTTTTTTTTTTTTTTTTATCATTTTCAGATTCCACATATAGAAAATATGTAATGTTTGTCTTTCTGATTCTGGCTTATTTTATTAAACATGGTGTTCTCCATTTCCCTGCAAATGACTGGTTTTTGTTTATGACTGGGTAAGGAAAAAAATATATCCATTCATTTGTTGCACCTAGACCATTAACATATTTTGACTATTGTGAATGGAGTGGTATTGCTGAATCAAATGTTAACTCTTAATTTTTTTTTTTCGGCAGCTGTACTAATTATAATTTATATTTTCACCAGGATTTATTGTTTTGTTTCTTGAGATGGGGTTTGGTTATGTAGGTGAGACTGGCCTTCAACTCACAATGTGGCCCAGGTTGGCCTGAGACTTATTGCAGTCTTCCTGCCTCAGCCTCCCAGTTGCTGGTTTAATAGTCATGTGACCCCACACCTACCTGGTTTTCCTAGTGATAGCCATTCTAATGGGAATAAGATGTAATCTCAGTGTAATTTTGATTTGCATTTCCCTAATGGTTCTCTTGGCCACCCATACTTCTTTAGTGAAGTGTCTTTTCAGTTCATTTGCACATTTATTGGTTAGACTATTTTGAGTTTTTGGTGTTAAGTTCAGGTTCTTCATGTAGATATTAATCTTTCATTAGAAGAGTAGCTGATAAAGATTTTCTCCTATTAGGCTATCCTTTCCCACTGTTGTTTTCCTTGCTGTGCATATCCTTTTCAACTGGATGTCTCATTTGTAGATTCCTGCCATTTATTGTACTTTTAGAGTCTATACAATAATTTTTGGGGGCTGGGGAGATAGCTCAGTAGAATAAGCACTTGCCTGGCAAGTGCAAGGGCCTGAGTTCAATCCCTGGTTCTGAAAAAAAAAAAAAAAAAGTGTTTACAATAATTTTTTTTTTACCTATGATTTACGTGTTTCCCTTGTGGTTTCTTCTAGCATTTTGTTCAGGTCTTATACCTAAGTGAATTTATTTTGAACAGGATGAGAATCACGGATCTAGTTTCAGTCTTCTGCAAGTGGATATCCAGTTTCCCAGTACCGTTTGTTAAAAAGGCCATCTTTTTACCAACAGATTGCAGGTTTATTTCTGTGTCGTCTGTTCCATTGGTCTGCACACCTGTTTATGAGTGTTTTTGTTACTGTGGCTTTGTAGTATAATTTGACATTGCTCTTTTTTTCTTAAAAATGCTTTGACTAGCCTGAGCATTTTGTGTTTCCATATAAGTTTTAATTTTTTTTCCCTAATACTGTGAATTTTGTTGATCTTTAGATAGAGCTTGCATTTAATCTATAGATTGCTGTCTTACTTTTTTCTTGTTGCTAAGACACAGTACTTGACACCCACAAGTTAAAGGAAAGGCTTATTTTAACTCACAGTTTTTTGGGGTTTTTTTTTAAGTTTTTGTTCATATTCAACAAGAGGGCAGCATGGCAAAGGGGCATGACAGAGAAGAAATAATAGTCCATGACAGGACAGGCAGAAAACAGCGATCCTGCCTTCCATTTGTCCTATTATACCCATCACCTGAGGAATGGATGAAAAAGATGTGGTATTTTTTATACAATGGAGTATTACTCAGCTATAAAGAATGATAAACTCGAAGCCTTTATATTGAAGTGGATGCCACTTGAAGATATACTCAAAAGTGAAATAAACCAGACACATATGTGTAAATATTGTATAGTTTCCCTAGTATAAGAACTCAAAAGAAGAAATACAAATAGGTATGATAGAACTAAAAGGAAAGTAAGAACTTGAGGACTAGACAATGAAAAGAGCAAGAAGAGCTAGGAAACATGTCAGGGGCAGGTCATACAGTTATATGTAGAGATGGGTAAGGCAATGATCCTGAGAATCTTCAGAAGATTTTTGAATCTAGCAGTTAATTGGAATGATTCTCACCCTGACTACCTATATATACAGACATCTGTAAACTAAGCAACTGCACTGAAGATGGCAATTTGTAATAGTAGATTCATGCTTGGAGTGCCTGTCATTCTGGTCTTCTAAATACGGGCTGCTTGTCATGACATGCCAGTTGCTGCCATGTTGTCTCTCAGGTAGATGATTGTTCAAAAAGAAGGGCGTGGTGAATGAAGGCAGGAGACAGGAAAAGGAATGTTGCAGGACTGTCCTGCTACAAGGTTGTGTATGGTTAGATTTCTGGACTTACGTGTAAACATAAGAATTGTATAATTCTTTATGCCTATTTTTAAAATATATTTTAATTTTTTAAATGTTTTTTCATCATATTCTGTAGGGACTTAAAGTTCAGCATATCAGTACTTGATGAAAAATACCTGTTCCATGTTATGCCTAAGATGTTTGATATTCAGACAGTGAGATTAAGCTTAACAGCCTAGGTTGTATGGTAATAACAATAAGCTTCTCTTCTGGAGGGTTAACAACCTAAGTTTGCAGACCAAAATTAGAGAAAAAGGAGGGCCGCAAGGAAAGCGAACATTGAAAGCCTTCCAAGGTCAATTAAGAATCAAGACATATGCGATCTTGTACTGTAACGTCTTGTAACTCAGCAGTGTCCCATTATACTCCATTCAGGCTATAAGCAATTCATTGGTGCCCTCCATGGTGAGGTTTCTGTCTTCAAGAAATCCAGCCACACCTAGGGCTGCACTAATCCAGTTATTAGACTAATCTAGTACCACATCCCTTTAATCCCAGTATCACGCATCCATGATCCAGCTACCTCCCAAAGGTTCCACCTATAAGCACATAAAGCTTTCTTTGCAGGTGGGGAGTCACCTAGATGTAAGCCATAATAATTGTTTTGACAGGGTTGGGGAAATGGCTCAGTAGAATAAGCGCTTGCCTGGGAAGCACAAGGGCCTGAGTTCAATCCCCGGTTCAACCAAAAAAAAAAAGATTAAAAAATTGAAAAAATTGTTTTGAGAAATATGGCCATTTAGCCAATATTCTGCCTATCTATGAGCATGAGAAGTCTTTCTGCCTTCTGATGTCTTCTTTGGTATTCTGAAATTTTCATTGTATTCTTTCACTTCCTTGGTTAGATTCATTCCTGAGTATTTAATTTTATTTGAAACTATTATAATTTGAACTGTTTTTCTTTATCTTTTATTTAGTCCATTAATATATAGTAACATTACTGAATTTTTAATGTTGATTTTTATATCCTATGTTGAATTTATATATCAGCTCTGAAAGTCTTTTTGGTCTTTAGGGTCTTCTATGTATAGGATCTGCATCTGCAAACAAGTACAGTTTGATGTTTTCCTTCCCTATATGTATCCCTTCTGTGGTTTGGTTTGGTTTGGTTTGGTTTTTTTCTCTTACCTGAAATTTTGCTCTGGCTAAAATTTCAAAAATTATGTTGAATAAGAGCATGAGAGTTTAGACACTTTTGCCTTTTTCTTGACTCTACTCTGGTATTTTACAATGGCCTTCTCACCCATCTTGTTCCTTGAATATGTCAAGATGATTCTTCTTTCAGGGGTTCCACTTAACTCCCACCTTTCTCTAGTACTTTGTTGGCCTAGCTCATTTCCTTTTCCAGGTAGCTGTTTATGTCACCCATCCTTAGAGGCCTTTCTCTACCACCTAATCTAAAATCATACCCAGTGCAACTTCTGGCCTCTTTATCACTCTCTAGTCATGCTCTCTTCATAAAATTCATTCCCTGAAATTACATGTTTGTTTATTAGCATGTGACTGTTAACTGAATGCTTATAATGTTTCATGTACCGTTCTAACAATTTCAGAACTCTAAAAGATAATTACTAATATGATCTCTCTTTTTTTTTTTTTTTTTTTTTTTTTTTTAGAACCAGGAATTGAACTCAGGCCCTTGCACTTGCCAGGCAAGCACTTATTCTACTGAGCTATCTCCCTGGCCCTGACTAATATGATCTCCATGAAGAAAATGAGGCACAGAACTTTTCTTTCATTTCCCTAGCACATTGAGGAGAGTGCTCAAACCAGGATTAAGCCCAAGCAGATTGGCCCAGGTTCCACAGTCCTGCCCACTTTTTGTAATTGCCTTGGTTTACTTCTGGTTCTAAAACAGACTTCAGTCCCTGAGGGCAGGGACTGATTTCTCTTTGACTCCATCCTTCTCAGTGCTTACTGCACTGCAGAGGCTTATTAAATGTCTGTTGAGTGCTTCTATAACTTCTAAGGAAAATCTTACTTTCATGAAGAAATTTTTGAAGTAGGGCTTGAAGAAAGGGTATAAAAGAAGAAAAGTGGCAGTGAACTGGATAGAGCCACATGAACAAAAGGTCAGTAGGCAGGCTGTCCAATTGGCTGGTGCCTAAGTCCTTTGCAGGAGAGGGAAAGTTGACAGGAAGGATACTCCCAACAGACAATAGAAAGACTCAAGTACTAGGCTACAGATAAGAGATTTTATGTGCAAGAAGAGCCATTGAATGTTTTTAATTTGATCATCTGTTCAGAGCAGCTACATAAAATGCTGACTGGAGGCAGTGTGGAGGGAGGTTTTGGGCAGGCTTGATCTGGGAGAGCAAAGACAGAAAGCCTCCCTCATGGCTGTCTGTGCCCATTGTTTTCCAACTTTTTTTTTCCCCCAGCAGAGTGGCTTTCTTCAATAAACCCCTACTTACACTCCTACAGCAGGTCAAAGAGACTTCTCTGGCTGGACCACCATGCCAGCCCTATGAGCCTTGCCCAGGAGCCCTGAGCACTGTGCATACCTCTGGCATGGATCTATTAGAAATGGAGTCTCATGAGTTTTATGTATGTCTACTAGTGTGTGCAGCACAGAACGATTGGATCCCTCAGGGGAGTTGGTACATGTGTCATTGCGTCTTGTTTTTCATTCCCTGTCCCTCCTATCCCTGCTGCTTCCAACTCTTGGTCTTCTCCCCATTTGCGAAAGTTCTATTTCCACTTTTTCTTTATTTTTAATCCCCCTCTTCTTCCCTCTTCATCTATCTTTCATTCCCCTTCTCATTTGAGAAAAATCTCCCCATTTCTATTTTATTTTACTTTTTGTACTTAGAGTTTCTTATATAAGAAACCATGCTATATTAAAACTTGTGTATCTGCTTTATTTCACTTAATATTATGGTCTCAGGGTGTATGCCCTTACCTATGAGTGTCTCAGGTTTATCCTTTATGGCAGAGTAGTACTCCATTACATATAGATATATTTTCTTTATCCATGTGTTAAGGTGCATTTCCAAGATTTAGTTGCTATTATAAACTGTGCTGCTAGAAACATAGGTATACATGTATCACTAATATGAGAAGTTCTGATCATTTTAAATGAAAATCGGTGTTGAGGTAGAAGAGAAAAATAGAGGAAGAATTTGCCTTTCTATATGGAAATCTGGGAGGAAGAAGTCAAAGCTTGTGACAAAACTATAAAGTTGGGAACTAGTTCCCAGATAAGAATGCAATTGAGGGAAACAAAATTATTCATTTTTCAGTTTTCGAGACTTGAAATGTTAGAGCAGACACTGATTCTCAGTGTTGTCTACATCTTGATAGTTTGTGGAGCTGCTTGCAAAATTATTGTTCCTGTAACCCTGGTCCTTTCCAATCAGGTTGACAGGGACCTGACAGGGACCTGACAGGGACCAGAAGCTAGGTTTGTTTACCATTCCACAAGAGGCTCTGACTTGCACACCCACTGCAGATTGGCTACGAAAGTTCCTTGATATGGAGTCCACATGAGCTCTGCAAGTGAGAGGCGACAGTCTGAGAGAAATCAGGGCTGATTGTAGGTATGGTAGTCAACCACTAGGGGATATGAGTTGGAACAGAGAGTTTGGTGTGGATGGAATCAGTCATGCCAGTCATTTTCATACCTGACCACCTCTCCATCCTCACTGCAGATTCCTTCGCAGTCCACTGACATCTCCCGCCTCTATCCGTAGCTTAAGAGCTAGAATCCCTTCATCCACTTCTGCCCCTTCAATGTCTTCCTCTTGCCCACAACTAGAGAGATCATTGAAAACATTATGTTAGGGCAATTTTCTTCTCTGCTTGAGATCTTTTTTTTAAACTTGCAGTGTTTTTATTTTGTTGTTTGTATTTTGAAAGTGAAAAATAGTACTGAGTTTATTTCTTTTTTAAAAAATATTTGTTCTATGTATTTACAAGCCTCAAAGCTGCTCTGAAGATTTCAAAAGTATTAAAAGTACTTTTTCAAGGGTAGCACATGTTTTAAAACAATTCTTGGAGTTCTCTTGTTCACAACATTTCCTTCTGTTTCCAAGGTTATGTATGTTTTAATTACTATTGTGTTTTTTTTTTTCTGAAAGAGCCTGAGAAGCAGCAAAAGATTTGATGACAAAAAAAAGAAGTAAAACCTTTATTTAGTTTACCCCAAATTTTCTCAAATCTGGACTAACCTCTATGCCTTAAACATGAGGAGGGGCCAGGGAGATGACTCAGTAGAATAAGTGCTTGCCTGGCAAGCACAAGGGCCTGAGTTCAATCCGCAGTGCTGCAAAAAAACAAACAAAAAAAACCATGAGGTACATCTGAAGGGGAGGGAAATTTATGTCTCTTTTTTCTGTTAAACAGGTTGTTTACAGAAACGGCAAATTAAAAAACACTGGTGTTTGCAGTCCTTAAAATAGGAGTTCTCACCTTTTTTTTGTTGTTGTTTGCTAAACATTTTTTAAAAGTATGAGTCCTTGTTTAAAAAAATATTGAAACAAAATATTTTCCATGACACATGTACTTTGGGTTTAGTGCTTCTGCCTTCAGGTTTGAAGTTTACTGGTTGCCAGTACTTTTGTCCTTCCTGATCACCTTCTTTCTCTTTCCCCTCCCACTCATGCACATGAGGGGGGTTTTGTGAGACCTGGCCCTGCTGTACTGTGATTGGGTGAAGACATGGAACTTCTTTAAAAATACTTGTTATTTCTTTCTCTTTCTTTTATGTATTTGAAGTTATACTCACACTCTTGCTTCCCTCAGCCATGTGAAAAATGCTGTGACAGATTTTGGGACCATGCCTTCCCATTCTGTTCTTCAGGCAGGGTCCTTGCTGCTGCTCCATTTGTAGAAGGCATCCTCAGAGATCACCTCCTCATAAGGCAATCAAATACAGAGTGGGAACTGCAAGAACTTTACATGCTACAAGTACCAATAGCAAAACTTGATCAACCTGCCAGTTTGCTCCAGATGTTCTTTGATAGCTTGAAATCTTTAAATAGCTTTCTGCTGCCCTTGAGGTGAAGCCCCAAGGCCTTATCATAATAAAGAGTGCAAGATAGGCCTTCTTCTCACTCGGTTTTTTACTTCTTAAGTTATTTTCCTTAGAAGCCTCAAGAATATGAAAATCTACAAATTCATGCCTTTTCTGTTTCTGCCCCCTGGAAAGTGTCCCCTCTTCTGGCATCCCTTTTGCTTTCTAATTTCCATTCGTCTTTTCTCTCAGTTTAAAACTTTCCTTCATGGTAAGGTTAGATGTAGCAGATACACACAAGATAACCATTTAAAGCTGAATTTCAAATAAACAATTTTTAATATAAATATATCCCATACAATCTTTTGAACATTACTCATACTAAAAAGAATTTGTTACTTATTTGGTATTAACTTCAACTGGGTGCTCTGTTTTATTGGAAACCTTCTTGAACTAGATCTGTTTATGCCCTCCCACAGCTCACTCCCACTTGTGTTCAGCACACCATGTGTCCTGGCAGACTGTAAGCGCTCGGAGGGCAGGGTGTGGGCCTGCTTTGCTCAGCAGTGCCTAGCACAAATGGATGGCATACATAGACCCTCAATAAATCTATAGTAGGGGAAAACAATATGAGACTGTTAAGACTGTCAGGCAAATGGGTGGTGAAGATACCATTAAAAGTTTTCTGCATGCAGATGGCCTTTGTAGTGAGCAGTAGTTGGGTGCTACACACGCAGGAAACACCTAGAGTAGAAAAAGGAGTGCCTTGGTTTGGCCTGAGGGGACTATTTCGGAGTAGTAAGAAGGGGAATTAGGGCAGATTATTCCGAAAATAGGGCCAGAAAAAACGGCCAGATCTTTGGATTTGGTAGTTAAATATTTAAATACTTGGAATCTTGAGTGTAATAATTGCCAGGTTGCTGAGACTCTTGAAAAAATATTGAGATGGACTGATTGAGAGGTTGAGATTGGTTGTAGCTGACCGCTTAGCATAATAGAAAATGTGCATATTTTGCTGCATCAGGGAGACTTAATTCAGTTATAGTGGTGAAAGAGAAAGAACCATTGGGAAATGAAGGTAAATCTGCCTGTGAAGAAGGATAATAGATGGCCTGAGGAAAGAAGACATAGGATTCAAAAAAAGAGGAAGAGGGCCGCAGAGATAGCTCAGTGGTCTAAGTGCCTGCCAAGGCAGGCTCACCAACTGGGGTTCAATCCCCAGCACCACATGCCATGCCAGCCCCATCCCCGGGCATGCTGAGCCAGCCACCAAGACCGTGTGTGACCACGCCTATAATCCCAGCACTGAGGAGGCTGAAACAGGAGAATCACTTCAAGTCTGACCTGCATAGTGAGACCTTAAACCAAATACATAAAATTAAAAAAAAAAAAAAAGAGGAAGAATGTTTCACAAGTAAGGAGGATGTGAACAATGATTGCTATAGTCATTTGTAGTAAATGTGACTGGTCTAAAAAGAGTCGCACTGCCCGTTTTACTAAATATTATATGTAGTCCTCACAAAAGAAGGTGACTTGAACATAGTTAATGTATTTTAGCCCAGAGCTTCTCAGTCTTCAGTAGGATGAATTGCCATGTGGGGTTCTTGTTTGATCAAAGATCTTGATCAGATCAATTGGCATGGGCCTGAGAGTGTAATTCCAACTGCACCAACGTCGTACCACTGCCACCTACGTTCAGTCTTCCATATTTGCCTCCTTGAACCGTTTTCCTTCTTGCAATAACAGTGGGATGTTACATTTGGATTAACCATATAGTGAATGAATGCTATGTAAGAAAGTTGAACATCCTTTCTCCTGAAGTTAACTGAAATGTGTTTGAAATAATTCTCTTTTTTAAAAGCACAGAATTCTTAATTCTACCTCAAGCATTAATTCCCCAAGTATGCAGCAAGGTGTTTTCTTTAGAATTTGACACTATGTTTCTTTGGAATACTGCTTTTGGAATGTGCTTTAAAGTAGAATGGGATCTTGATGAAATTATTATAGTAAATCACTGGTCAACTATTTGGAGTAAGATTTTAATTTGTTGATATAAAGGAACTTGCAGAAAACTTTTAAGATGTTTTGTAGGTCTTAATATGATTCATTGTTAATGGTTAGGTTCTTTGCCTCCCACCCTTCCTTCCTCCCTTCCGTCCATCGGTCCATCCATCCATCTGTCCGTCTGTCCATCCCCTCCCTTCTCCTTCTTTCCTTCTGGTGATAGCTGGGGCCAAACCCAAGGGTCCTTTGCCACTGGGCTACATCCCTAGCTGCTGCTGCTGCTACTGCTGCTGCTGCTTCTGCTTCTTCTGCTTCTGCTTCTCCTTCTTCCTCCTCTTCCTCTTCTTCCTCTTCCTCCTCCTCTTCCTCCTCCTCCTCTTCCTCTTCCTCTTCTTCCCTTTCTTCTTCCTCTTCCTCCTCTTCCTCTTCTTCTTCCTCTTCTTCCCCTTCTTCCTCTTCCTTCTCTTCTTCCTCTTCCTCCTCCTCCTCTTTCTTTCTTTCTTTCTTTCTTTCTTTCTTTCTTTCTTTCTTTCTTTCTTCCTTTCTTTCTTTCTTCTTTCTTCTTCTTCAGTTTTCACTAACTTGTCCAAATCGAACTTGGTGGAGATATTTTTAAGTGATTTTAAAAGAAAACTATGATGTAATATAAGTATCTATTTACAAAATAATTGTGGGATTTAATTTTTTAATTCCTCATTTAGAATATGTCAACTGCAAAGAAAGCCTCATTTTCAGTCCCGTTAGTCACTTCATGTAAGATCTCATGTGAAGCTGGCATTAAAGTAAGGGCTCTGGGAGCTGAATGGCATCTGTCCATGGCTTTCCATTTGTGAGATCCCACAGAAAGTAAAAGACTCAAGGAGTCTATTCCAACTTGTAGCCAAAATTCAGTTTTCCTCTTCTGTACTCATTCATTTTATTAGTTTTGAGTAGGTATGATGTGTAAAATTGAAAAATTTCTAAGATGGCCACTGACTCGCTTCTATAAACCATTTTCTTTGGTTTATTGCAGAAGGCTGTTGGGTACCTGTGTCTCGTGTGCCAGTGCACATGCACACGCATCCCAGACATACTGCTACTATAATCCTTGCTTTCACTATGGAAAGCATTATTATTCATCATGGGTTATTTCATATAAATGTACATAGTCCTATCATTGATAGATGCACAAATGACACAGATGAATTTTTTTAGTTTTTTTCCAAAATTTTGATTTTTCTTCATAGTTATATGCAAATAACTGATTAGCATTCAGGACCATTAAAAGAAGGATGTCTGTGGATGTCCACAGAGTGATTCAGCAGCCTTCTTATACTCTCAGAGACCATGCAGAAAGCCCCAAAGGCCCTGGCAGTGGTCCAGCTCCACAGTGCTGAGAGCCCTGCTGTCATTCACAGAACCAAGAATAGTTAGAAGATGCCATTCAAGCCTGCTTGTCACCAGGCTTATGTCAAGAGATGCTTCAGCGTAAGTTCACATTCTAACTCTGGTGTGTCTATGGGGGAATGTTAGGGCTGTTCCAAACCAAGACATTTGTGTGCTTTTCTTCCCCAGAAGGTTTCAAGTAATGCAAACATAATCAAGATGTACAAAAATGCAAGTCTTATAGGTTTCTGGGAGATCTAAGAAAATGTATGGCTTTGGGTTTGAAGTAGGCGTTCCAACAGGCACCTCGTGCCTGTGTGTCTCATCCTTCATCTATTCCACATTTATTGATTGATTGATGCTGGGAATTGAACACAGGACCTTGGGTTTGCCAGGCAGGCACTATGCTAATGAGCTATATCCCCAGCTCCTCCACGCATAATATAAAAACATTTCCTGTATACTTGTCTCAGTTTTAGGTACTAAAAATATAATGATAAGGTCCCTGCCTTAGTGTATCTTACATTCAGTGGGGAATATCTAAATCCACCTAACCAAAAAGAGTTAGTTCCTATCTTTCTAATTGTCATCATGCTCTCTGGTACCCATTTCCTTTCTGTTTCTTCCCAAACCCCCTCACACCTTTCCCTTACATCAACCTGTAGATCTCCATGCTTTCTTTTTTATTCATCTACTCATTTTCCAAGGCTTTATAAGTGTCTTTGTGTCCCAGCAGGACTTGAAGTTCTTTGTGAGTACACCATAACACCAACTGAATTAAGGCCTTGTTCTGGGCAATAAGTCTAATTTTTTTTTTTTTTTTTGGCAGAACTGAGAATTGAACTCAGGCCCTTGCGCTTGCCAGGGAAGCACTTATTCCACTGAGCCATCTCCCTGGCTCCTAATTTTTTTTTTTTCCTGGTAAACTTTCTTCCTTCCTTCCTTCTTTCCTTCCTTCCTTCCTTCCTTCCTTCCTTCCTTCCTTCTTTCTTTTTTATTTTAAAGAGCAAAAACAAAAACAAAGACAGAAACAAAGCAATTTTAAACAACACAAATAGTACAGAATTTCAAAACAAGAATAGAAAAATTAATTGTTTGACTAACTCTATCTAATATTTATAATCTGAGCAACACATTGAGGATAGCAATATGCAATATAACAACCACGATTGAATACCTGCCTACCTTTCTTTCCTTCTCTCTTTCTTTTTTTTTTTTTTGAGATGGGATACCCCTATGCAGTTCAGCCTGGCCTTGAACTCACTGTGTAGCCCAGTCTGGCCTTGAACTCACAGTGATCTATAATCCTCCTGCCTCAGCCTCCCAAGAATGCACCACCATGTCCAGAGCTAAACTTTTCATTGTAGAACAATTTTATATTCACAGAAAAATTGCAGCGATAATGTAGAGTTCCCATATACTTTTCACCTAGTTCCTATTGTCAGCATCCTAAATTACTATGACACATTTGTCTCAATAAATCAATATTAATACATTATTATTACCTACAGGTCATACTTTATTGTGTTTGTTAGTTTTTTGTTTATTTGTTTGTTAGTTTTTGCAGTACCTGGGATCAAATTTGGGACCTTGTGCTTGCTAAGTAGGCACTTAAGCTACTGAGCTATCTCCCTCACCTCCCCATACTTTATTCTGATTCCCTTAGTTTTTTCAAAGTTACTTTGATCCCCCCCCTTCTCTATTGTTTGGAAGCAAACACCAAGTATAACACTTCTTTCCCTCAAGAGGATCAGGATGAGATAAGGAGAATTAAATTCCACTTCCCTGTTGGGGAAATACCTCAGCAACGTAAGTGCCTGCCTGACAAGCACAAGGTCCTGAGTTCCATCTCTGGTACCAAAAAAAAAAAGGAAAAGAAAAAAAAAATTGTTTCTAAATTCCACTTCCTTGAGAGTAGTATCTATTTAAATTTCTCCTTTCTTCCTCCCTACTCTTCTCCCTCGATCTCTCCCTTCTTCCCTTCCTCCCATTCCTATGCCAGGGACTGAATTTAGGGCCTTCACACTGAGCTACATCCCCAGCCCATTTTTTATGTTTTATTTTGAGACATCTTACCAGACTGAACTGGAACTTGTGATCCTGCCTTCTCAATGAAGTTCTTTTGTAAGGAGGATTTGTCTCTTCTTCCCCACTTGTTTATTTAGAAGATCATTTATAATCAATTCAGGACCTTGTGTTTGCCTGGCAAGCACTTATGCCACTAAGCTATCTCCCTAGCTAACAAATAAGACTATTGTAGATATTTAATGCTTTGTGTTATAATCTGAGTAAGTATTTTTGTTGCTCAAACTGTTCCAGCTTTAGGCGCTGGGAACTTTGAGGCTCACTGCTTTAGCATGCCCATGCCCCTTGGAGAATTCAAACATTTCCCCAAGGAACCCTGGTTCCTTTTATTAGGGAAGTATATTTTTAAATCCAGGCTTTAGCATCATATAAACATCTATCACTCCCTTTGTCGATGAATATTTTTATTTATATTCTACTCTGATGCTGCTCATTAAGCCAGATGCTGGATAGACAGTGGGAAACAAAGCAAAGTCCCTGCCTTCAAAAGCCTACCATTTGGTTTGTGAGATAGACAGTGAGCAAGTCTCAACAAAGAAATGCTTAATTATAACTTTGACAAATTCTCTGAAGAGAAGGGACAACTGGCTGAGATTAAAAATAACCTAAGTTGGAGACCTGGTTTAGATTAGATGGTTGGAGAGCACCCCTCTGAGTGACTGACATTTAGGTAGAAAGCTAGAAGACGAGAAAAACCAGCCATTTCAAGAGCAGAGCAAAGAGTGTTTCCAAATTGTAGGTTAATGAGTCAGGAGTAACTTTTTGAAGGATGAAATAGGAAATTAGAGGAGTGTTATCTGTGAAATTTTTGTTCCTATATTTATAGATATGTGCTGATGTATTTACTGATTCATGTAGAGGAACTTCTCAGTGGGGTTTATGACTTTAAAAAGTTAGAAAGCCATTGTTTTAGGCAGAAATAAGAGTAGATTAAAAACTCTGAAAAGAAAGGAAGATTTATATGCTTGAGGATGTAAAGAAAACCCGTGCACCCATGAAGGATGAATGTGGGCTTAGAGGAGGTCAGCGATCTGGAAGGAGTGATGGAGCTGCCAGCAGGCCTAGGAGGCCTCTTGGTATTTACATTGAGAAGTGATAAGCAGGTGTGGTGATGCACACCTATAATTCGCCACTCTAGCAGCTGAGGCAGGAGGATCACAAATTCAAGTGCAAAGGGTTAGGGTAGGCAGGTCAAGGTGAAGGCTCTAGGTTCAATCCCAAGTGCAAGGAAGAAAGAGGATGAGGGAGGAAGGTCAAGAGGGGAGAAAAAGAAACAGCAAATAAAGGAAAGGAAAAACCGTGGAAAGCCATTGGAATGTTTTAGGCTACTATGTGTAAGTGGAAGGAGAGCAAGAGAGAAGAAGCATGGTGTGGTCAGCATAAAGCTCTTTTGTGGTCCAAGCATGAGGAGTCACTATAGAGTATACACTTAGGGTTCATCGTCATTCTTGTTCTCTGAAGCACTGCAATCATGTGTGGAATGCAGCAGAGCTTCAAGGTTGTTTGTTGAATGAACAAATCACAAGATGGTACTAGAGATGGAAAGAAGGGAATGAAGTAATATTTGGAAAACATTAATCTTACTGATAGTCTGGGTGTGGAAGAAGTGGTGGAGGAAAGAGGGAGCCCCTTTCATGCATCTGACCCTGCCACTCTGTCTATGCCATCATTTCACTGTTGGACTACAGAGGGTGATTGTCGCTGTCTACTGTACATTGTATTTCTACATCTGTGCTTAGTCATTTTGACCAGAAGTGGAAATAACAAAAGTTTTCAAGAAAAACTGAGATTGAATAGAATCACAAACATCAGTACTCTTCATGGATTTTCAACTGTATGTGATTTTATGAACCTTAATGCCAACTCTGTGAACCTCTGTGAGTTGACCACTGGTGAATAAAGATCCTTGTAGTGGGGGCCAGGGAGATGGCTCAGTAGAATAAGCACTTCCCTGGCAAGTGCAAGGGCCTGAGTTCAATCCCTAGTTCCACCAAAAACACAGAACAAGAAAGATCCTTGCAGTGGCACCAAAACAAAACTCAGTGGGCTGCTTGTTATGACATGACAGTTGCTGCTATGATGTCTCTCAGGTAGATGGTTGTTCAAGAAGGGGGTGGTGAATGAAAGCAAGAGACAGGAAAATGAATAATGTGGGACTGTCTTGCTTCAAGGTTTTATATGGTGAGATTTTTGGGCTTATGTGTAAACATAAGAAGTATGTAATTCTTTATGCCTATTTTTAAAATATATTCTAATTTTTAAATGCCTTTTATCATATTCTGTAGGGACTTAAAGTTCAATATATCAATACTCAATGAAAAATACTTGTTCCATATTATGTCTAAGATGTTTGATATGCAGACAGATAGTGAGGTTAAGCTTAACAGCCTAGGTTGTATGGTAATAACAATAAGCTTGTCTTCTGGATGGTTAACAACCTAAGTTTGCAGACCAAAATTAGAGAAAAAGGAGGGCTGCAAGGAAAGCCAACATTTTGGCCCTAGCCTTCTAAGGTCAATTAAGACTCAGGACATATGAGAACCTGTACTGTAATGTCATGTAACTCAGTTGTGTCCCAAATTTTCTGATCAAGGAGATTATGGGGCCAAAGGGGAAAGTGATCATTGATGTAGAGTGTGCCTAAGGAGAGTCACTTGGAGAGAAAACATTCTCTCAGGCTTTCACAGAGAGCACATTGGCCAAGCAATGGCCATGACTCATCCACCTGACTGACACTCACAAAGGTTCTACAATCTGAGGTACAGGATCTCAGGATAAATCCTGAGGGGATTTCACTGACCTTATCAGACCCAAAAGCTACAACTCTTGTTGTAGCTTTACCTTGGTCTTAACCATTCAGAAGAAAAGTATAAAAACGAAATATAAGAAGTAAAGCCATGCTGTTATGTTGAGCTATAGGGGATCCAGGTCAACAATTTCTGACATTGCCAGTGAAGTGGAAGACCCAATACTATTATGGACTACTGGACTCTTTTAGAATATTTTGCTGAGTTTACACACCTATAATATTCAAATAACGGAACCTAACAAAAAAAGGGAATAGAGATGAATGTCCATTTTGTATCTGTGTATTCAAAGTGGTTAGGCTAGATATATAGTTACATTCTCTTAATGAATAGAGTGATTTGTTCTAATGGTGTTTGTAAATAGGATATCATGTCCACATCTTGTACAGAAATTAACCACTAGGAAGAATATCTGCAATGTGTTAATTATTGAAACTGTCCTACCAATTTAATTTGAAACTGTCTCATTGCTATTTGTTTATCAATAAAATTATGGGAAAAAAAACATAAAACCCAAGGAATGAATCTCACTGTCTTAAGTGTAGATTAGAAAATATTAATTTTTATTGTCTTTTAGGGTGATTAGTGTTGATTAATACAAAAGAAATCATCATTTTAATCAAGATTTAATTTTTGAAATCATATAAATTTACACAGTGAGACAATTCTGTATCAAAATGAAAGTTTTTTTCTTATACCTTCCATATTTTGTATTGTTCTGATAATTCAAGATACTCTATAAAAAAGAAAATGGTTGTTGTATACTTGAAACTCTCAAAAATACAAAAGCTCTACAAAATGTGGTTCCGATAACCAGGAAGAGTATTGAATGCTTAGCAATACATTTGCCTTTAGGTTTGAATCATTAAATGTATACAGAATTTGTGTCTCAAAATAATTTATATAATTATAACTGAAAAAAAAAAAAGTCAATGGGCAGGCCGGCCAAATAGCTCAGTGGATTAAAGCTCCTGGAGCGTGCTGAGGTGGTGATTGAGACTGGGCGTGGTGGAGCAAGCCTGTAATGAGACTGGGCCTGGTGGAGTGAGCCTGTAATCCCGGCTCTTGGGAGGCTGAAAACAGGAGAATCACTATGAGTCTGATCTGTGTAGTGAGACCTTGTAGACCCTGTACTATTTATTTACAAAACAAAAACAACAACAATAAAAACTCCATGGGACCCAACCTTCAAATAGGGAGCTGGGGGGGTCATAGTGCCTGTGACCGTGTTCCAAAGAACCTACTTCTGCCTGCTTTTATGTTGTATTTGAGTGTACATCATGACAAAAGCCTTTCTTAGCACTGCATTTTTTGTCACTGCTGGTGCTGGGCATCTGCAGTCGGCCACCTGCTTCTCTGCTGGTGCAATCTCTTGTAGTGTGAGGGGACTCAGAGGAGAACCAGATTAAGCTGAAAGAAGATGGGGCAGTAAACTGAAGAGCCAGGCCTCAAAAACAGAAAAATGTGAGTCCTTGCTATGGAGTCAAGCAGGCACTGGGGATAGATGTGCTTCGGAAAGGCTGGTGAATTTTAAAGGATTGGTAATTTTGGTTAAATGGGCTTCATGCTATTGATTGAGATCCCAAAGCAATGAGCAGATATTACTAGAAGTGGCACCAGCAATGTTTTCATTGATTAAATTCTTTTTGTGTGGCAGAAAATCAAATGCAAACTGGCTTAAGCAAACCAAGAGGTTGCTTTGACTTGTTTCTTGAACACTCCAGAGATTGATCGAGACTTTATACCCTCATATTACCAGCACCTCATCTGTTCTGATCATAAGTATTTCCTGTTCTGAAGACTGGCTTGATCCTCAGGCTACAACTTTTGGTGGCAAAAATAGCTAAAGAAATATTAGACTTTGTATTTTCCAGTTCATCATCTAGGAAAAGAGGGATTATCCCTTGTAGTATTACAACGGAGGATTGAGGAAACTTTTTCCCAGAAGCTCTAGCACATGTTTCCTTAAACAGCATTAGCCTGAACTGCCCACCCTGCCCAAACCAACTTCTTGGCCCTCTGCCGGGGACTCTGATTGGCTTCAGTGCATCAGGTGGCAGTATATAGCCATCTTCTGGAGCAAGGAACAGGGAGAATGGGAGGGATTGAAGAGAAACTTGGGTGCTCTAGCAGCAGCAGCAGCAGCAACAGCAGAGGAAAGTGAGTACCAAAGAGTATTTACATCAACATCAGCATCTTTGTGATAAAGGCCAAATTTGGGGCAGTAAACACACAGATAAGAGGTTGTTCAGAAGCCCTGCTCTGCCTGCTTCTAGCAAAATCATGTCTTCCAGTGCCCTAATTTCATCATCTTAAAAAGTATAAACAATAATGCCTCAGGGAAAGTCAAATTCATAGAACACAACAGAAGTATATGTATCAAAGTACACAAGGTTATATAACTGAAAAAATGAAAATTAAATTATGAGGCTTCTTTGTTGTATTTTTTTCAAAATACCAAATACAGTCAGTCCTATTGAAGGCAAAATTGGGCCCACAGTTCCACCTGGCAGGACAGCTGGAGGAAGACTTCCCCTGACCACCCAAGCATTGGGCAAGTCAGGGCCTCTTCCACGTCTTCACTGAAAAAAAGAAGTTTCACTGGTTCAGAACCAACCTTAAGCAGCAGGTGTTAAGTGTCAGCTTTGATTTTTCTATGAAATTGTTCAGGTTACTAAAATGTCAGCCCTGTTCTTGCATTTAAGAACTGGTTTCATTTCTAATGACACAGCACCATCTTGCCATTCCTTGATTTAGTCACGAGAACCAAAACTAATGTGTGGCTAGTTTCATGTTGTTTTTATAGCAGTTAGTACAGAGAACAACAGGTCCTTGTGAAAACAGATGTACTTGCTATCTATTTCTCTATCTGCTGCCTCTCAGACTCAAAACTCTGTTTCTGACATGGCTTGGTCCTCTGGTTTGGGCCTCATGGGGGTGGCTTCCTTGAGGACAGAAGATGGCTCTTTGTCCCATGGATAAGCTGTTCAGAAGAGGACTACCACCTCCCAAACCTTGTGAGAATGCTCAGTGTCAGAAAAGGACCTTTATTTTCTAGAGAAAACATTCCTGCACACTGTTGTCCATTATGAACACAGGAGGGTTATTTGTTTCATGAGCTTCTGAAAACTTAAAGGAATGCCTGATGATGTGAGTATGTCTTTGCTATTTCTGGAAAAAGCACTGTCTTAATAATAATGCTAATCCTCTTCATGATAACAAAACAGCCTCTCCACAAAAGCTTTGTCAACCACACTTTTTCTATAAGGAGGTTAGATAACAAATATTTAAATAAATGAGTGTTTACAATAAATAAACAGAAACATTGACTCTTGCCTGGCCTTGGAGAGTTTTGTGGAATTTACTTAGAGTCCTAGGCTTCTGTGGTAATTGTTTGGGCTTCTTTTTTCATTTTTTGATATGATCAAGCAACCATAAGAAACTTTATTGCATTGATCTCTGCAGCAGAACACACGCTTATTTTTATTATAAAACTACTACTCACTGTTTTTTTTAAGTCATTTAAACAGAAATTCCAATAACTGACTTTTCCAACAGCAATGAGGTTGTTACATATCACTTTAATTGGTACAAACCTAAACTATCTTCAGATTACTAAATTATATTTCTTATGTATAAAATGAAAATGATAATAATAAGTATCTCATTGGGTAGTAGCCAGGACTATGTGAACCAATATATGTATGCAAAATGTCTTTTTAAAGTTACCTGACACACAGTTTGTGCTCTATAAAAGTTGTCATTATCAACATCACCTTCACTGTCTGTTTTTCTCAATTACAAATTAAACACCCTCACCTCCTTGACACACACTCTTCTTGCCCACCCGACCTCCCTCCCACCTTAGTTACTTTAGCTGATCTTTGGTCTCCAGTTGTCCTATATGTGTATATGCCCAAACCCAGATGGCTTCCTCCAGAGCCAACCACTCAGGCTTTCCTGTTGCCAGTTAATGTTAAATAGAACTGCTGGATATACTATACTAATTAAAAAAAAAATTTAAGGTATCTAGGTAGATCCAGTTCACCCAGAAGACTGGATTTAACAGTGCTTCCTGTTCTTTGCTTCAATTTAAAACCTTAACTATGCTATTGTCAGGCCTAGGTACTGGACCTTCTTGGTAGAGTTTTAAGTTTTTATCCTAGTTGATCAAATTGTCTAACTTAATTTTTGCATTGTAAGTGACACTGTCAAAAAAAAAAAAAAGCCTTTCTTCACTGCATTTTTTATTCTCTTTTTCCCCTTTCACCAGTATTCTCTTATTTTCAGTATTTCACGCCTTCACAGAGTGAGGCTGTTCCAGGACTACCTTGGTCACACCCTGCTCACAGGGTGAAAATTTTTCAATATTTCAATATTTTTAATATTGTTGCCATGTAATACTTCGTGTATGTACCTCTTACCCTCTCTCTAGGAAGTGAATTTCTTCAGGTCAAAAGCTGTGGTTTCTATTTCCTTGTATCACTCACAAGACTATGGGCAAAGCCTTTCAGGAGATCAACTCATGGGAGCTCCATGTGTGAAGCTCTCTGGCCTTTTCCTTCAGCTCACATTCCGTTTTCCCCCACAGTCTCACAAGCCCTTTCTGCCTAAGTCCAATTAGGCCTCAAGTAAGCAGGGGTAGACTCCAAGGTCAGGGGCTGTACCCGCCTGTGTTAGGGCTCTGAGGATAACATGCCCAGAAGTATTGCTCCTCAAGTGGCCTCCAGCATTGTCTCGTGAGTTGGCAAATTACCCATTTCCTCAAACAAATAATTATGCCTTCTCTTCACAACTCATTGTGTTTTCCTTGGCCTGACTTCTTCCTTCCTACCTGTTGTCTTATTCGCCTGCTTGCCCCAATTCTCTTCCAGGCCACCCATTTCCCTGGCCTCTCTTCATGCCTTGGCTCTTACTCCTGCTTGCTCCTCCTCTATGTCTCACTGTGGTTTCTGTTCCCCCTTATTCTTTTTCTTTCACTTTCCCCCGCCCACCAGTCATTTTTAACAGTGTCATCATGACTTACAGTGTGGGAACACAGTGCTCGCCCTCTCCCACATTGTACAGCCGCCCCTGGCCTTCGTGTAATCAGCATTCCTTCCCTGAACCGCGCGGGCAGGAGAGAAGCTCCACAACTGCCATGCCAGCGCCCAGTGCTCACTGAGCACTGCTTCCTGCCCACCGCAAGAAGCAGAAGGTGGAGACCACAGAGAGTCCCCAGCTCTCGTGGCAGCTGCTGTTGGGCAGTGTGAGCAGGGTGTGACCAAGGCAGTCCTGGAACAGCCTCACTCTGTGAAAGCGTGAAATGGGGAGGGTCCTCTGAAAGGAAAGGCCTGGGCTGCAAGAAAGAGGTGGGGTAGCACGTACACGGAGGCCAAAGAGGTTTCTGGTGCTAACACAACTGGGCCACAAAACTCAGCTGAAATGCCCAAGCCCAGTGAAAGACAGTGTCCCAGTCATAAACAGAAAACACTCTTCCCTTTTCTCCCATAGCCTCACACACACAGGCTTGTTCAATCTGTTCTTATGTAAAGGTCTGTAAAATAGTTGAAATGGGGGCCAGAGCTGGGTTTTCTTGGACAGACTCCCTTCCCAAGGCTCAGCAACCATCCAGGTCAGCCAGAACAACCCAGACATCAGAGTGGGGAGGGGACATCAGGCTGTTAGCAACAGAGACTTCTGGGACTCAGTTTTGGAGCAAGAAATTTTATTTTAGACATGCAAACTGGATTTGGTCAAATATTCCCTGAGAGGCCCTTTGAAGCTGTGGGTCAGTGTAGAAATCAAATTCTATCCGAAAAAAGGTAGGTTTCTGCCTGCCATTCCATTTCCTGCCGGTTTGCTGCTCTGGGCCTCTGACAGCAGTGCTGGAGGTGCCTGCTTTGCCAGTGAGCAGCCGTGACAGTGAAAGTGATCAGTGCCCTGAGCCACCTTGGGCTCTGCAGGCCTTGCCTGCCCCTGCCTGCTTTCTGGGGCTGTGCACGAGCCTAGCTCAAGGGCTAGTTGGAAAGGCTGGCTGAGAAGAGGCTTCTTCTGAGCATCTTCTGGGGTCCCAGAAAGCAAAGCAAATGTACCTAATCCAGAGACCTCTTCCAGTGCTTACAGCCTATCTGCCATGGTTTGAATATGCCTCAAAGGGGCTAGGGAGATAGCTCAGAGGCTTAGTTTCCTGCCTCGAAAGTGCAAGATCCTGAATTCAATCCCTAGTACAAAAAAAAAAAAAAAAAAAAAAAAAAAAGAATAAAGTAGCCCCCTGTCCTTTACCTCTCTACTTTCCTTCCATAGAATGATGCAGCTATAAACCGCTCACCATATGATGGCCTCTCAGTCTTAGACTTCCCAGTCTTTGGACCCATGAGCAAATAAAGTTTGGTTTGGGGTAGGGAAATAGCTCAGTAGAATAAGCACTTGCCTGGCAGGTGCAAGGCCCTGAGTTCTATCCCTGGTACTGCAATAATAATAATAATAATAATAATAATAATAA
>NW_004524666.1:5281411-5289184 GCF_000260255.1 Octodon degus | reverse complement strand
AAAAAAAAAAAGATCAAAGAATGTATCCCCCTACCCCAGCCATTAGGGTCACTGAGCTGCATCCCCAACCTCTTTTAATTTATTTTTCTGTTTGAGATATAGTTTTCCTAAGTTTCTAAGTTCCCAAACTTGTGTGGAACTTGTCATCCTCCTGCCTCAGCCTCCCAGAGTTCTGGGATTATAAGTAAGTACCACCATGCCCAGCAAGGAATACAATTTTTAAGAACTGTTTTTATAGGGGCAAGGGAGATGGCTCAGTAGAATAAGCGCTTGCTTGGTAAACACAAGGCCCTGAGTTCAATCCCTGGTCCAAAAAAAAAAAAAAAAAAAAAAGAACTTTTTTTTAATAAAAGGTTAGCTTTAATTCATATCAACTAAAGCATGCCAATCTCCTATTATTATCTTGTTTTAGAACTGAATGTATAATGTTACCCATACCATGTATCTTGGGTACTTTGTCAGCCAATTTTGAAAGTTGCAGAGCTGGATTTCCTGAGTTCTTTGATCCTGGATTTGTAGATATACAGCCGATCCACAAAAATGCAAAACAGATAAAAAAACATTTAATTTCCATTTATGTTTATGCTTTAATCTTTTAAAAAGGGAAAATGAAGCTTTGCCATTACTAGTAGTAAATAAAATGCCTAGTATTTACTATAAATAGTCACAAGTGTGTATGTATATAATTTATAAGTAAATATAAATATGGCAGAAATACAATCTTTTCTTTTTGGATTAGATTAACTGAGTATGTTTGGTGGGACTTCTGTTTCTGGCAAATATGTGGTAATAGAGACTGAATTTATCTTCTTCCTATAATAACTCCCACAAGAAAAGAAAGACACAGTATTTAAAGCGGCAGTTTTGTTTTGTTTTTCTTTTGGAAGAACCGGGGATTGAACTCAGGCCCTTGTTTGCCAGGGAAGTGCTTATTCCTCTGAGCCATCTCCCCGGCCCCATAAAGAAGCAGTTTTTATGACACTGTACATCGAGCAGTGAGGTGAAGTGACCCTGAGAATCAGGAAACCAAAGAGGCAGCCCCACACTTACCCCAAGTTGGCATCATTTCATAAGCCATTATTTTGTGTGCGTTTTGTTGGTGCTGGAGGTTGAGGTGACTTTTACTGCAGTATAAAGACTTTGAGGACAGTGGCCATGTCTCATTCACAGTATATTCTCAGAATCTAGCCCTAAAGTCATCATATGGTAGTTGCTAAATAAGCAATTGTTGAATGAATGCACGAAGGCTGCCCAAGGAAACCCAGAATAGTAAAATCAGAGATGATGGGATGTTGGAGCCAGATATACTTTCAAGATTGTCTAGTCCAGGTCCTCATTATACAGATGAAGAAATTTAGGTCCAAAGCAGCGCAATCATTTGTCCCAAGTCACGTAGCCTCTTAGTGGCAAAGTTAGTGGAACTACTCTTGCTATAGACCAGGAATTGGGTTAAGAAGTCAGCAAATCAGAGTCTGAGCCTGTACAAGTGTCTGTCTTTAAAAGACTGATTACTATAGGTCAGGGCAGGATGGAGTTCTAGAGTTTAAAGTTAGTGTGTTCGGGAACAAAAACAGATGCCAAGAATTATCGTGGGTAAAACCACTGCTGTACTTTGGTCCTGGAACGTCCACCCCAGGCCCACAGATTGACAACTTGCTCCCCACAGTGGCACTTTTGGGAGGTGATGGAGCCTTTAAGAGGTGGGGTCCTGCGAGGGGAGGGCTACCGGCCACTGAGGGGCATGCTTGCAAGGGAAGGGGACCCTAACCTCTTCCACGGTCTCTCTTGCTTCACAAGCAACTAGAGCAGTCACAGACTAAAAGTTTCAGGATGTGAACCAAAACACCCATTTTCTCTTTATAAATAGACTTATCTTAGGTATTTATTATGATAATGGAAGGCTGACTGCCATAGCCACCCAGAGTTGAAGGTAAGGCCAGATTCTTCTCACTTCTAGAAAGATGCGAATGGGCCAGGGATATAGCTCAGTGGCATAGCGCCTGCCTGGCAAGCATAAGGTCCTGAGTTTAATTCCCAGTACCAGCTTTAAAAAATAAAAAAATTTTAAAAAGATTCAAAGGGACTTTCAGGCTGACCAGAGAGGCCAAAGGAGAGTCATTCCTCATATATGCCTACCTGTCCCAGAGACTCCTTGAGACTCTGAAGAACTTGGGATCTAGATCAGGGCAAGTCTACCTCAAAACCTTGAAAGACCAAGGCTACCAGAGAATGATCATGGGCTCCTGGGTCAATAAGTACCTCCCACAATACCCTGCAGCCCTTATATCTGTCCCCAGAGCTGGGGTATGGTAGAGCCACCAAGAGTTCATGTGGAAGCCCTGTCCCCTTCCCAACCACATGGTTCATCTCCTCTAGAAATGCACACAGAGAAGACCCAGTGCCTAGAGGTGTTTGTCAACCTATGGAGCACTTTCAGGCCACCAGCTTTGCTCTGCTATGGAAAGACCTTGTTAAGGCTGAAGGAGTTCTTTGAAGTTAAAACAAAGTCCTGTATATTTGACTTCTCTCTCGGGTTTGTGTATTAAGTCTGTCCCAGATATATCACTTCTTTGCCAGGGTTTATTCTGGCTTCTCTTGGAAAATGGAAGTTGTTATCAAATCCCTTCCCTATGTATTTCTCCTCAGTTTGAATCATTACTTGCTCCTTAAGTCCCTAAGAAACCAGTCCAGTACTTTCTAAGCACTTTGTTGGGGCTAGAAAATTCTGGGACATGTCAATTGTGGTCTGATGTCTTGAGTTTTAGTACTTAATCCAGGCCTATTATAGGGACCGACTTATACTTGCCTGCAGATTCCTTTGACTACCACTTCAAATAGGCCTACAGGAGCTATGGAAGGGAAGCTAACACTTGGCTCTAGTTTCAAACTTTACATTGGTCTCACAGTTTCATGGGGTTTTTACAATGACATTTGGACTTCACCTGATGAAATGAATGACAGGGTCTGAAAGTGATGGTGATTTAAATGTGAGTTGTGGATAGTGCTTCACCCTGGTCATCCCCGGAAAATAAATATTTAATGATGTTGGAGTTTGGGTCTTTTTTTTTTTTTTTTTTTATCATGATAGCAGTGTCTTAGATGAGGGTTGCAGCCACAAAGTATGAAGAGTTCTAATGAAGACAGGAGGAGGGCAATCCACGTGGTTCACTCTGAATGTAATTCATTAGCAAGAGGGAGTGGCCTTTCTGCCCTCACAGGCTTCTAATTGGGTAATTAGATTGGCACGTAGACGGAGAAAAGGGGAGAAGACATAGAACAGAATGTAGAGTAAGACCAAAAGAAGGGAAATCTCACCCAAAGGTGAAATGACATCCTTTGTGGAATAGGTGGCATTTGGTATGGGTCTTGAAGGCTGAGAAAGTTTTACTTTTGGGAACAAAGGTAGGAAATTAAGAGTGAATTAGAGAAACATGCGTTGTTTGCTTGCACAGGATGTAGGGAATTTGGTAACAGCAGGGGAGTTATGGGTTCAGATGGAAATATATTCTAGAGCCACAATGTGGAGGCTTTTGAGTTGCAGGAAGTACTAAGTTTGTATGATTTGGCCAGGAATGAGGAGCTATGAAGAGTTGAGAAGGCTGGACAGGCTAGAATTTGGGAGAACCAAGGGTGTAGAATGGATTGAATTGAAAGCCAGTAGGAAGTGAATATTATTGGCAGACCATGAGAGTAAAATAGGCAACAATTAATCACAGCCTGCATGGTAGCTCCAGCAGCGGGGGCTGAAAAAAGGAAACAAATGGCGTGGTCACTGGGGATTAAAACACTTGCAGCAGCAGAATGAACATGGCATCCAGCACAGCCCGTGCTGCAGCTGGGCCTTCTTCCACTCCACCAGTACCAGTTAAGGTGCATTGCTCTATTCAGTGGTAGTCTCACGAAGACTTGGTCTCTGCATTTGAGGAGCTTGGAATCCCTGCGAGACCAGGTAACGTACGGTAAATCCTAGGACGAGGTGTAGCTAAAGAACTCTAGGCTCAGGGTAGAAAAACAGCATGCAGGGTCTTGAAGAAAGGATGACACTGGGTCATTGTCTTACTGATGGGTGGCAAATTTAAAAATGGCTGGGTGTGGTGGCACACATCTGTAACCCTGGCTACTTGGAAGGCTGAAACAGAAGGATTACAAGTTCTAGGCCAACTTGGCAATTTAGCAAGACCCTGTCTTAAAACAAAAAGGGCTGGGAATGTAGTTCAGGGATAGTGCATTTGCCTAGCATGTGAAAGGCCTTGGGTTTGAGCTCTAGTACTGCAATAAATAAATTAAATTTTAAAAAGAAATCAATGCATTTCTGCTCTAAGTACGAACAAAACTTTATCTCATCACACCTCCCTGTGTGTGCCTGAACATACACTCATTCGGAGCTTGGTTGGCCTCATCTCAAACTAATTTTTCCACTGACAAGCATAGAGAAACAGTTACTCCTGCCAATGCTTAGTTGGGTTGTTCTTGAAGACAACTTGGTAGCCATAAAATAGTCCTTTGGGCTATGTCTTAGACACTGGCTTCCTTTGCCTCCCTCCCTGACTGACTTCCCAAGCTATGATTGCTACTTCCTGACCATGATTTTATAGGGTAAGAGGCACACAACATTGTCTTTGTTCAACTACCACCAGACCAGTCAAGGGCACTCTAGGCCAGCGGGGCTGTTCCTCCTTCCCGCTCTGTTCTGGGTAAGTACACATCTTCCACCCTTACTTTAAAGGCAGACAATTTGTTTTTATCATTTGCCAACACAGCTGAGGATGATTATTAATTAATCAGAAACACTGACTTTTAACTTCCCACGCTCTCTCCAGAGATGCTGCAGTGACAGCTCGCATCTGGACTTCAGAGCTGTTCAGATAGAAGTGGGCACCATGCAGCAAGACTTGTTTTTTTTCTTTCTGGTTTATTCTTCTTAAAACACAACTCTAGCTTAATCCCATTTAGCCAGTAAACTTGATTTTAAGGTGGTCTCATTTTGTGGGGTTTCTGTTGGTCCTTTTGTACAGCTGCCTTTGAAACCAGAAGTGCTGTGTCAGGATTTCACAAAAAGAAAAATAAGTTCAGTGCACATTTTCTGCTCATCAAAAGCTCAGACCAAAGCACATACACCAGCAGTATGTTTCCATGAATAATGAAACACCATTGTCTCGCTCTGCCTGCAATCTTATGTTCTGGTATTGCCCTCCAAATGCAAGGCCTCAGCAATGCGTCCCTAACAGTTCCTGAGAACAAGTTTGCAATGTTACATTTGAAAGATCACAACAAAAGATTGTCTGATGTAGTTCGCTGAGGTTTTCCCTCCTCTCTAAGATGGTACTGCCAGGCAGCCATCCTCACTTCTGCACTTCATGTTTGTGGCCGAATAGTGGTTTTTGGTGCAAAAAGAAAGAGGAGGTAGAAGACATCTTGCCTCAAACTACACTTCAAAGCAGAATGGCTACGCTCAAAAGTAAGGTGTGGTGTGTGGTGCTGGCTTTAGCACCTGGTAGAGGATGAATAAAAAGTCCAGTCCAGGGGGCTGCTCATGCTGATAAAAGAAGTTAAGCAAAATCAAATTTAAAAAAGAAAGCATACTTTGCTTCTGCTTAATGAGGGCCTTAGCTTCAGAATCTCAAGGACCTGAAAGGAATATGCTATTTAACAGCACAATGCAGTGATGATCCAAACGCTGGGAGAGTGTGCTGTGAACGTGGATAGCAAGGCATGCTATGGCCTCCCACAGTGTCTCCTCATCTCTCAGTAATGTGCGTCCCTAAAGCCCCTCAACTTCTCTGAGTCAGTTCCTAGAGCTATGCAGCTGATGCTTAAGCCATCTAGGCTTTTGCTTCTTCTCTTTGCCCTCTTTCTACCCGTCTTTTCCCTGCTAGCCATTGTTCATGAGTATCTCTACTGAGGGTGTGTAATGGAAATTGAGCTCTAGTTGTCAGGGTCTATTTCCCTTTTGTCAACAGCTCTGGGAAAAAGCAGAAAAGGAAGCTTTTGTCCAAAATAAAAGTTTAGATAAGATTTGGGGATTATCTATAAAACTCATTTACTCATGGTTGTCTTCCCAATCTTTGAGAATAAAGAAGGGTATATCTTTATCATGAATTTCTTCAAAGACCAAAGAGTACAATTTTCTAGTCATTTCTAAGAGCTGATCAAAAGAACAACTAGTATATGTTCTTCACACCTTAGTGATGTAAAGCTAGTGCAGCAGCTATGAGGAGCTCAGTATACATGCTGAACTCTGAAGCCAGCTGTCGGTGGAAATGGAAACTTTTCCTATCTTTAGTTAGTCGGGGATATAATTTAGCTAATTTTCAGATTAATCTCGGCAGTTCTTCTAAGTTAGTGAGAAGAAGCAAATAGATGATCTGTTATGGTTTTTGCTTGCAAATTTCTGGAACGAACCCCAACCCCCATCAACTTTTTTTTTCTCTTTTTTATTAAGATTTATTTTATTTTTTTCATAATTTTATTGAGAAACAAATAGCAATGAGACAGTTTCAAACCAAATTGGTAGGATAGATTCAATAACTAACACACCATCAACTTATTAGACATCCAGCAAGTGGTTCTCTTGTGACTCCCGAAAATGACAAGACCTGGACGACTTTCACAACACTTGCTCTCCAACATCCTTTGTTTTTTTAATCTATCCATCATTTTTAGTCCTCTCATTTGTCCATTAGCCCTCTTGCCTGGCCTTCCTTTCTCCCTTCAGATACATAAGGGAAATAGCTGACTAAGGGTTCAAAGTTACCACTTTTACTGGGTAAGCCACTTAGAAACAGATATAACTCTACTCTTTTGGTAGAGTTTGTAAGCATGCACACCTATAATCCCAGGACTCAGGAGCTGAGGCAGGAGGAGCACCTCAAGTTTGAGGCCAGTCTGACCAAATCAGTGAACTCAGGGCCAGCCTGAACTACACAGTGAGACCTTGTATTAAAAAAAAATTAAATTCTCAAGAGAGAGCATCTGATTAGCCCAGGTTGGTTAATTATCTGTCTAGTGAGAGTGATCTAAAGTGAAGGTGGGACTATGAACTGGATGGAACAGGACTGGTAGGTAGAGAGGTAGTATGTGTGAGTGTAGGTGGGGAATGTGATAGGACTCCAGTGTTTATTGATTCAACAAAAGAAAGGAGATTTCTCATAATCTGGAGACAAAACCTACATGTGTTGAAAGATAGAATCATTTAGTGTCAGTTACTACAAGGGAAAAGAAAAACCTATTTGAGTGAACTCTTAGGAAATAACTAAAGTGACTCAGCTTCAGTAGAATAGATAAAATATGTTTAGAATGTGCATAAAATAGCACCCACAATACAGAGGTAAAAGTAAGTTAAATACAGCTCTACATTTCAGTATAGATGAGTGTGAAAGTCTAATGAGGCCTAGATGTATAGTGATACTTGCCTATAATCTGAACCCTCAGGAGGATGAGGCAAGAGGATCACTAGTTGAAGGCCAACCTGGTACATAGAGATCCTATCTCAAAAAATCAAAACCAAAATAAAAAAGAATATATAATGGCACGCAAGAAAAAAAAGTCACTACTGGGCATTGTGGATTATTCCTGTAAATCCCAGCACTTGGGAGGCTGAAGCAAGAAGATCTCTTTGCATTCAAGGCCAACATCTTTGCATTCAAGGCTAGCATAGGCTACATAATCAGTTTAAAGCCAGCCTGAACTACATAGTGAGACCCTGTGTTAAAAAAGAAAAAAAGGTCATAGAAAAGTATATACCAGATTATTTTATTTGTATACATTTCCTTT
>NW_004524666.1:5261784-5281311 GCF_000260255.1 Octodon degus | reverse complement strand
TTAGGTGAGAGAGAGAGAGAGAGAGAGAGAGAGAGAGAGAGAGAGAGAGAGAGAGAGAAATTGAGGGAAATGTATAAAGAAGAGAATGCTTAGTTAAATTCAGAGAACTGGTTGTGTATGATGTAGGGAAGGACATATGATCAAGGCAAGAGAAACAAAGCTTCACATGTCTAAAGTAGAAAGGAACTTTTTGTGGGACCCAAGGTAAGAAGCTGTGAAGATGAGTAGTGGATGGATTGATTGATTGATTGACTGATTGATTTTGTATTTAGGACAAGGTCTACAGGGGCTCACTATGTAGATTGAACTTGTACTGATTTTCCTGTTTCAGCCTCCCAAGCACTGGGATTACAGGTGTGCACCACCACACCCAGTCTCATTTGCTGTCTCAGCATGCCCCAGAGGTGGGGCTGGCATGGCAGGCTGGGGATTGAACCTCAGTGGCTGCACTCTGCCTAAGCAGACACTTTAGTCCTCTGAGCTATCTGGCTGGCCCTTGAGTAGTGGATATGATGGCATTAATTTTATTCTTCTATATATACATGCTTTTTGGGGCCCTGGCCCTAGCTCAGTTCTTTAAGTGGCTGCTTCCACAAAGTTGTCAGCCTCAGGTTGCTGTAATTCGATCCCCACAACCGTCCAGCTAGCCAAAAGTACCCTGAAGTCATTCGAGGAGCAAAACAAACAAGCAAACAAACAACAAAAAAAACCCCTTATATATACATGTTTTTCTTTATATGATCTATTTTGTAATTTTTTAGAAACATAAATAAATGTAATTCAGCATGGAAAACCATTTTCCTGTCCTGAGTGATAGCTGATGTGACTGTGCTCATATGGTTAGGGTCAGGACATCTGCTTGTCAAATGATTTTCTGCTTTTTGTACATGTGATAAGAAAATATCTACGGCAGTGACAGTAAATCTTTTAAAGATTGAATGCCCAGGCTACAACCCAACCCACTTACTTATCACATAGTACCAATGCTACAATTAAGCCTAAGTGCTGAGGTTTTAGTTTAGAAAACACAGTTCAGACATTAAAGGAAAAGCATGACAACAGAGCTTTAAATAATACAAACAGCCTGCTGCATACGTGTGCCAGAGGTTCTGTCACCCCTGGTCCAAGGTGTCCCGGCCCATGTGGCAGAGAGTGCCTGAAGGACAGCCATGCTTTTCCTACATCTTCTGGCCTGAAGTCAAACTGCAGCAATTCATTGTCTCTGCTCCCAGCCCAGGGTCCTTCTGTACCTGCCAAAGCTGGCTGCTCAGCTTTTCCATCGAAAGAGGACTACAAATTATTTGGCAGTTTCTTCAGAGACCAGACACAGGGCTCAACTGGCAGTTTTACTCCCAGGTATTTATTAAGAAGAATAAATACCTGGAAGTAAGAGACTTCAGAGACCCAAAAGAAGCAGAGACCCAAGCAGACACAGTGTATTTGTACACTGTTGTTTCTAGAAGCACTATTCACAGTAGCCAAAATGTAGAAGCAAACTAAGTAACCAACAGTGGATGAATGGATGAACCAAATGTGTTACACTCTCAAATGCAATATTATTCACTCACAAATAGTAAGGACAGTATGCTATAGCATGGATAGATCTTGAAAAATTATGCTAGATGAAATAAACCAGATACAAAACAATGGGTATTATATGACCCCATAGATAGGAAGTGCATAAAATAAGCAAATTCACAGAGACAAAAAGCAGAATGGTGAGTATTAAGAGATGCAGAGAAAAGGGATCATTCCTGTTTAATGGATGAAGAGTTTTTGTTGGGAAGAATAAAAAGGTGTTAGGTAAAAACAGTGTCATGTGGCATTGTGAATATATTTAATACCATTGAATTGCATGCTTACAAATGACTGAGATGATAAATACAATGTATATTTTACCACAATTTGAAAAGAAACTAATTACAGGGAACCATAAAGGACACACATCTGGATGAAAGAAAATGGTACTGAGGAGACCAGTGCTTGTACAGCATCCTCTTTCCTCTCTGAGAGACCTTCCTTAGTTATCCTTGCCAATTTCCCAAAAAGTGTCTGAATACCAATTATTTCTGGTCTTGTCCTGCTGACTAGAAACATCATTTGCAGCACTAGTTACCTCATGGAGCTTGATGCCATGGCATTGTCTGCAGTGGAAAGAAGCCTTTGACTACAGGGCTGAAGAAGCCCCTCAGTTTCCTCTGTCCTGGACCAAGGTGGGCCAGAGACATGGGTTCAAGGGGTTCTGAAGCTGCCAGGGCGCTGGTGGCACCTGCAGAGGTGTGGCGGCCACTGCCCTCATGGGCCCCTGAAGGGGAATACCAGTTGTCTTTCAGGAGACAAAGAGAAGGGAAAGTGCATTCAATCAAGTAGGTTTTTTTTTTTTTTTTCACGTCTTGCCTTTGTTTAAGTAGGCGAAGATGACCCCAGACCCACAGGATAGGAAGGGAGGCATCAGGGCAGGGTAGGCTAGGAGCTGAACCGACACAGAGCGAGAACTGGCCTATGGCAGGAAGGAATTCCCTGTGGGACCTGAGGCACAGAGGCAAGTGGGCCTCACACAGTAGGTAGGGCCACAGAAAGCCCTGGAGACTGGCTTTTGTGGACCCTTCACACAACAATGATATCAATATAAATTAATTTTAATATACCTTTATATACTCAACTTTTTTTCCTTACCTAAAATTTGTTTTTATGGGCCCTAAAATTTTTTTTTGATGTGGAAGAAAAAAAATTAAAACAGTTTTACAAGCCCCTGTAAGTGCCATGACCCTAAGCACTGTGTCCGTATGTATAATATAAAATACCACCCAACCCCACCCCGTGCAGTCAGGAGTCATACCAAGACATCCTGAATTGGGACCAAGCCATTTTCCCTCCAGCAGTAAGATCTAAGCAAGCCCTGTCATCTACAGCTACTCTAAGTATAAGAACAAGTTCTCAGTATTGAGCTAAAATCTATACCCTAGTAAATTTTATCAGTAGCTCTAAATTCTGCATTAGCAGTTTTAAGTCCTTGAAATATTTTAAGACTATGTCAGCACTACCCCTCAGCTCAAGTTCTCTGCTCCAGATGAAAGACCTCAAGATTTTGTGACAGGAGCTATGCAGCCTTTATCCTGTCATGTGGCCTACAGACAGACACCCTGGATATGATCTGATCCTTCTCTTCTTTTTTTTTTTTTTTTTAATCATTTATTGTGGCTGGCCAGATAGCTCAGTGGACTAGAGTGCCTGCTTAGGCAGAGGGCAGCGGCCTGGGTTTGATCCCCAGCCTGCTGTGCCCACCTCACTCCCAGGGTGTACTGAGACAGGGATTGAGACAGGTGTGGTGGCGCTCCCCTGTAATCCCAGCACTCAGGAGACTGAGGCAAGAGGATTGTTATGAGTTTGAGACCAGCCTGGGCTACAAAGCCAGCCTGAGCTGCATAGTGAGACCCAGTCTCAAAAAGACCAAAAAAGCACACGTCTGAACTCCAGTCACGCCGCAACATCTCGTATGCCGTCAAAAAAAAAAAAAAAAAAAAAAGAAAAAGATGTAGGGAAAACACTTCATTTCTTAGTATAGAAGAAATCAGGGAAATAAACTAACCATAGCAAACTACAGTACAAATTGAAGGAGGCAAACAGGCTGACTGTGTTTACAGTGGAATTGTTTTGATAGGGGTACTATTTTCCTTACACAGAGGACACAGCACTGCTGAGTCATCCTTGGTTTGAAAGAAGCTGCACATTGACAGCGGGTAAGTGGCTTGGTCTAGATCGGAACACCAACACCATACTTCTATCAGTTTTACTTTTTATTGTTGAATGTGTCACTTTGTCGTTGGCCTTAAGTCCTTGATGACAGACTGGTGTGAGCGAGGCCTCTGACCAGGAGACAAGTCTAAATTGTAATTTCAGATATGATCCTGAGTCCTTGTGTGGCCTGGAAAAAAAAAACCCTCTTAACCTCTTGGCCTCAGTTTTTCTGTCTGCAAAATAAGTCTCATAATCCAAACTTAGATGCTTCATTGGACTGTTGTATGCATTAATTACTGTTTATAGTGCAAGTGGAAGTTGGACTGTGTTAATTATTATTATCATTCCTAGATCTTCAAGCCAGGTTTAAACCAAGCCTCACCTTGGTTTTAGTTCCTGGTATCTGACAAGATACAGCCTAAGGCCACAAGGAAGGCCACAAACCAAAGGCTAATCAGCAGATTATGCGCATCACACCTCCATACAGCATTGGGCCCCAAAAGGCTCTGCCAGGCACCTTTGGGGTCTGGGCTTTGTTAGAACTTCATTCCAACTGAGCAAGGTTCTGAACCTGTGCCACACTCCTGTCCCTCACCTCTTTGTCAACCTGCCACTTAATTTACTAAGAAGTCTGGAGATCAATACGAGGCGCTTACCCTGTCATTAGACAAGGCCCTAAATTGCAAGTTGCAGGTGGAGGAGCTTCAGAAGTGTTGTGATCGCTCATGAAGAAAGATGACTAACGCTTTCCTCTGGTCACTTATTTAGCTTAGGACTTTGGTTTCTATTCTCTAAGGGCAACAGTTATCAGATTGTCGTGTGTGTAAGTGGTGACAGTCAGTATGTCCAGTTTCATTTAATACCTTATAGGTTCTGCCACATCACATAGTCCAAGTGGCTTACTTGCGTGTCCCCCCAAATAGAGAGATAGGTGAAGAAGAGAAAGCTCGTCTCATCTCGCCAGTCCCTGTCTCTGTCAGCATCAGCATTATCATTATCGAGTCCGGGACACCATGTGTTTAGCCCTGTGCAGTGAACTTAATCTTCATGTATGCACTGCAAGTTGGATAAACAATTCCAGCAGATTTGGATCTTGGCCGTGCACACAGGCCTATGGTTTGGAAAAAGAATCACACCATACAACAACATCCCAAAAAGCAGGGAGATTCATCATCTACTGAGCGGCCTAGGACACAGGTGCAAACTATTTCTTATATTAGCTTACTAGGCAGCGCCCAGCAAGCTTGCTGGGAAGTACTAAGCACCCCGCAAGGTACCCACCTACCCTTTAGGTGCACTAAAGCCAGCTGGCCAGTGGCTGCCTCTGGCCCTGCCTGTGTACCTATCATCTTCCAGGGCTCTATGTGCTGCTATTTCACTGTCTCGCAACTGTCTCTTTCTTGGTGTCAGCACGCACCCCTCCGCCCCAGCCAGCTCTCACTTTCCTCCAACTCTGCAATGCCCTGGCAAACCGGCAGGTCCTGCCCCGCTCTTTTGTTTGCTCAGCACAACAAGCAGAGTCAGGGTGGTGGTGGTGAGTGCTAGTTAACTAATTAATGATTGTAAAGCACTTTGAAAACATAAAGAACTAGATAAATGGCGAATATTGTTATTAATGATGGGGAGGCTGCTTAGTCATCCTTGGCCCTGAACTCAGCTCGCTGCCCCCACTGTGGCCACAGGCAGATTAGTGAACTAGGATGAGAACGCTCCTCCTCCCTGCAGGCGCTGTTTCACACTGAGTCAGTGACCAAGGCGTGGGGCAGGGGCCAGGAAGCCTCCTCTCCCCATCTCCCACCTGCTCTCAAAGCACTGCCTGCTTTGTGGCTGACAGACCAACATTTACCGAAAGCGGGGCCTGAAACTGCCTCTCTCTTCCCATTCACCTGCTCAGTAAGTTCACTGATGTTTACTTGAGTTCTTGATCATGATGATTAGGTTGCTGTCCCTCTGTGAGGACAGCATGGAGCTCAAGATGTGCCCTACTTTCCATCTAGTGAGTGGACTCTCATACACCAATGATAAAGATCTCTCTTTATGATTTAGGGTTTTGTTTTTCTTTCAAAGGCTGCTGTGTAGGCTTGTTATTTTGATATAATAGCTGTTGGTTAGAGAAGGCAGATACTAGTTTTCCTATTTTATGAATGAGAAACTTGAGGCATGAGGGCATTAGAAGCCTTGTGTCAGTCTTCCAGGCATTTACCACCTGGTGATAGGGCCAGGACTCACCTCTGTTCTTCTGAGCTTAAGGGAAGCATTGTCCTGTGACACACGAGGGTGAGCAAGAAAATGTGAAACAGTCTTCATAGATTCAAGCAGAGTCAACCCTTTCAGGAGCACCCGTGCCTACCCAGTCACCTGACCTGATGCCTTGGTCTCAGGGCTTATGATCTGCTATTCTAGAGGACATCAGGACCCACAAAACTGTGGAATCCATTTGTGGAACTTCCCCTTCCACACATAGTGACACAGATCCAGAGAAGCAAGGCCAGCTGAGGAGTGAGGGTTGCCATGCGCTCCTCCCTCTCTTCTGCATCACTTCTTGCTCACAGCCACCTATAATTTAGTGTCTAATTCTCTGTTGCTAGTTGGTGAGGCTCCAGGTAGGGTCACTGAATGTTTTCTATGATTTATTCTGAATTAAAATAGAGGTAGCCAGCAAGAAGATCGTTGCTAGGTGCATACAAATGAAAGTCTGCATGCAAACGTATAACTGCCCTCGCCTTAATAGTCATCAGAGGCGCTCCTTTGGGACTTCAGACGTTGCTGCTTATTTTCTATTTTAATTCCCTGAAAGGAGGTAGGATTTCTAACAGTCCTACAATTTAGATCTAGGTCAAGAACCCAGAGCTGGAGCCATTGGGGCCCAACAGTTGGGGAATGATTGGCCTGAGCCGACTACTAAGGGGTGGGAAGGAGAGAAGTCCTCCCTCCTGTGTGGGGACGCTGCTTCTCTGACAGTAAGACTCACCACTTCAGAAGCATCGCAAGGGCTCTTCAATGACTGTGAGGCCCAGCTGTGGCTCTGCTAACACTACACACTGTGCACTCCTTCAGCTGCGACCTGTGGCCTCACGTGTGGCCTGAGGTGCTGTGAGGTCTCTGCCTCCCCATGGATAATTTTCATTTTTTATTGTTGGCACATTTTGTGATGCCTAGTAGGTTGTGTTCATCCTGGGGAATTGGTATCTATACACATTGCCTCTCAATCATTTTTACTTCCCCTTTTCTCCCCTCACCTCTGCCGCATCCCCACATGAGATTTTTTTTTTTTTAAGTAGTAATTCATGATATGACTGCTATTTAAAAACTGCAGCTTCAGAATATGTCAGAATTCAAACATGCATGTGAGGTGCTGTCCTGGCCTGGAGTGGAGCTCCAGAGCACAGCAGCCAGATATAGCTTCGGGTTTTGCCCTCTCTTGCCCTTCCTGGCCCCTTCTTGGGTCATAGCAATGCCTTGAGCTGTCACTGCTGCTGCCCACATCATGGGGCCACAGCTGTGTTCACAGTGTAGAACCAGAGAGTTGATCCTTTTCACTTACTTTTGAGGAGATGCTTTATCCTGAAGAATGTGGAGTATCTTGACAGAGCAGAGGAGTCCCCCAGCCACAGTTAACTAGAACCTTCTATCAGCAGAAATGCAGCACCACACAATTGAGGTTAGCCATTGTGGACTCAACCCTGAATGTTGGTCCTGTCTTACATCTGCCTCGTTGTGAAGCTATTCCACCCTCACTCCCCACCCTCATGACTGTGGTGGAGTGTGACTAGCAAGGAAACTGGATGCGGAGAAGCGTCAGGCTAGCAGTAATACTTGCTGGAGAAAGCCTTTCATCTGGCCGTCTCCAGGCACACGTGGAAGGTTAATTATTCTTCACACACCTCAGCTTGGGAGGTAGGTGTGATTGTCTTGTTTTTATAGATTGGGGCAAGAAGACATGGAGCTATTAAATGACTTTCTTCAGCCTGCACTTCCCTTAAAGGGCTGCGATGCATCCTGGGGTGATTCCACTTCTGAAGTAGATGAAGGGGAGAAGAGCAGAGAGGGACTATAGGTTCAGTGAGCAGAAGTCAGTCCTTGTCACCTGTTCCCCTTTCTCTCCCTATCACATATGTCCCCCTGTGCATTCTAAAGGTGGCTACTAGCAGAGGGTTTCAAGAAGATTTCAAAGGTGCAAGAAGTCAAAGGGAGGGTGAGGAGCTGAAGAGAAAGAGAGTGAAAAGCAATAAATAGCCCAAGAGGAGGTTAGGGGTTCTCTCTGATTTCCTGTAAGTATGATCCTACCAGCCACATGTGAGGAAACCAAATGTCATGCAAAGCAGTGAAATTGTCACCCTCAGGAGGTGGGACCTTGAGGCAAAAGGTCAGAATGATCCCTTCTCTAGCAAAGCTGAAGTCCCTATGCTATTTTTAGAAATTCCTAGAATTTACCGCCTATTTTTAGAAAAGCCTACAATTCGCTACCTTGATAGAATATAAGAAGGCCAAAGAATCACAGCACATTACCCTGGAAGGCAAAGTCACACTTCCCTCCACCTTTGCTGATGAGCTACGAAGTCCATGTAAAACAGATATTATCAAAGTAAAGCACACTTTGAACACAGTAAGGCAACTAATGGTTAAAGTCTTGGGTGGAGAATCAAGGCAAACAGCCAGTTATTACTCCACCTGCGAAGTTCAAGGTTAGTCTAGTGGTTAGAAGTGTGGGCTTTGAAGACATGCAAACCCAAGCTTCAATCCCAGCCCCACCTCCCACCACAGCCATGTTAGCTGGTCAAGTGGCTTGACTTCTTTGAGCCTCAGTTTCCTCGTCTGTTAATTAGAGCTTGTCATGCCCTCCCTACCAGGTTAGTTTTAAGAGTTGTGCATGATAATACTCATTGCTAGTAAGCATTCAATGAATAGCAGCTATAAACCTGTTCTTGTTTTGCATATTATTAAAAGAATATCTCTTCTGCATGACTGGAGAGATAATTGCAATGCTCAGTTTCATTAGGGATCTAAAATATAGCATTCCTTGGAGTGTAGAGAATCCTATAAGTGCTCTACAAGTCTATGCAACAGAGCCAGTTTTGCTTGGCCCGGAAGGTCACTGTCATTTTGTTCTCCACTTCCCCTAAAGATGAGCAGATGTCAGGCCCTTGTTTGTGGTCCCCTTTCTCTCCCTAGTACATACTTTCCCCACTGTATGCTAAGGGTGGTTACTAGCAGAGGGATTTATAGATCAAGATGGCATCTCCTATAGCACTGAGCTGACCCATCTGGTCACTGAGCTAATGCCCATGCTTTTTTAGAAGGACTGACATTGTTTTTCTTACAAGGGAGGTCTGAGCAATGATTGCTGTTTTTTCGGTAGCCCTTAAATATCTGATAAATATTTTAGCTTTCTCCCTCTTAAAACATCCACATGTACACAGAATTTGTACTACTTATTCTCATTATTCACAGTACTTAGTTTATTCTATGAAGTCTCGCATTAGAAAGATTCATAGCACGTCAGTAGTACACTTAGGAGTCATTGCCAACAGCAAATCTGCTAACTACAAACATGAAAAGGCAAACAAATGAACAGGTCATCGAAAACTCTTGTTTGCAGTGTCAGAATGGAAAGGAGGAGGCAGAGTGTCGCTCTGTTGGAACTCAGCTGGAGGCGAGGCTGCAAAGAGGTGGGGTGACTTGAACAAGCATGGCGACTTCAATGTTTGCTGCTTTATACTTGTGCATATCTATAAATGACTGCAAAACTTCACAGATTTGATTTGGGAGTCATAAAAACGTTTCACTGAGCAGACAAATTTGCGTAGATTGAATCTGCAAATGGCGAAAAGTTCACTATATATCCTTGGAGATGTAAAGCCATGGAGGCAAGTCCTATGGGATTTGGGCATATAGTGAAGTCTTATCTTTTGCAACTCACAGGACCCCATGTAAAATAGAAACAAGGATAATGCCTTTCTGTAAAGGAAGAGTCATCTTTTACCAGCATTTCTATTTTTTTCTTGATATTTTATATATCTGGATTGTGCGGGAGGTCTAACAATTACAGAAGCATTTAAAAAATGAACATGTTATTATAAAAACTAAGACTGTTTTGTACTTTCTTATTTTTATTATTAGCTTTAGCAGCAAATGTTTATGTGTCTCAAACAACTCTGATTATAACTATGTGAAAAATATGCATATGAAGAAAAATTGGAAGAAAACCCAGTACAAACAGTTGTTGAGGTAGAAGAATATAAAATAATTTTCTTCAAAAATGTGCTTTGCAGTGTTGATGTTATGTGATCTCTAGCATAAATAAACTTAAGAAATAACTTCAATTAAAACAATATGTCTACAAAGAGAAAATGGCAATTGAAAATAGTTAAACATAGGAGAATTAATAACCTTTAATCATTTCTCTTTTGGAAATTCATCTACACTAGCAAAATGCAAACCAAAACACTATTTCCCTTTAGCTCTCCTCTCACCCATCGCCTCTCTTTTGCAGGACTCCAGGGAGTGTGCCATTCCTTTGTAGTGTAGATTCTAGCACTCTGAGTCCTTTAGATGCTTTCATTCCTGACACATACAATGCCCAGGCCAAAAGTAGAGAACTGTAATAGCTAAGGTGTAGATGGCACAGATAACTAGTACATCACCAGTGCTGGTTTGGGGAACATGTGATTTTATAAAAATTACCAAGCAACATGTAATTTAATGAAAATTATCATGGGGATGGTCCAGAGGGAAATTGCTAGCAAGACTGCAAAGTAACTTCTAATAAGGCAGGTGGAGGACAAGTGCAATTTACAGTGTTCGAGCGCAGAATATGGAGCCATTCACGGGCCCAAATGCCTTAGGCCTCTGAGGGCCTCAGCAATTAGTCATCCAGGTTTTACTGAACACATTTTATATGCCACCCTGGATCAAGTGGGGCAGTTACCAGGAAGAAGTTAGCCTGCTTGGAAAGCTAGGACTTGGTCACCAAAGAAGCATCCACTGTGTACAAGAACCACAGGAGCAAGACTTTGAGTTCCTACTGGCGTCATGACACAGTCTAAGCTCCAGGGCCCCATTAGTGAACAAGAGAAAGCTGCTGTCTTCAGACATTATCCATGGGACAGACAGAAAAACATGGAAATGAACAGGATCACTTCAGACAGATCAGGAGAAAAACAGTCCAGAGGGAGAGAAAGGAACCTAGACTGTAAGGGTTCTATGGGAAGGCAGAGATGATGAAGTAACACTGGACTTCATTACACAAGGCAGGGATGCTGCTACTCCCTGCCTTTCCTTCCATAACTGACACTGCCAGTCTAACCTGGCACTCTCTCCTGCTAGGCCCACAGCTTCTCCAAAGCAGGTACTGTCACCAGCTACTATTGTGTGATTTGGAGACGTGCGCTATGGCACCATCAACATTGTGAAACAGGGGCCAACGAGGTAACTCAGCAGTGTAAAGTGCCTGCTCAGGCAAACTTAGGCAGGCACAGGGGTCTGCTGTTCTATCCCTGGCACCACATGCCACACAAGTCCCACCTCATAGGGTGAGCTGGGCCAGCTTCCCCGCAAAAAAATTTTAAAAACATTGTGCAACCTTTTAAGGTTTTGAGCACGAGGCTATGAAAATAACAGCAGCATCTTAAGAAAGAGTAAGTATAGGATGTGAGATAACTTGGAGGGCACCAAAGTAATGTCCCTGAGGCTGCTTAAAAGACAATAATAATTGTTGATAGCTATTAAGCACTTATTGTGCACCAACCCTTCATTCATTTTCATCAGCCTCAAAAGGTACATATCATTACTATCTTTGAGCAGATAAAGAAACTGAGATTTAAAGGTGTTGTTTTCCCAAATGGAGGAATCAAGATTTGGACCTTCTGTTCCAGGGCCCTGACTCATTGCACGTAGTGACATTCTAAGTGCAAGACAATTAAAATTTGGCATATGGATAGAAAGATGAGACAGATAGAGAAATATAAAGGAAATACTCACGGGACATGAAACTGATTGGATAATGGTAGGAAAGCAAGGATAGGGTCAAAGATGGAGCCAAAAAGTGGATGCCATGGCACAGGACCATAATCCTAGCTACTCAGGTACTCAGGATGCTAAGACAGGAGAATCACAAGTTCAAGGTCACCCTGAGCAACTTAGGGAGGAATTGTCTCAAAATAAATAAAAATAGGCTGGGTATGTAGCTCAGTGGTAGAGTGTTTACTTAGTATTGTGAAGCCCTGGGTTCAGGTCTGGTACTGCATGAAATAACAGCAGCAGATAGTAAGTCTTGGTTTATTGAAAAGGTCTTCAATGGCACACACCAAATTGCTCACAGTGCTTACATTTGAGAAAGGGGATGGACAAGGTAGCAAGGCTTTGTTTAGAACTTTGTAAGTTTCTGTATTTTTTAAAATAGCATGTACTTTATAATTTTAAAATTAAATCATTTATTTAAAAATAATTATCAGGGCTGGGGAGATAGCTTAGTAAAATAAGCGTTTGCCTTGCAAGTGCAAGGGCCTGAGTTCAATCCCCAGTTCTGCCAAAAAAAAAAAATAAATGAAAATAATTCTCGAGCTTTTTTTTTCCCTCCTGGATGAATGAGAGATGCCACTGTTAGAATTCGGTAGACGACATGTTTTGGTGCCAGGGTCAACACTGAGTTTTAGACACGTTGAGTGAGGTGATGGTAGAAGAGCCACGTGGCCGTGGTCCATGAAGTTTTTGTTCCAGGTGAAGATTCAAACATATTCATGACTGTAAGTGCCCATTTTTCCCTTGGGATACGGTCAGTTCAAGTCCAGCTATCTGTCACTAGACTGTTCCCATGAGACAGATCCCATAAGCTAAGAGCTCCAGGGACCCACAGTAAGACTCTAGCACCAGCTCACCAGGCTCATAGGACCATGGCTGGACCCCAGAGCATCACTCTGAGGGCACTGTTGTGTTTACCCACAGTACCCCTAAATGGCCCTGGCAAGGTGGGTGGAGAGGGGAGGAGAGGATGATTCCCACATCTGGCCCCTGGAGAGAGCTTATAAAGGTGCTTGACCTCTTAGTGCCCTGTGCGGGCATTGCTCCATATCCGCTTACCTCGAAGCAATGGAGTTGTGAGCAATGGCTAATAAAAAAAGCCCCTTGATAACCAGCAGTTTACATGATCACAAACGTAACAAAAACAATAATAGTAATAATGTGTCCAAGAAAAACAACAATTCTCTGAAAATTTGAGAGTGCATTCCTGAAGCAGGATTGAGATGCCCCGTAATCATCTTACTCAAGCTGCTTTTTAATAGAAGGTAATAATCAGAAATGAAACCATCATCATAATGTAGGCCAGAGTGTCATAAAACATAATCGCCAGTCAGCCAGGCTTCCCGGAGTGAGCCACCCTCAGCCCCACTTCTTCCCTGACAGCTGCAGACTCCGTTTCCAGCAGGCTGAGGAGCGCAGGGCTTAGTGGGCGGGCTGGCGGATCTGAGCGGAGAGCCCACTAAGCCAGTGCATATTGTCCTAGCTTCTGGGCCATTGGGAAGCTTTGAACTGCAAGAGTGAGCTGTTGCTCTGTGGGAGAGAAGTGCGTGGAAAGACCCAAGATGAACGCATTTCCCTCTTGTTTGTTTACCATATGTGTGGTTTCCAAAGAAATCATGCCGGGGATGTTTAGTCAGTAACACAACCCAGGGGGCCTCTGTGAGGGACCCCCAGCACTGTAAGACTTGGGAGCCACCATCAGGCTCTCGAGAAGCAGATCACATGGCCATGGTCCTGCTCCAAAGCCTAGTAATGTGTCATTTTCTCAGAAATCTGCCTAAGAACAGAGAGTTACCTAAATATACCAGCTGTTCGAACGTGCTAATGGTCACAGTGGCACGGGGGGGAGCCAAATGAGTCATACCTTGCCAGGCCAATACCATGTGTCATCTTGACAGTTTATAGCCTGACATTTGACCCAAAGCCTCCCTGTCCTTCTGGTCAGTGCCTCATGACCCTGGAACTCTACTTTCATTTTAAAAGGTATCCTTTTAAAGCATCATTTCACACTACTGGCCTTTGACAGGGAAATTCCTCCAGCAGGCAAATCTTGTGGTTTTGGGGCATGAGGCAGCACTTTTACCTGTGTCAAGCTTCCTGGTAAACCTGAAAAATTTGGGGAAGATCCAGTTCTGTTTAGGAAACAGCAGTCCAAGTACAGTGGCCCTGCCCTATATTACTCAGTGTCTCAGGGTTGATTCAGGTCAGTGATACAGAGAATTGGGGAATCAGGAAGCCACCCTCTGTTACATACTTCTTTGTCACATTTAATCACTTAAAATTACCTGGTATAATTGGGATTATTTTATGAGTTCCTCTTTCAGATTTTACTTATGAAAGCTGAAAGGAAGGCTGAGGCCCTCCCTGAGGCCTTGGTATTGGAGACCAGGAATTGGGAGCTTCCTCTCAGTGTGTCTTCTCAGCTGCCAATGTCCTAGAGCCTGCCCTTGCCCTTGGGCTGTCAGTGGTATTCCTTTCATCTTTCAAAGGAATCCCCATCTGGTGTGGTTGGTGGCTCCTTCCCTTCTGGCGGCCACAGCATCATCCCTAAGGAAACCCAGCAGTCAGCAATCCCTCCCCACCTGGTGGGGGTGCAGCAAATCCCTCGCACCTGCCTCCTTTCCTCTTCCTCTCTTGGTTCTGTCTGGGCCTGTCGTTCCTCTCCCTTGACTGCCCACAGCCCCAACAGCCTGATTTAGCTTCACAAAACCTCACAGAATCCCTAAAGCTTGGAACCGATTGAGGGCTTCCACTCCATTCTTTCCCCTCTCAGCCCCAACATTTCCTTCACTGTTGATTCTTCTTTGCAGGAAAAGCCTTTATACACTAAGCTGGCCGCAGAATGGGTAGGAACTGGGCATTGTCTTTACTTCGCTGTCCCATATTAATGGTTACAAAGATTGCTTGGAAGGAGCCTCCAGAGATAGCTGGCACACAAGTATTCCCAGCCACAGCCCACTGGCAAAGCAACTGCTATGACCTGCGTAGGATATACAGCAGATTTTTTATAACATACACACTAGAGGTCTAAGCTTAGAACATTGAAAGTCTCTCAAACTTTTATAATAATTACATATTGAAATGATAATATTTTAAATTTCTTGATTGGATAAGATATATTTGTAAGATCATCTCACCTATTTCATTTTATATTATGTAGTTACTAGAAGTTTGGAAGTTATATCTGTGGGTTTCATATTTCTATGGTTAGGCTGATCCAAGATAAAACACCAACAGGGCTTAAGGGACTACAATTAAAATGTCATCTGCTTAGGCTTTTTCTTTGTTTTTCCTTTTTTTGAATCAAGATCTTGCCATGCTCCTTAGGCTGTCTTGAATTTCTGTGCTCAAGCAATTCTCCTGCTCCAGCCCCCCAGGTATCTGGGATTACAGGGGTGTATCCCTGTGGCTGGCCCCTTAATCTTTTTGAAATAATTTCAAGTGGTGATTTCTACTCATACAACAAAGATGAAATTAAGAGGGAAAGTTTTTTTTTTTTTTTTTAATGCTTCCCAACTGCCTTTAGCTTGCCTTACAGGTCCCCTGTGCACTGCGTTTTTTCAAACTATAAGTGCTGTCGATGTGGTGGCTACAAGAAATAGGCTATGACTATTGCTGTTATCAGGATCAATTTTAGTAATAATCATGTATTGAGCCAGAGTGGGTAAAATAGTCTGCGAGAATAAGATCTATGGGCCAAGGATATGGCTCAGTGGCACAAACACACACCTGGTACAAAAAAAAAAAAAAAAAAAAAGGTATGGACCCGTGAACTTGGCACTAACATATGTGCCTGGAAAATTACTTCTTTTAGGTCTTACTGACACCATTAAATCCTAAAAGGGTTAATGGAGGAAGAGTGGCCAGAAAATGTTTTCCTTGATTCTAGGCACACATGTATGTAAAAACTGTTCTAAATGTGCCCGTGTCACCCTGTTTCTTTGTATGGATCAAAAACAGGCCTGGCATAGTCTGGCTTCTCATGGGAGAGCAGCTGAAAATCCCCCAATACTGCTCACGGATCTCCAGCAGTTCACTGGGAAGGCCGGGAAGCTGCTTCTGATCTAGGCCATTGCTCCCAAGCAGCTTCTGTTGGCTTTTTGTCTCCAGGTCCTTTGCCAGCCTCGCGGTGCCTTTGTCCTCCTGCAGTGAGGACAGCTCCATGCAGACTGCCTGCCCAGCACTCCAGTAAGTCTGCCATCAGAGGGATAAATGCCACGCTCTAGGCCTCAAGGCCCTCGTGGTCTGGATGCCTGCTCCTCTTGTTCCCACCGCTCTGCAAGTGGCTTGGTGTGGCTAATGGTTCATCTCATTCATGCCACAGATGTGGATTGAAGGCCAGCAATGCGTCTGACACTTTACAGGGCCCTGGAGCTACAGGCAGACTCCATTCTTACCCTCTGGAGCCCACCCTCTATTGGGTAATAATTACACAAACACTTGTTTTCATGGTGACTGCGACAAGGAATAGCCTTCCTGGAGCAGCATTACTGGCTCTCCTTAAGCCTGTATCTCCACCTTGAATGATGCCCAAGATGACACTCACTGAGTTGGGAAGCTGTCACTTCCCCAGGAAGACCCACCCACTATGCAGTCCAGCATGCGTGGGTGCTCAGGAAACTTGGCAGAGATTTTTGGTGACAAAAATGCCAAAAGCGGATAGGTTCTTTGAAGCTGTTTAGTCAGGGATGCTTCAATTCCACACCAGCTGTTAAAGGCTCAGAAGTGCCCATCAGGAAGGGAAGTGAGGAGTGTTGGATGTCCCCTACCAGGCTTCCTCATAGGATACTTTGGAGCAACACGATTTTCATCCTTTCTGAAATATTTAGGTCTCTAGGACTTGAAAGAGGGATAATGAAAGAAAATCGACCGTGCCTCCCTTCATGTGGTTCCAACACAACGGGGTGGGTGTCTTGCAAGTGGCGTGCCACCCCAGGGAGTACAGCAGGTGGCCCATCCGAGTCGCAGTGTCCACCCTCGGTTTGCCAGCCAGCAAGCAAGCGAAGCAGGAACCAGGGAGACAGCATCCGCCCAGAGATGCAGCATTACATCACAGCCACGTGGAGTTTCTGTGGAACCAGAATGCCTGAGTTGCTTGCTGGCTGCTGTGAGGCATTTCGTGATCCTAAAGGAAAACGGACCTCAGGAAATCCTGGCTGACATTTTCGTCTATAAGCTGGACTGGCTGGACCATGCAGCAGTTTTTAAAGAACAGTCTCAACCACTAACACAAAAATATGTAATGTATTAATTATTGAAAATGTGCTATTAATTGGTTATAAAACTATCTCATTGTTATTTGTTTCTCAATAAAATTATTAAAAAAAAAAAAAGAACAGTCTCAGACCGTCTGCCAAAATTACCTGGGACTCCTGTGTCTCAACCATAATCTTCCAAATGAGGTTTATAGGAAAAATCTATAAATCTGCTCTCTGCCTAAGCTCCCTGGGTACTCTCGTGCAAACTCACCTTCATCCAAGAATTAGCATGGAGTGTGATGAGCCCGAACCTTCCCTCAAGACCTTGTCCCTCATCCCTCACTGACAGTCTGGACTTCTGATCTTCAAAGCACATTGCCTACCAATAAATGTGACCGCCCTGCTTTCACCCCAAACTTTCAGAGGCATTGGAGGTATTGTTGGGGAGGGGAGCGTGCAGGCACCAGGTTGGAAGAGGACAATTCAACCACAGAGGTCACTTCGGGCTAGCCAGCCAAATTCCTGGCTAGGAAACAGTATGTGTTTCCTATGAGAGCAGGCTAGGAAACAGTATGTGTTTACTGTAGAAAGGATCAATTTAGAAAATACTAAAGAGTATAAGGAGGAAAATAAGCTACCAAAAACATATATATATATATATATATATATATATATATATAGAGAGAGAGAGAGAGAGAGAGAGAGAGAAGAGAGAGAGAGAAAGTTAAAATATATATATATATATATCATGTAAATGGACTTCCCGAGACTTTTTTTTTTCATATATGTTGTAACCATTATGTTCTGCCAGTTTGAGCTGCAAAGGATCACAGCTCTTATTTATTCATTTATTTTTACTGGGAAAAAGTATATATTTGGAATTAGCCAGCTGGACTCAGGTTAGATGATCACAATTTTGTTGGCAACATCCAACGCATCATAATCAGGAGCCAGTCGAACATATGCCTTCTTCTCTCCATCAGGTCTGATTAGGGGATTGACCTTGGCAACATCGATGTCTTAGAGCTTCTTCACAGCTTGTTTGATTTGGTGCTTATTGGCTTTGACATCCACAGTGGGCATGAGTGTGGTGTTGTCCTCGATCTTTTCCATGGCTGACTCTGCAGGCAGGGGAACTTGATGATGGCATAGCGGTCAAGCTTGCTTCTCCTGGGGGCGCTCTTCTGAGAGTATTTGTGCTGCCTCCAGAGCCGCAGTGTCTTGGGATGGCAGAAGGTAGGTGACTTTCATATCGTCTTCTTTTTGTGGCTGTGGATGCCTTTCAGCATGGTCTTCAAAGCTGTTTTTTGTGTGTGTGTGGTACCGGGGATCAAACTCAGGACCTTGTATGTGCCAGTCAAGCACTTATTCCACTGAGCTATCTCCCTGGCCCCCAAAGCTTTTTTTTAACATTGAACCTGGAAGGACTTGAGCGTCATCCTGTCTCAGCAGCTCTTTCCTTCCCAAGGTTGTCTTTGCTGCTCAGGGCTTTAGGAACGCACTGGCACTGCTTAAGAGGTCTTGATTTTATTTTATTTTACTTTTTTGTTTGTTTGGTTTTGGTCTTTTTTTATTATATTGTTTGGTTTTGGTTGAATTGCTTTTTTTTAGGAGAGATTTATTTTTGTTTTTGGTGCTGAGGACCTAACCCAGGGCTTCCAGCTTGCTAGGCAAGCATTCTGCCACTGAGCCAAATCCCCAACCCTGAGGTCTTGATTGCAGAAGGTGGCTTTTATCTCCTTTCTGGAACTAGAGTTCACATGTGAGGACTCCTAATAACATACCTCGGGAAAGCAAGTGATGCCACACTGAAACAGAGTACCTTCAGTGTCACAGGGCCTGCACACATGCACACACACACACACACACACACACACACACACCATCTTCCTCTGTCTCCCACTGTCCTGACTCATGCCATGGTGCTGTCTGAGTTCTGATGCCAGGTTCATTTTGAACACAGGCTCAATCCAACACAGTTCTATCCCAAACAAGGCAGGTTATTCCCTGTGAGTTCTCGCGGCTGGGGTAGCTTGTCATGGGGCAGAATTCTGGCGTGCCTGTTTATTAGATGAGCACAGCGGTGTTCATGTTGGTCCATCAAGGAGGTTTTACTAATACTGAGCCTCAACAAATAGCAGTCAGGAGCTCCACCTCTTTTCTCTGGCATTCCTTGTAGTGGGGACTTCCCATAACATAGGCAGAAGGATTACTTTTGTTAAAATAAAAAAGTCCCTCTTTTTTTTTTATGAACAGAAGTGAAAAGTTCTACTCAAATAATTTTTTCTAAACTGGTGGGCTAGTTGTCATGTCTGTTCAAAATAGAAGTGGCTGGCAACTTTAGAATGGCATCTTATCTCAATCAAAAGGCATAAAATAAAATAAAACTCTTCCATTCTTTTTGTTTGTTTGTTTTGCTTTTGTAGTTACATATAGAATTCCAGACTATTTTTTCATTCTAAAGAATGACATGAATTTAAGCCATTTAAGAAAATCTGGGGCCGGGGAGATAGCTCAGGGGAATAAGTGCTTGCCTGGCAAGCACAAGGTCCTGAGTTTGATCTCTAGTACC
>NW_004524666.1:5259295-5261364 GCF_000260255.1 Octodon degus | reverse complement strand
CTCCTAAGTCTTCTGTCTCTGGAACAATGTCATTTGCTACAAACCAACTTGTTCTGATAAAAGCAAAATTTAAGAATTTTACTAATGTCCATCTCCAGCAGAAACTGTGGCTGTGCTGAGTGTGGGGGGAGGGGAGGGGAAGAGAAGAGAAGAGAGGGGGAAGAAGGAGACAGAGAGATGGGGAGGGAGAAATAGCACCCAGAATGAGTCAGTAGTTCTGGCGTTCTTCTTCCACACAATAAAGAGACTTTGACAGCCTTCTAGTGGCTGCATGCCTGGCTACTCTGCAATACTGGAGGCCTGCCCCAAATACTTCCAGCCTCCTGCCAAAGTTAAGGAAAGCAGTTCAAGTAGGTACACTAAGGCACACTGCTTAGGACTGACAATAGACTGGTGACAAGTGAAGCTGGATGATAGGTACGTGCAGGTTCATTATGCTATTGTTTTTATCTCTGTGGTGCTTGAAAATTTCCATAACAGGATATTTTCAAATGCTCTTTTGCCAAAAGCTGGGGTGGTAATAATGTTGGAATTTTGAATATGTGTGAATTGAAAGAGTGAAGAAAAATATTCTGTTGGATCTGAGACATATTGCTTCATTTAGCCAGGTTAAATCTAATAGGTTTATTTTGATGGTCTAGAAACTTAAGCTAGACCATCACATAAAAATGTGCCATAAATCCAGTTCCTTTTTCTCTTGTAAATTCCCGTATTTGTGTTTTAGGAAGTAAAGGCCCGTTATGTAAAAGGGCTTGGATCGTGTAGGGAGATCCAGGCCCTCCAAAGAGATTATGAGACTTTTCATGCATGCAAACTAACCGCAGCTCCAGCGCCAGCGCTTGCCAGAATCAGCCATGAAGCCTGCACTAGCAGCAATGCAAAGTCCCTTGCAATCGTTACACATGCTTCCTGGACTCATAAAGTTCATGTCAATTATTGTTTCACAATTGAGAGCCTAGCGCTGGATGATTCAAAACCGTGATCAGCAGAACCTAGCTTAGTAGATGACAGTGTGTCCATCTCTTGGATAACTTGCATGGAAATACCTTGGCCATCTAGAAATTTTAGGGAATGAGTCATTTTTACTCTTAATGTTACTGATCTCAGGAAATGAAATCTTAATCATGACACATAAGAATTCTTTCATAAAGTTGTGAGCCTCTTCATCATGTCGCATTGGTAATGGTCTGTCCTTGTCTGGGTGATTTAAGGGCCTGGTGACCAACACAGCTGCTCTGTTTGTCAGTGTCAGGGAGGCTGCGTCACCTCCTGTGCCTAGTGGTCTCGCCACTGTGCCTGTGTGGAGCGCCTCTCTCTCCTCGGCTCCAGCTACCTCTGCTGCCCACACTTAGAAGGTCAGCTGGCCACATCTTCTGATGCCGCCTTTTGATTTGTTGTTTTGAGTCTTCTGTGGACTCGAAAGTAGTCTTTGCCCAAATAGAGTCTAAAACACTCTAAGTGAGGGGTTCCAACTAATAAGCCATGCACCGTGAAAACCTTGAAACCCTTGCTGGCATGCAAAAGGATAAGGTCTTATCAGAACATCATGTGCTCTGGCAATGTATGGGGTTTCTGTGTTATATTTTGACACTCTGTGTTGTTTTTGTCAGCATCATAATGTTTCGTACAGTAGACTTCCCCAGGAAAAAAAGGTCAAACTCAAAGATGCCAAGTGTATAGAGGGATCATTTTAAAATGTAAGGGTGTGCATGTGTATTTTACTTGTGACTAGGTGGTTACAGGTAGTGGGAGGCAGAAAAGTGCAGCATCCACCTCCTTGGTAACAGGGACATGGATACAGTTACCAGATATTGTATGAGTTAGTACCAGTACAGCATCTGGTAAACATTAATTCCTATTTTTAGTCAGGGAGAAGACAAGGTCAGGACTAAAAAGTGGTTCTGAGGCTGAGTATGTGGTGCATGCCTGTGATCCCAGCACCTGGGAAGCTGAGGCAGGAGGATCATGAGAATTCAAGGCCAGTCTGGGCCACATAGTGGGACCCTGTCTCAATAAAATAAAATAAATTGATGCTGTATTAGAATGAGAGTACATTTCTGCTATCCCTT
>NW_004524666.1:5256343-5258890 GCF_000260255.1 Octodon degus | reverse complement strand
ACACACACACACACACACACACACACACACACACACACAACTAGTATAGAAAGAAACCAGTGTGGTGGTGCACAACTGTAATCCCAGTCCTGGGGAGGCTGAGACAGCAGGATCACTATAAGTCTCATCTGCATAGTGAGACTCTGTATCAAATAAATAGATAAATTTAAAAATAAGAATAGTATAGAAAAATGGAGGAACAAAGAAGCCATGGGGGTACATTGTACCTATTTGTGTCAAGATAACTATTGCCTAAATCTCAGGACAGTGCAATAACCTGCCAACATCTGACACATAGCGCAGATAGAAGAAAAGCAGAGGCAGGGAATAGTAAACCTCGTCATAGGAGTGGAATCCACCAGAAAGCACTTCAGTGGAGAGGACTCACTTCCCTTCTGGGATACTTTCTTAATGTACACAGAAAAGTCCTCCAAGAGGGGCATAAGAAATGAAAGTAATCAGGGTCAGGCCAGGGGCAAGGACTCACTCCTGGAGGGAGCCATAAGCTTGGCTGACTTTTTCTTTAGTCTTATGATCTCTTGAAATGTAAACTCATCTGCAAGGAAATGCAGGCTTCAGTGTTAATTAAACACCTAGTTGGTAAATGAAAAGGACAAAGCCTAAAAATTCAACATAATTAATTTACTAGTGCAGTTTCCATCTCCACCTCCCAACTGTCAGTTGAGTCATTACCAAAGTCAGATTGTAGAACCCCTGAGCTGTGACTGGAAATGAAAAATGAGGACTAGCTTAGCGTCGACACCATTTTATTGATCACAGCCTGCGGTGCTGGACATAGGGTAAAACTTTCAAAGCATCCGATGAAAGCCAAACAGTAGTTAATAAAAGTGAAGAAATAAAGAAATGTGGCCCTTGTGTCTGTGCAGGAATGGAGAGGTATCTGCTTGCTGCTAAATTTCTCGACTGTCAAAACATGAAAACCCAAGAAGGCTGGTGGTTTTCGTTGTAAACATTAAGCTCCAAACAAATACCTTAATTTGCTTAGCCGCTGGATGAGCCATTTTGACTCATGGGGCCAAGGCAGTGGAAATCCCACTGAAAAATGCAGGAGGAATTAGATGAGACTAAATTAAGTCAGAGGTCTGTTGAAATGGGTGGGAAGAGGCAGTGATTCATGGCAGGACCAAGATAAGCTTGTTCTTGTCCCTAGGAATGCCAACTGGTCCAAAGTCCATTTTCTGAAGTCATTCTAGGCAGGAAGTTCAGTTTTGGTAAATAGAAAGTAAATCTCCTCAGAGCTTACGGGCGAGACTTCTGATAAGATGCTAGAGGTCAGTGCCCACGGGTGATGAGGCATTTGTCAACCCAACGATGGGACCTGCTGCCTCCAGCCTGGACTTGATGTGCAGACAAGGGACACTCACCTGAAAAGCAAAAAGATAAATGGGATCAAAACAAGGAGGACTTTGGCAGTCCTTAAACGTTCTTAAAAAGTAGTCTGATTTCTAAGGTTTTATCTTTTTTTCTTTTAGAAAAAAGAGACAAAGTCCACCAACTTTCTTTGCTCTCTTATTCTTAACATACAGCTTCAGATCTGAGGCTTAGAAGGTTTTAAAAAAAAACAAACAAACCATACTAATAAAGATTGATATACATACATTTGGGGATGGAGATTTTTGATGATGGATACACACTGAGGAGGTGGAGGTGTGGAGCTTTGAGGGGTACCTGTCCTGCCTGTTTGTTGGGTGGTGTTTGTGGTCACCAACCTCCTCTCTAGTGGGAGAGACACTTCCTGGCCTCTATCCCATGCAAAACCTGTGTCAGCTATTTGTCCTACAGAAGGGAAGTCCCAGACCTGACATTGATGATGAGTTCACAGCAATCTGTTTTCAAGGAATAACCACCTGCCTTTTGCACTACTCCTCCTGAAAAGCCAGAGGGACTGTGACGATGCAGCAGTGTGGGGAAGAGCGTCAGCCCTAGAGTTAGGAGGCCTCCTGTGCAGGCTCAGCTTTGCAGGAGGCCTGATGCGCATGCGCAGATCACTGCTTCCAGTCAGCTTCCCTGTAAGGTGAGGGAGTTGGGGCAAACCTCCATGCTCCCCCCATTGCAGAAATTTTACTCATCTGGGACTGTGCCAGGAGGAGCGGAGAACAGAGAAGACCTGACCTGTTTCATGACAGGAACTGGAGCGGCTCAGTTTTCTTCCAGGCCCGCAAGTGTCCAGGTGACAGAGGAAGGCAGGAGCACGACAGTGAGCTTGGGTGCCGGGGAAGGACGACTCTTCCAGCTTGCTCTCCTGTGCGCTCCAGGCCTCGCCCTGTGGAACAACCATGTTGAAATGGTGACCTAAATAAAATGCCATGCTGTGTGGCACTGGTTTATCAAAACCCCTTCTGCTGTGCTTTTCACGCCAGAAGCATTTCTTTGGGAGCATTTCAGAGGAGACAGGGCAGGAACCACCCGGCCCTTCTTCCAGTAGGACCATTGCAGACCTTCTTGCAGAGCTTTTAGTCTTTGAACTTCTATGAAAAGATGTCTCTGTTTGTTTCTGACTTGATGTTTACTTGCCCTCAATGTGAA
>NW_004524666.1:5198886-5256219 GCF_000260255.1 Octodon degus | reverse complement strand
GTGTGTGTGTGTGTGTGTGTGGCCAGCTCAGCCCACCAGGGGGCGGGGCTGGCTGGCATGTGGTGCTGGGGGATTGAACCGCAGTCCCTGATGCTTTGCCAAGCTAGTTCCAAGTAGGTGCTTTAGACCACTGAGCCATCTCTCCAGCCCCTATATTATAAATATTGTGGAAAAATTTTGACAATACATTTCCCCGGCACAAAATTCAAAGAACGCAAATGAATATCCAAGGTAGAGTAAGTCTTTCTTCACCCCATGCCCTAGCCTTTGTCTTCCCTGGAGACATCCGTGTTTTCTGGATTCTTGTGTATCTTCTCAAAGCTCCTCAGTGCGGCGTGGGGTGCAGCTCGTGGAAGAACTCCTCCCTGGCATGCACGAGGCCCTCACTTTGTCCTCTAGCCATGAAAAACAAGAGACACTCAATAAAACTTTGCAGCAGGCAAGGCTGCGCACACCTGCAGCCCCAGCGCTCTAGGAAGCTGAGGCAGGTGCTCAGCCGGGACAATTTAGTGATTTAGCAAGACCCAGCTTCAAAAATTTTGTTTCACAAAGGGCTGAGATATAGTTCAGTGCAAAGGCTCTATGTTCAGTCCCATGTACTGGAGAATAGAAAAGACTATGAACATGTTTCTATTTTTCCCTTTTATTAGTAGAAGCTCAAGACACAGTATTACATAATTGCTGTTTTGTTTTAAAGCTGTATTTGGAGTGTTTCCATTTTAACACACATAAAACTGCCTCACTGTCATTGCTGTCATTATTTTTTTATTTTTGATTTTTTTTAGTCAGAGTCTCAACATGCAATTCAGGCTTGTTTTGAACTCACTACGTGTGAGGTTTAGGCTGGCCTCAAACTTTCAATAACCCTGTTCCCTCAGCCTCCCAAATGCTGGGATTACACGTATGTGCCACAACACCCAGTTGTTGTTGTTGTTATTATTATTATTATTATTATTATTGGCGCTAGAGATTGAACCCGGGGCCTCACACGTGTTAAGCAAGCTGTCTGCCTCCTCAGCCCCCATTCTTTTTAAATAGCAGCATTCCATTATATAGATGATCATATTTTATGTCTTTTATTAATAGATATAGTGTTGCTATATAAAATAATTCTGCAGTGACCATCCTTGAGCATACTGCAGTGTCCTGTCATGCACTGCCTTGTGCTGTTAGTTTTATTCTCATGTGTAAATGTCCACTTTTTCGATGAGATTTCAAGTACCCCCAAAGAACTGGGGCAGACATCGTGCTACCCTGTGACCCTCAAAACAAAACGGCATTTTGCATAGAGGTCGAGTCTCAGACAACTATTGGATGAATGAATTAAACTCCTCATTTGTGCTTCTGATACTTTGGAGAGTAGCAAATAATATTTGAAATGTTTTTAAAAATATTTTTTTATTTTTTAAAGCAAATAAAAAATAGTTTGAAATTTTAAATGACATGCATGGATCACAGAGAACCAGCCAATGGGAACACCAGTAGCATAAAGTACAACAGATAAAAATAAAGCAGGTGTTTAGAATATGTTGTAAAAGTAGAACACTTCCCCAATGTTTACATGCACACTTAGAACAGATAACCCCATTGGCTGGCCTGGCAAAAGGCATAAACAATTCCTCTGGGGGAAAAAAATCTGTCATCTTGGGCAGAAGGTAGATGTCTCTAGCTCTTGGAATTCCATTTAGTAGTGTTGGCATCTGTTCACAAAACAATGCCCCAGTGACCTAGTAAAGTTAAAGGTAAGCATTGCCCAGAGTACCTGATACATAGGGGAAGAGTTGGAAAAGAGAAGGAAGAGACAAGAAGGAGGATAAATCAGGAGGAGGAAAAGCTCACTCTGACACAGGACAACTCTGGAATAACTCTGGAAAAAGAGAATGAGTAGATGCCTTTAATTGTTCTGCATCAGCTGTCATTGGTGATACAGAAGAGAATGTGCCTTTGTTAACAAACAAGGAGGGTGTTGTTATCATGATGCTTAATGAACACTCATTATAATTGGGTAGTACGAAATGTGTGGTCCAATTGGCTGGCCTCAAAACAATTATGTCGACATCCCATAGCTTAAAGATCATAGAGCTCTGTAGTTTTGCAACCCATTATCCCTTCAAAACAAAAATAGTTTTCATACACTGAAATGTGTTAATATTTATGAATATTTTCTAGGATTTTCCAGCCCTCCACTTAGAGTAACTCTAGTGTTGACACCAAGGATTTCTTTTTTTTCTTTTTCAGGTACTAAGTTGTTTTTGTTTTTGATTTTTTTCCCCATGTATTTGGTTCAGGGTCTCACAACTCATAGAGATCTACTTGTTTTTAGCCTCTCCAGCACTGGGATTGCAGGCGTGCATCACCACGCCGGAAATTGGTGGCCAGCTCAGTGAGCCTGGGAGCGGGGCCAGCACAGCATGTGATGCTGGGGATCAAACCCCAATCCCTGAGCTTGACTAAGCAGGCACTTAGTCCCATGAGCTATCTCTCTGGCCCACTACATTTCTTTTGCCCTCAAAGGAAAGGGAAGGGTGAAGAGTGCTGGATTGCTTGTTTTCTTTGTTCCTTTTCTCTTTTCCCTGCAGTGACACAAAGGAGGAAGCAGACCCATGTTGTGGAAGCAGAGTATCCAAATTCATTCTTTTACCCCAACCTCAACTAATAAAACCTTGTCATCAGCCTTACAGACTGGAGAACAACAAGCAAACTCTACAATGCTGCGGACTAGGAAGCGTGGATGCCACACAGCCCTGAAACACAAGAGTAATTTGCCGAACATAATTGGCCAAGGTGACAGTGTGAGGAGGGATGGAGGCTGGCACTCCTAAGCCTGAGTGAAGTGCCCTGGAATCCTATTTAGCTACTGAAATAGTCAACATTTCAAGTTCCTGCCTCACCCCAGGGTGCCGGCAGCTCTCTCACAACCAGGCCCACCTGGGCACATGAGGCCCTGACCTACAGGGCAGCCAGCCACTTGCTGAGTCATCAGTTCCTCCCAGCACTCTGAGCCAAGAGCTACTGAGCAAGGCCTCCCTGTTTTCCTTTGCCTCCTGGACCAAAACAGTGCCAAGCAGAGTGGCTAGGAGGGAGCGCCACCAGCTAATGTTTCAACAAGACTTTTAAATGTGAATATAACTTTATTAAAATGAGCAATGTACTTTACACTTACTAATTTGTTGAAGTGGACTTGGAGGTCATCTAGGTTAACTGCTGTGTTTTACAGATGTGGAAAAAGATGTGGAGAGGTTGCATGCCTCACTAAAGCCAACCGGCTGGCCAAACCAGGAGCAAAAGCCTGGTCTTTTGATCATGTGCTCCCCACCCCACTCCCATAATGCTGTTTTGTTTCATGACACCAACATTCTCCCCGCCACAAACATCCCCATTATTACTATAGTTCTACAGCACATTCTTTTGAAAAAAGTAAAGGCTGGCTAAAATGATTTTATGCATCTTGACGAGATGCTAGGACAGTTGAAGGTAAAATCTAGGACATCTCAGCAGAGACCGTTTTATATATTATTTTAAAAGACAAAAGCAATTTATATCTTTGTTTATGGTCCTAATCAGAAATTCCTGCTTCAGAAAAGCTACATAGAAGCAAATCTGTAGTGATATTTACTCAAATTTTATTTGGGGGCATAGCCAGACTTAACAATTGTTATTGTTGTTCTGTTGTAGCATTGTCCTGTGTGAGCTAGCACCAATATAAAAAGTGGAATACGGAATTTTTTATCAGACGTCTGAGCACAAACATAGAATGTTCACTATTCTTACTCAGTCTTTCAAAACTAAAGAGGAGCATATGTGAAAGAAACTTTAAACACCTATACAATTAAAGGTTACAAAACATAAAGCGGGATGTTTGTGTTTCCAAATTTGTTCTTTCTTAGCATATATAGTACAATTTATTTAGAAAGGGACAATACATTGATCAAATTCATGTTGCCCTCTCCCTCCTGGGGCAAGTCATTCTTTTTTTTTTCCAAGTAATTCTTTAAGCTCAAGATTCAGTTCATAACTGACCCTCAACCCAGGTTGGCTTGTTATGTGTGGTATAACAGGCAGGGGATACATTTCCTTGAATGAACAAATGAATGAATGAGTGAATAAAACTGCTGGATTTATCTTTCATTATTAGGATAACAAATCTACAGCTTGAGGAAAACAAACAAATAAATGAAAGAATCTTAGGGTTCACATATTGGGTCAACCTATCTAATGGAAAGATTTAAAGATACCATGGCCAGGGGCCAGGGATATAGCTCAGCAGCATAAGCCCCTGCATGACAAGCACAAGGTTCTGGGTTCAATCTCTGGTACCGAAAATAAATGAATAATAAAAATACAATGGCCAGTAGGGAAGATTTTCTAAGCATTTCCCTCCTCGAAGGAAGTGGGTCAAGAGTACAAGACCACGTGAGTTACATTTCATGCATCTTACCCCAAATTTCTAACCTGTCAGCTAGTATACAATAAAGTGTAGACTTCATGTTTAAAACTACATCTGTCTTTAAAGACCTGTATTTTTTGTGAACAAAGACTGCTTGGCTGATGTGGCCATGACTTGGAAAAGTGACAGCTCTGTTGATAGTGACTATGTGAGGTGAAACAAGTTAAGAATATTTTCTTTGTGCCCTGGAATAGTGTTCTTCAAGTTATCTAATTTATCTCATTTTCTGGGCTTCTTTTTACCTTATAGGTAACATGAGAAAAATAAATTTATCTCAAAGGGAATTTGTGAGGATAAAACTGAGATGATCTGAACAGGCCTAGTGGCTTATACAGAATAAAATGTGAGGCATTATCTTCATAATCATTGTCAAATTACAGAAGCACTAGAAGCAGCATTTACATTCATTTTTACTTTCTGTTTCTTCTGGAACGATGCCATTTTAAATGAATACTACAGAGGAAAAATAGACATGACTCATAAATCATATGTTCTTGGAACCTTAATCTCTTGCTCTCTTAATTTCTCTCATGAAGGAAATGAGCCAAAGAAGGAAAGACCAAGGCAAAAGTGAGAGGAGACAAAATGTCACTCTAAGAAGTGCCCAGCTAATTTCTAGAAAGCTTATCTACAAATACCATGGTCATGCAGTTCAGTGTGCTTAATGGGTCTGTAAGACTGCTGGAGTGTGATTTGGAACCTATTCCTGTATCTTGTTTCCCTGGCACTCAGCAACCTTAGGAGTCTCAGAGTTTTTCAAAGCCTGGGAGCTTTGTTCTGTTCTGGGCAGGCCTATGAGCTTTTGAAAAACAAGCCAACTGCACTATGAGTCCTGAAGCTCAGTGTCATTTACAGTGACACAGTCACGCTGTAAATGACTAGAGACATTCCAGAGTTCATGACTGTTGTGTAACAACAACACTTCAAGGGTGGCTGCAGGCACGAGGCACAACACGCCCCAGTGTGTGGTGAATGTGGAGGAACCACTCCCCTGGAATGTGGCGTTGCTCAAAGGCAGGCAGCCTTCCTTTCCATCCCTACTGACCGAATGTGCTGGGGGTGGGAGCAGGACAGACTGGAGGGACAGCTCTATTTTCAGGCAATGATAAATTGATGGCTCTGATTGGGTGAGCGTATCTACCTGCCCCCTGCTCTGGTTCCTGGGGAAAACCTGCAGCTAGGGTTTGCTTCAGAGTGGCTTGTATGAGGAAGTGTCGCAGAGCAACCAGAGCACAAACAAGCTGCCACTAAAGTGGACTTCAACCAAGGTAGACTACAAAATCCTCCTCCCAAGATGCCTAGAGCCATCAAAACGCTGTAGAGGACATTCCGTTCCACTGAGAGAGAGGAGACAAGATGGCGGCTCTAAATTATATGTGCGACAGCCCAGGAGGCTTGCAAACATGTAAAGAGTTGATTGTTATTTTCATTCCTGACTGGTTTGGTGGTGCAAATAACCACTCCATAAACAGCTGAAGCCTGGACAGAGTGCTGAGGACATGCATTTGTGACTGTGATCTACTGTGAGTGATGAATATTCATGACAGTGAATCTGAGCTTCTCCCCAACCAGGTTGGCTTGTGTGTGAACTCAAAACAGGTCTTCGCATGGAGATCAAGGTTTAACCGAAGAACAGCACGTGTGATTAGTCTCATGACCAAGAAATGCCACTACCTAGGAGCTGAGGGGAAGCGGAAGTGGGAATCCTTGTTCAATGAATGTACAGTTTCAGTTTTGTAAGATGGAGTTCTAGAGATCTGTTCACAGCAAGGTGCATGTATTACCATTACTGTACTGTACACTTAAAAATAAGATGGTGCAGTTTATGTTAGTGTGTGTGTTTTGCCACAATAAAAAGAAAGAGAAAAGAAATGTTACAGAGTCTGCCTTAAAACAGTTTAAACCAAACGCACAGTTGTACTCTAAGCGGCTCTTACTCTTTACAGGCCCCTGGGTGTCCGGTGTAAGGAGGCACACACCTTATTCCGAGGCTGCCCAGAGGTCACTGTGGCTGCCTTTTAGGCTTCCCAGAGCCACTGGGCTCTTGAAGTAAATATTCTTTCTTTTGCTTAGTGATCTACTCTCCTCACACCAGGATGATCAGTGTTCTGTGGACCACTCAAAAGGCACACTCTGCTGCTCTGAGCACCCAAGAACCTGTCCGGGCCAGAGGTGAGCTGAAGGCCCTCTCCTCTCTTCTTCCCGGCCTCCAACACCTTCTACCCCACAAGCACCATTGAAAGGGACTTTCCCTCTCTAACCACCAGGGTCTCCAGTGGTGAGCAAAGATGGTGACAAAAGACGTGATGTGGTTTCTGCTCAGTTAGAAGCACAGGAAAAACTTTCAAACAGCCCTTAGAAGGGAGAAAAACCAAGTACGGAAGGAAGTCTGTGTACCTTCAGCACAGACATTACCCCGCTTTTTTCTTTTTCTTTTAAAATCTTTCAGAAGTATTTTAAATCTTTCAGAAATAGCTGTTGGTGTTTTGGAGAAGCGCAACAGGCACCCACTGGCCCTCAGTAGAACTCACTGAAAGAGGCCCCGCTAGCAAGTGGCCATTGCCCTCCACTGCTTTTTGAGGCTTTTTCTCTGACAAGAATAAGATTCAGACCCGGATTTAAAAGATGCTTCTCTCATCTCTAAATTGTGGTGCATCACCAGTTTTAGAGGATTCCTTCCTTCCTTTTCTTTCTTTTCAGCCAGTCCTTTTAAGACCACATAATTCTTCAGGCCATAGACGAGCAATAATATGTTACTACACTCAAGTTGGAGGCAGGGTTGAAACAGCTGTAACCTATCTAAGATGGGCTGAATGACTTGCTTCAGATAATGTAATTTTTAGTCTGGAATCCATGTGTAGGTCAAAACTAGAGGAGACAAAAACTACCAATTTGAAGCAATATGACTATAAATCTTCAAGGATTTCTGTTGGCTGCAAAAGCTGTACAGCAGGTGGGCACACAGAAACTCTTCAGATAATCCTTAGAGGAGTCAGGCCTGTTGAGATTCCATTGCCTAGGAACAAAAACGTAGACCAGACCGCTCTCTCTCACTTTCATCTCTGCCTCTAGGTCTATTGGTTAACTATATATGGCAATATTTAAAATGGACAGCATACCTCCCTAAACTCAGGAGCCAGTTTTGTTTTTTTATAATGTGAACTTGAAACAAAGAATACATCCATTTCCATGTTTCCTCTTCTTTGTAGAGAAAACACAGACCCCCATACTCTCAAATGGAATAAACTGTAAGGCTAGGTTAATCCAAATGGCAGCCGAACTCTTGCAGTCTCCCAGTTCCTTCTACCTGAGGATCACCATGCCCATCACCCACAGTTTCCAGGCCTCTGAGGCATTCTTTGATGGGGTGGGATTAGCTCGCTGCCTCTGCTTCATTTTGAAATCCTGTTAGCTTGAGGTTGACATCACACTACTGAAGCCTGACACCTAGTCTTCTCAGCACCAGAAAGAAAAGAATCACTCTGGCACTGTTCAGGGGAACTGACCACCCCCAGAGACATGGAACTTTTAATAAATGGGGGAATCTGAACTGAGCTCAGCTTACTTCAGAGATGTAAGTTGTGGTGGGGTGTTAAGAATGTACTATATTCAGAATAGTGGTAGCCATGGTGCTCTGACTCCCCATCTCCTCCTTCCGGATAGGATATAGAATTAGATAGAAGTCAAGCTCCTTACAAGCAAAACAGAGTAATTTAATGCTATAAAATTGTGCTGTTTTTTTAGTTGGAGGAGTGGCTTAGTAGAATAAGCACTTGCCTGGCAAGCACAAGGGCCTGAGTTCAATCCCTGGTTCTGCCAAAATAAATGAATAAAATTTTTTAAAAATGTGCTGTTTTGGCAAGCCTGTCCTAAGTACAAACAATAAGAAGCAACTCCTTTGGGTCCTCCCAGCTGGGCAATAGAAGCATTGTCTAATTTGCTAATGTAGAAAGCAGAGTTGGTTTCCAAACCTGGTGTGACGGGCTTGCTTCAGAAGCATATATACCAAATCTGGCAGGAACTTGTTAGGTGTTTGGGGCATTTCCCTTGGCCTTCTGTGCCTTGACTGGCTCATTTCTGGGCTGGAGGTACTCAAAGCCTAATCCTCTCTGCTCCTGCACAAAGAAGCTCAAGGAGGAAAGCATACTGTCTTTAACTTTCCCACCAGCAAAAGGCCAGGAACCTCCTGTGGCAACAGTAAAAGCAGCTACTGTGGGGCTTTCAGGAAAACCTCAGCCCCTTGGACCAAGGGGCAAAACCGAAGTTTGACCCAGGTGATTACAAATGGCCTTGGTTCATCAGGACTGGATTCTTTCTTGGACTGTACACCCCACTGCGTGCATGGGTTAGCATCTGCCTAGGTTATTAGGAGCAAAGTTTGCCTCGGCTGGCTTCCTGAGCCCCTAGGACACTGGAGAGCCATCTGAGTCTGTTGAAGAGGAGAGGGTGGGCTTAAGGAGGGTGGTACCAGTATCACACCTAGAAAGCACTTCTATACAATTTGTCTCGGGATTTGTGACCCCTGTTTCTTACCTTCTTTGCATTGGACCAGCTATCAAAAGTTAGATGTGTGGGCAAACAACAAATGTGTTCTATACTCAGAATGTGAATGGAAGCAGCCCTGTAGCTCAGGGACTGGCTCATACCACTTGGCACCAGACGCTCTGCCTGTCACAGGTCCTGACTTCCCGTGAGTACCTGAGCACTTCTGCTCCTTCCTTATTGGCCTCTTTCTGGAGGCTCTGGGAGGAGGGTTAGAGTCAACTGGAAGAACCGGTTCACTTCCTGGTACTACTCCCCGTGCTTCCTCAAGTATGCAAGGCGGCTGGGGCTGCTGCTGCTGCTGCTGCTGCTGCTGCTGCTGCTGCTGCTGCTGCTGCTGCTGCTGCTGCTGCTGCTGCTGGAGTGTCTATGTTTGGCATCTCATCTAACAAGCCTGAGACCCAGTATGTTCCTGAGAAGGATGATTCCTCAACTCTCAGTCCAGGAGACACTTGGGCCTGGGCCACCATTACCTTGTGGGAACACAACACCAGGAATGACAAGAAACGCTGAGTGTGAAATGACCTTGTCACTTTCAGGAAAAGACAAGGGCAGGCAATAGCTTCAAGCCTCACCAGCTTTCCCAAAGCTTCTCTCTGAAGGACGTACCCTGCCCCTCACCTTCACGTGAGCTCAGTGCCCTGCGTGTCCTGCAGAACCTGTCACCTACCCTCAGCAGGTCTGAGAGACCACTAAGTCATGTTCTTTGTGTGCTCAGAGTGGTAAAATGGCCACGCCGTCTGCAGTGGAGGGAAATCACAATGAAACTGAACACTCAAGTAGAAAACAGGGTCCGCCCACAGGAACTGCTGCCACCAACTGCTGCAATGTAGGTTAAGCACGGAGTCGCTGCGCGGGTCAACCTCTAGCTTCCACAAGCTTGTGATTCAGTAATAACTGGAAGCACAATCGCTTTTTCACTCACTATTTTTTAACGGTTTATTCATAAAGCAATTTTTCACTTTTCACTTATTTTCAGCCCCTTTCACATCTATCTACTCACAGTTTCTATCTTGGCCTAACCTTTCCCTCTCTTCTCCTCCCTCTCTCTGTTTAATGTTTCTTTATTCCCTTTTTAAAACTTAAAACTGTTAAAACGGTTTTGTGGCCCTTGATTATTTTACTAACTGAAATGTTTCCATTCAGCATCTCCTTTAGGGTCTACTTATTGGGTTCTTCTTCTCTTCATTAGCTGCGAGTGTTTCTGTCCCCTACTATTTTTGTGGCAGCAAGTCTTTTTTGTTTGTCCTACAAGTGTGACTTTACTTTAAAAAAAAAAAAAAAGACAAGAAAAAAAACAAAAACTCATTAAATTAAATATCTTAGAATCCACTGGACTTAAGTCTAGCACAGTTTGATTCAACTATAATTCATGTTTCCATTGAGAGAACCTCAGCTCCTTTCAAGTGAACACGTTAGTTCCCAGGGAAAGCGCACAGCTCTCACCAGTCAGCAGGACTTTTTAAACTCACTCTCTTTTACCAAAAGAAGCCACAGCAGTTGTTTCCACATAAGCTTTCTCTTTGTTTCCATCTTCTTTGACTTCTGCTCTCTGAATTATTGATAGCTGCCTATCCTGCCATCAGAGTTCCGAAGACAACACGAAGGAAACAGGAGAAAACAATTGACCCTTCACGTAGCAAACGCGTCCTACCTCCAACAGAGCAGGAAGATAATGTAGGAAGAGAATGAGTCTTCATTTCGAAGATCAGGAAGTGGAGGCCCAGTGAAGTTTCAGGACTTTCTTAAGAGCACACGGCCGACCAAGGGCTGCACCCGGACTGGAACTGAACCTGTAATTTCCTGGGTCACCAAATTTCCCGCAGGAGTAGGAGCGCCTCCTAATACCACCTCCCACCTTTGTGTATTCTTATTCGCTGGCCCCAGAAGCCATAGAAGAAAGAGTCAAGCGACTCCATTTTTGAACTGCACAGCACATCACTCTCAGGTTAGTGTACTAAAACTGAGGAGGCAAAAAAAGGCTCAGGCAGGGGGACCAAGTTGTGGATCGCCTTCTTTACCTGTGTGGACGTGAGCTACCACTCAAGGAATGCAGTTTTCATGGTGAGAGCAGAAGCAGAGATGGTCTCTTCTCTTTTCAAGAAATAACAGCTCTGGGAGATGACTGGCCTCAGGTGTGCTCCAGGGACAGCGCTAGGAGAGAAGGACACTTTATCTCATTTCTCATCCCCCTTTGGAATCTCCAGTGTGGAATAACTTTTAAAATATTTCTTAAAACCCCGGTAAAATTCATCTCATAGTATCACGGGCTCTTCCTAGGAATTGGGCAGGCTTCCTAATTTGTCTAAATATCCATATTAACATCTCTTAGGAGGCCTGAGGAACAATTTTTCAAAACTTAGGTTCCAAAGCTTTTATCTCTTTCATTCAAGGTACATGATCACAGAGCAAATGGATAGCAATGTCTGAGTTGTAGGCCTACAAAGTGCTTATTAGCTCCCCTTCCCTGCATTCAAACAAGCTGCCTCCAAGCAAGGAAATCGACCCCTTCCTTAGGAAGGAACAGTGTGTGAATGTCTCCAAGGTAGTCCTTTCACTCTCAACTCTAGTTCCTACTGCTGTGGTTTCATTTTGTTCATTTGCTGTGCTCCCTGCTGGCAACAGAGAACAGCTACTTACCACCGTCCACAGGCGAGTCCTCCGGATGCCTGCAGATGTGGAGTTTTGCCATAATTCCATGAGGATAAAACACTTTTGTTAACACACTGAAGAATTTCTCACCAAAATTATTCACGGGTACTAGCTGTCATTTCCTTTGTCTTTCTTGGTAGAGGGAGAAGAAAGCTGCAAGGTAACTACATTCATGTTTACTTTTGTTTTTATTTTTAAAAAAGTTTTAGGGCTGGGGAGATAGCTCACTGGTCTAAGTGCCTGCCTGGCAAGCACAAGGACTCAAGTTTGATCCCTGGTACTGCATGCATGCTGGCTCCGAAACCGAGCATGAAGGTACATACCTGTAATCCCAGTGCTGGGGAGGCTGAGACAGGAGGATCACTACAAGTAAGACTCTGTACCAAAATAAATAAAAGATTTTTAAAAAATTTATATACCATTTCAATCCTCTCGCTTCCCCCTCCTCCTGAATTCACATTTATGCTGAATAAAACGATCCAAAATTCAGAAAGAAGGAAATATATAAACAGCCAACTCTCGTTCAGTATCTAGAAAACTAGAAGAGGGTTTGTTTGCTTATAATATTGTGTGCAACTGAGCAACAGAATATTTGCATAAATCTTGTTAAAAATAACTTTTGGAATCTGGCTAGCTATAGTTTTTGCCTGAATTACACGATTAAGGCTGTATTGAGATTTAAATCACTTCTCATTTATTTAAGGAGTTGCTTCAGCAGCACTTTGAGCAGATGGACTTGGGGTTTCTTAGGCCTTCAAGCTTGAGAAAGGCTGTGATGGGAGGCATAGCTGCGGGTCCTGGAACATTTCTGGCTACTGCTGTCTGCTGAGAAGGGAACTCTAAAAAAGTAGCTGATGCTCTGAATGATCTTCTGGCCAGAAGTTAGTAATGAAACACACTACGGACAAAAGTCTTTATAGCTTCTCAAAGAAAATTTCAGTGTCTTCTGGACTAGTTCAGTGACATTTGATCTAACTTTTCTCCTTTCATCAGTTCTTATAGCCCCCTGCTCTGGGGTACAGCCTTCCTTTCTAGAGCAGATTATTACCCTAGAAGCCTCATTTTACATTAGAAGTCTTTTGCCATATGCCTCTAATTACTTTCATTCCCCTGTGCTGGCCTTTTCTCATCTTTCTTTAGAGAAGGCATCACACACACACACACACACACACACACACACACACACACACACACACACACACACCCCAATTAGCTCACACCTATCCACGGGCCTGAAAATTTTATTTCCTCCAAGAAAAAAAAAAATCTAGAAATGTGCCCACAAATTCCTATGGTGCTGTGTAGTCTAGATATTGACCTATGGTGGGGAATTTTAGGCAGTACTTCTGTGTAGCGCTTTTATTTAACTGAGGAAAATGCCAGTAAAAGGTGACTTCTTCAGTCTTTCTGCTCCTCAAACAACTGTGCTAAGCCCTAGGCTAGTAGCGTGGACCTTGATCAGTGGACTTGGGCTCGTAGCAGACACTCGCTTTCCTCATAATGCTTCATTAAACAGGCTAAGTCCACTGAGCTTTCTCAAGATATGTAACTTTGAAGACATCATTGGCAAAGGAACAAACTATGATTTATAGTAGTAACTGTTATACTCTGGATCTTACTGGGCTTTGTTTTGAAAAATTATTTCCACAATGGTTCTGTCGAATTTAGGAGCCTAAGCAGCACAATCTGGCACATTTATGACAATAGGGTTCTGGTTTTCTTAACTCCACAGTTACATGTTGGCAGCGCTTCAAATTTTTGGCACAGATGTTTAAGTGAATTTAAAGAAGAAACACTAAAAACGAAGTATCAGGCAATTTTAAGTGTCCAAGTTTAAGAAGGAACGTTATTTTCTTAACATGCAGTTAGCGTGGAACCCTGGATTTGGTAATGGATGAAGTGGGAAGCGTGCAAACCACTCGCAAAGGGCTTTCAGACCGCCTCGCCGAGGGCACCGTCGCATTTCTGGATGCGCTTCCTGCTCACGGCCACCAAATGAGGTCCAATTCATTTTGCCTTTCCCCTAGAGATGGGTCAGCTTCTGGAACATCCACGGATGAACAAGCAGACTCATTCTCACCACGTGACTCTTGGGGTCCTCGGTTATGCCAGCACCACCCTGCATTTCACACTCACAGTGCCCAGGTTCTGCTAAGTTCGTTTTAAATGCTTGCGTAGCAAGCCTGCCTCCTGGGTTCTGATCTGGCAGGGGGCTGGGAGTGGGATGCGGGCATCCCTATGGCACGCTGTTAGCTAATGGAGTAAATCGGGTGCCATCAATGGACGGTATTCCTGGACACTACCTTCCAGGGTCTCACCCACCCCACCTGAAGGCTGAGTACACACACACACAGGCACACACACACCCCAGAGGCACAAACTAGGAAGGAATTTCTGCAACTGAGTCATCTCTACTACCTATTCATGTCCATCCACAAAATAAAACAATCACAAGTCTTCCCCTATTTGCTAGAGCCTGAAATGCTTTTCTTAAAAGACGTGACAGCTCTTAAAAGTATCTTCCACTACTGAGCTATGAGATCCCAATCTGTCATCAGATCACACTCTAGAACAGTCCCTGAGGCAAAGATGAGGGCATCCTGGTGGGGGCTCCTGCACACAGAATAGGGGTGGCTGCACAAAGCAGCAAATTCTGTTTGTTCTGCTCAAAATGTGGTCTGGGGCCATCCCCAGTACAGAGAAGATGACACCCACCTTCATGCAAGACACTAGACAAATATTGGTAAAGCATGACCATTTATATTTAATTTACATTTTGACAATGAGCACATAAATAACAATGTAAACCAGTACGTAAACATAAGATAGTTTGTTGGTCTAGCAAAGTAAAAAGCCAGTAACTTTGGTCAGTTTTAACTTTGAGTAGAGGAAAACAATAAAACCACTGTCGATTGTGGGCGCAACATTCACATGTAAGAGGCCTAGGAAAGACAGATGGTAAGAGAAATACAGTCTTTGGAAAAACTCTCAGGTGATTCAAGGAAGTACAAAAGGAAAACAAGGACACATGGGAGTAAAAAGAATTTGGTATCAGTGTGATGTTTGGGTTTACTTATAATTAAGAACTATGTCAAACACTGATACATGGAAACTCATCTCTCAGGCTGGGCTGCAGCTCAGTGGCAGAGTGCTGGCCTAGCAGGAGAGGCGCTGGGGCTGAGCCCCAGGAAGGGCTGGCGGAGACTGTCGGTCTTGCTAGTTACAGGAACAAAGAAGTAAGGCTCTTGTGTTTCCCTGCATGATTCAAATTTGTTGTTCTTGCTGTAAGTTGACATCAGATGTTGTGAACAAAACATTGAATATATAAAATAGACTGAATAGTGCTGTGCCAGTGCGTAGGAAGGCAAGAGAAAAAGGAAGTGGAATGGTAAAGAAATAGGGCTGTGTTTCTGTGGCTTGACTGTGGGCACGGAATCATAGTATGGCAGAACAAAGACACAGCCCTCTCAGACGACCCTCCAGAACGAACACGGATGCATCCCTTTCTCCTTGGCTGTGACGTGGCCCTTGCCCCTGCAGGGTCTCTGGCAAGAGACAAGGAGGTCCCCAAGCACTGATGTGATTATGAGGTCATCAAGAGTTCCTCAAGCAAAGTCCCAGAAAGAGAGTCATTTGTTTACTTTTTTTTTTCTTTTAGGAAAAGTAGGTTCTTTTACATGGCTTGGCTCACAATTTCAGTGGTTATAAATATATTATATATACACATGGTATAGTGGTATAAATACATTTATAAATATACATCATCCTTTGCTACACCTTGAATGCCAACAGGTAATCTTTGGGCTTAGCAGAGTAAAAGATGGAATAACAGTGTACCTTTCTGGGGCACACTGGTCTCCCCTCTAGAGTAGCAAATCACTAGGTAAGACATCACTCCTGGCACTAGTGGACATACTGAATGAGGTAAGTGTTGCTGAACAATTCTGCAATGCCCATTCATCTTCAATTAAATTAACCATAAAATGTAAAAACACAAAATACTGAGGAAAATCTGAGTTTTACAGAAAAAAATACGATTGATGTGTTTGGGATAGGAATGTTTATCACCCGCTTTCACCTTAACATGCCCAGAATACCCGTTTTTCTATTTACTTTTTTAAGTTGTGGCCCGAGCCTACTTCAAATCCTTCCTGGGAGAGCACCACATCCGTGCAATTTTGACATAAAAATACAAAAAAACTAACCCCCCAAAAAAACCCCATTCAGAACTCAAGCCCCCAAACTGCATACATACAAAACCACCTGTGCTTTGGGAAGATTTCGCAGTGGTTTTAAACATGGCATTTTGTCACATTCACATTTTCAGATAATACATCAGGATTCAAAAGTCATGTGGCCACTCAGAAGGTCCTACAACTTTGGGGGTGGTGTGAAGGACCCTACTTTTTTTTTTGAGAAACAAGTTGGCAAAGCCTTCCTGTCACCTGATAAAATTGTGGCTGGGGAAAAAAAAGCTATTAACATAAACACTTAAGATCCCTTTCCTTGTTCCTTCTACTCAAATTATTGGGTAATTCTGCACACAAACCCTCAAGTTATACAACACTGTTCAAATGATACAATCCTATAAATGAACACATCAACTGTTTAACTTTGGCAATACCAAAATCTTACTTTAAACCATTATTATAGAGTAGTGGAGTGAAATAATGTGTCTGTCTACTAAATCTTAGGTGCTTAAAAAAGATGTGCAGAAATTATCTACAAAGAATGGCCACAAGACAAAAATACACTTCTATTCAAATTACAAGGAATCTTTCCAGTCATTGTAAACTTTCTTAATTATTGCTTTTTGAATGATAAATTGTATAATAAATTATGAAGGATTATCATTGAAAAAATAATTATGGTTAGTCAATAGTCTTAGTAATGGGGAGGCTATGCAAACATATCCACACAAATATTCAAAATACACAGGTTCAAATATATAGACATGGGTGTAAATAAGTATATATAATATGTATATATGTATATATATATATGTATATCAAGAGAGTGAGTTTTTGTTTCATTTATACCCTGAGATTCTAGTAACTTTGGAGTCCTTCAATTCCAGAGAGGTGAGGGAAACCCCTGCCATTGGAAGCCCTTTGCAGAACTGGAATTATGTACAAGCAATTTGCTACAGGCACCCTGACTTGCCAAGTCATAACTTAAAAAACACTGTGTTTTGTGAAACTCTTAAGGATCCATGGGTTCGACTGTCTCTTGCTTGACCTTGACAGGTACCAGAGGTAGTGGGTTGCTATGAGGCAACTTCATGAGGGACAGGTCTGATGACTCATAAAGGCTGCAGCCTGAGGAGAGGAGTCCATTTCCCATGTTTCTTTGCAAAGATACTTTCAGGCCACTCTCTTCTTTCTCTTTTCTGACCATGGCCAGAATGTCTTTCTCCACCACTGAGGTCACATCCATGTTGTCCTCCATGTCCTCAAGCCGGTCGGCATTGTCACTAATGTCAAACTTCTCAATTTCTTCATTGATTCGGGTCAGGTCCTCCAAGGACAGCCCACTGGCGGGAGCCACTGGGCAGTTCCCCTTCAGGTGGACCTTGAGGCTACAGAGATGGATGTAGCTCTTGTGGCACTGGGCACACTTGTGGGGCCGCTCCCGGGTGTGGAGTCGCTTGTGCAGCTTCAGATGCACAAATTGGGTGAACTTGGCAGGGCACACCTTGCACTGGTAAGGTTTCTCTCCTGAGTGGAGTCGAAGGTGGGTCTTGAGATTGCTGGTGCTGCTAAATCGCTTGTGGCAGACCTGTGGTGTGGGGCCAAGAAGACAGACAGAAAAGACCAGAAGATTAAGAGTTGCCACATGGAGGGGGGCAAGCAACAGGTCAACTCCCAGCAACCCACATGGCCTTATTAAGCAAAGGGGATGTGGGCAGGTACGCTTTATTTCCCCCACCATTTTCCCGCCCACTGGAAGCTGGCCGTGTCAAACACTGAAGCCTGTCAGTGGTCACAAACTATGGGGCAGCCCCAAGGTGGCAGTGGCCCACAGCCAAGGAAGGTGGCTATGTTAGTTTAAACCAGGGCTCCCTGCCATGAGAAAGCAACTCCACATTTTCTACAAAGAGCACAAGTTCTACTCAGAAAGTACTGCCCACCTGGCACTCATGTGGCTTCTCTCCCGTGTGTACCAGGTAGTGTTTCTGCAGGTGGGCAAGCTGTGTAAAGCCCTTGTTGCAAGTCTGACATTTGAAAGGCCGCTCTCCACTGTGCACTCTGAGGTGGACCTGGGAAGAAGCCACGTGTGTTAGCTTTACTCGCAAGCTGCTCCGAGACCTTGTGCGTCTGCGCAAAGACTCAGATGTTTCTGACACAAATGTCTCAAGAAAAGCATCATGACAAAGTCTTAAAGAGAACAAAGCTCCAGGGTTTTCAAAATGCCATGTTTCGCTTGAACTAAGAGAGAAAAACTGCTGGCTAGTGGGGACTTTTGTTGACTGTCTAAACCCATACCCCACACTTTTTTTTTTTTTTTAAATTATGCAGAAGAAACTCTGGAGAGGCAGGCTACCTTGTCTAAAGCCACAGAGCTAGCAGTGGCAAAAGCAAGGCAGTACCCACATCAGCTGAGCCCAGCCAGTCCTCTTACTGCTGTAAATGCATTTGTACTCTGTGCGAAGGGAGCTGTACAAATACAATAGACACTCATGGGCACAGGCACTACCGGATGGCCCGGGGGCTCTCCTAGAGGCCTACCTTCAGATTCGAGAGCTGGCCGAAGGTCTTGGCACACACGTTGCACTCGTATTTAATCTTGCCATTCTGCTTCTTTAGCGGATAGGGAAGTGTCTTGTAGCCGGTCATGTTTCTTTTGTTTTTAATGAGATTCATGGCTTCATCGCCGCTGGGGGTGGCCATTGCTGCTGAGGTAGCATTGGGTTGTACCACATGATCTGCTGTGGCAGCTGTTCCCGCCGTTGGAGACCCACTCGTGGGGCTACACGCCTTGTCCTTCATGCTGGCCGCTGCCCCGGTGGGAGAAAAGGCACTGCGGAGGGCTGGCACAAATGCGTCTCTGGGATGCTCAGGAGGAAGCAACCTCCGGGCTCCATCTGAGGGCAGCGAGCTCGGGAATGCAGCTGGGCTGAGGACAGGGTGAGGCAGGCTGCCCCCACCTAGGAGGTTACTGTAGACCGGGTACAACCGAGGGAAGAGGCCAAAGTTGTTGATGCCATTGACGTTGCTCACAGCACCCAAGCCATTGCAATTCATGCCATAGGGGGGTAACAGGAGTTTGGGGTAGTGAGCATTGTAGGAGGGGATGAAAGCTGGTGGGAGGTGGGGCGGGGGTGGGTATGCAGAGTAAGAGCCCAGACCTTCAGTGCCATAGGGTGCATTCAAGTAAGTGTAGGAGTCCCGGTGTTCTTGACAGCCAGGAGCCAGTGGTGACACTGTGTCCCCTGGGCTGCGATGAGGGCTGCAGCTTTTCAGGCTTTGGTCTGGGCTGCTTCCTGCCGAGGGACTTGGAGTGGTGGAGGATGGAATGGGGGAGTGAGTGAGATAAGTCGGTCTCTCCATCCCATAGGCTTTCAGAAAGTCTTCTGGCAGAGGAGCCCGAATGGGGTACACAACCCGAGGATAAAAGGGCATATCAGGGCTCCCATTTTTCCTAAAGTCATCCGTGTCCTTCTCTGAACCCAGGGGTGAAATGTTAGAACAGTAGAAGTCCTTCCCTTTGGAGGGGTTGGAGTCCAATTTCAGGATTTCTTTCACACTGTACTCTCTCTTTGGAGCATTCTTTGGACAAAGTTCAGTTTTTTCAGCACTTGGCTGCTTTGGGTTGCTGTTCTGTGTTTGAGCTGAAATAAAGAAAAGGTGATCACTCAGAGGGTGACAGACAACGGAAGTGAAATCACCAAAGCGGCTCTAGAGAAAACCTGAGCCCCAGCTGGCCACACAAACTGCGGCCACCTGGCTCCTAACACCTCTCACTCCTGGAGGGCTGTGAGCCACCCACTCAGGACGTGCTGCTCCATTTCCTCCTCAGCAAAAGGGAGACAATGGCAGCATGGCCGGCTGGAGCGAACTGTGCCAGCGGGATGATCTTGTTTCCATTAGTACAATTTAGAGGACAGAAAAAGTGCTGTTCAAGGTAGAAAAGATGGCATTTATTAAAATAAGGTGGAAAAATACTGGGGTTGGGGGTTTGTCGCAGGTTAGTAAGTCATTCTGATGTTCACAACGTGCCTAAAGGAAATCAGCACACCCTGCAAACTAGATGTGAAAGATTAAGACTTTGAAAGATTAAGACTCATTTCAAGTAATAAACAGTCATCAATTTTCAACTTGATTCTCATTTAATATGAATTTGATAGAGCCCTGTTCAAACCACTTATGCCAAACAAATTATGGCTATGGATGCCACCCCTTCTGCCTGATTGGCCAGGCATCACAAACATTTCAGCAAGGTTCTCGTCTAACCAGGCTCCCAGCAATGCTGTCCCCTGAAATCATGAGGCATGACAGTCACTTCTGCCAAACCACAACAGGTACTTCCTGAGCCAGTTCAATTACTTACAGCACTAAAGAAAACACAGGCAGCTAAGAGGAAAGCATTTAGTCCTGAAGATGGCATGTCTTCCTTGGTAAACAGACTACTTAGGAACAGGAGCAGCAAGGATAGTTCCTGACTATCCATGTCACTGCCAGGCCCAGCAGAGCAAAGGAAGCCTATATGGAAACACCAGTCAGCGGAGAAAACCAGAACCTCCCCGCTCAGCCTTCCTAGCAACCAAAGTATAGCATCTGATGAGCTCTGGCCCCTGGAGGGTGGTCACTTGAGCTAATACACCTTCCTTTCTTAGGATGTGGGCAGCACTGGCTGCTCAGGGATGGAGGTGCTTTGTGTGGCCTGGGTTCCAAAGGATGTGGAAACCTCTGTACAAGTACCTTCCTCATTGTATAGGACGTCCCTGCTTGGCTTAACTGAGAAAGAACTCCAGGCTTCCTACCTGACAGGTCTAGAGATGAACTGTGTGGAACTCCAGAATAAGCCCTTCGAATTCATTATCCAGGCTGACAGGCTTGAGGGATTCAATTCCAGTTGGAGAGCCCCTCAGAGAATGTTATCTCCTGCTAGCTGTTATCAGTTACTCCTGGGCGAGCCAGGAGTTCCAGAATAAACACTGGAACAACACTCTCAGGGAAGATGCTGATGGAACAGTGATGGAAAGCTTGTTGAGAGAGAGAGATTTCTGAAGCCACTAAACCAAAATAAATATCCCCTTATCGGGCCAATATCAGTCTTTCAGTGAGACCCAGCAGGCAGGAAGTTCAAATTGTCACTTTTGTTTTTTAAAGCTGAAATGGTAAAGGAAAGACAACTAAGCTGAAGCCTGAAAGGCAAGGCATTTTAGGGCCAGAGGGAGGAATTCTGAGGCAGGTGGGGGAAGAGTGATTTAGAAGCATTCTCAGGTGGGAAGGAAACGGATACCACCTGGAAGCACAGGACCTTTACCTCAAAATTTTGTGTCATTTATATGGAAAATTACATCTAAATCTCATTTTTAAAAATTGGGCTCAATAGTCCTGCAGTCCTAAAACTCAACACATGAAACCATAAGCATACGCTTACGCCTATTCACATGACTGTTGCCATATTTGGCCTTGCCTTTTTAAGCACGTTATTAGTCAGTTATGGAACTGATATAAAGCTAATGATTGGGCCAATAAAATGTCAGAGTTAGGGCCAGGGAGATGGCTCAGTAGAATAAGTGCTTCCCTGGCAAGCGTATGGGTCTGAGTTCAATCCTCAGCTCCACAAAAAAGTCAGTTTAAGATTATTTACGTAGCAGCGCTTGGTCAAGAGTAAATCCACACACAATACATGTTTGCTATCTCTGATAGCTTCAGAAACAGTTCTGTATCTTATTCTAAAAGAACATCCAGTGCCAAACATTAGCCTCTCCAACATGTCCTACAGGTAAAAATCATGGAGTTTACATGAAGATAATTTTTAAAAAGTTATCCTTTAGCAGCTGAGTAATCAGGGAAGCTCGTGTCATTTCTGACTCTCCCACTCAGCAGCAGCTTGAGTTAACATGAAAAAGAAAATCAAGATCTGTTTTTGTTCTTAAATCTTCAGTGGCTGTAGGCGGATGGAGTCATTTCAAGAGTGAACTGCTTCTGAAGGCTCTGAATGGCTTAATTATGCCGACTCACATTTTCGATCTATAATAAGATCCCCAAGACTACAAGAAAGAACCTAGAAGTTCTGCAGTAGGCAAAACAAAGTCTGTTTTCAACTGAAACTGAGAAAGCAGATTAACATTGAGAAGTCTATAATTTGGTCAACTGTTTTCTAGATGGGTTAATTAGATAGCAAGGAAAAAAAAACCCACCAAATTTGGAGGGTAGGGGCTTAAATAGTTCTTTAACTCCTTTTATTTAAAAATTTGCCATCTGTGATTTCTAGTCACTTGCTTTTCTTTCTTCTTTCTTCTTTCTTTCTTTCTTTCTTTCTTTCTTTCTTTCTTTCTTTCTTTCTTTCTTTCTTTCTTTCTTTCTTTCGGTACTGGGTATAATTCAGGACCTTGGACTTGCCAGGCTAGCTCTTTTGCCACTGAGCTATCTCCCCAGCGCCACTTGCTTTTCTTGACTTCCGTTTGCTTCCCATCTCTGCCTTTCACTCTGTTTGCACCCATGGAGTCCACACTATGATGGAAGCCTTTGCAGAGAGCTTGGCCTAAGTCTCCACTGTACTGTAAACACAGGCGGCCAACAACACAACGTATTTATTTGAAGGCACAATCTGCCTATTAGGCCTGATGAAACAGTGGAAATTTTCCTGATCAGAGTCTCAATCATCAGTTGCCACACCTAAGATGACTGGTTTCACAATCAGCAGGAGTCCTGTTGTAATGTACTGGTTATTGTTAACTCCTTTTTTTTTTTCTCTAATCATGAATATTGGATAATGAAAGGATACCTGAAAAAGCTAAGCTACCTCCTAGAAAAATTCTGCATAAGTAAAAGGTACTATTTGAAGCAACAAGGGTGTCATTTCACACTATATGAAAGTTGCTTCTTATGACAAAGAATACTTGGATCATAAAATACAATGTAAAGCCTCTCACTGGGAATAAAAAAAGAGGCCTTTAAAACCTTCTTTGATTGGAACAAGGAACAGGAAGTGTGCAAAAGTTCCTTTGTGGCTGTTGGGAAGGCACTGGGGTTGGGAGGTTCACCCAGTGGACTTAACTGTTTTTACAAACAAAACAAAACACAAAAAAAACCCCAAGATGTTCTGAATGCCTAAATGATGAAATTCATTGAAATTCATGAAAGGAGACCTTCCTTAGGAAGTGGCTTGCTAAGCTGAAATGTTAGGGGGAAGCAGCACCTCTGTCCATGATGCCAGGATAGAACGTGAGCGCCACAGAAAAACTCGATGGGGCCTTCTACCAGCAGGCCCTTAGCAATGGGCTGGGCACACACAGATGCCAAAACAGCAGGACAGTTCCTGGGGTGCTCAGGCCTAGAGATGTCCCAGAGCCTCAGGAGTGCTGAAGACAGGCAGAGAAGAACTGATCCCTTGGGGGTCACAGCACACTCATAGCATGCTTGTGTAGAAAGCCGGTTTGGCTTGTTCCAATCTACCCCAAGATCGTTCCAGAAGTATAAGGGTGCACTGTAGGTGTGTTAAGGGCCATGGGCACAATCCTATGTGATTCTCCTGGGGCGGTCCTGACCTCTGTAGATTTTCAGAAAACTATAAATAGAGTCTTAAGCGCCTAAGTGAACACCCTATAGCCGGATGGCTGAATCACATATGACTGGATAAATAGTTGGTTTGTTAACTGGTTCTAAAGTTGAAATCAAAACTCCAACTCATGTTAAAATTAATTATCCCAAATGTCTCAAAGGTGAAAATGTGAACTAAAATAATTTAGCCTTCAGAAAAAGGAAGTGTGACAGCACAGGAAAAATTGGTGGGTCTGAGCAAAGGATAACTGGGAATCTTTTAAGTCTGAAAGACTGGCAAGATAAAGTTACAAATCTTTCAGCATTTAGTTAACTTTTGACCTGAAAGTAATTCACTTTAAAAACTTTCATAAAATGAAGCTGTCTAATCAAAAACACATAATCACATTTACAATGGAGGTAAGAATTTTACATTAATACTTAAATTATTCATAGAAGTCACTTGAGGATGATTAAAGTGAGGGAGTTCTTTACAGCGAGAGGTCATGACAGCAATTGTAACCAGATAAAAAAGTAAAAGCTTATAAACCTTAAGGAACTGAGAATTTGTCAAGATAAAGTGATAGGTGGTTACTGTAATACAGATGAGGAGATCAGATTAATTAGCTTTACCATAAGGAAGGAAGCAAAGATATGACATCTTTAGGGTTATTCATTTAGAATATTTGAAAAACCATGACAGAGTTTCTCTAGAGACAATCTTAGAATATTCCACGTCAGACCATGACTATGGTCAAATGTACATCACTGTAGTATTGAAATGTACATTTTAAACACCCACAAACTAGCACCAACAAGGGGAATATTCTACATTTGGGACATGTCTGGACCAATCTCTACTGTACTCCCAGTGACTTCCTTTTCTGGATAAATTAAATTGGACATGTTTTCTTCTGGTATTTTCTTCTGAATTCAACACTCAAAGCAGCTCTCCCCCTCTATTTTTGTTTTTTAATGGTCCAGTTTCATAATAGGGAAGAAGGACTAAAACTTTTTTCCTCTTCCTAGTCCCTCTTTAAGCCACCTACTTAGTGTAACAGATGATGAAGCCATATAATTAACCAACATGTTATTAGCTCATAGGGGCAGAACTGACATTCCTGGCATTTAAACATTTTTTGTTCTGTAATCCACTTACTGAGATTAAGCATCGTGAGCTCTCCAGGATAAGGGTAGTGAAGCCTTTCTGCAAAGTCCCGACAATACCACACAAGAAGCTCCTGGTTGGCGGGGATGGGCTTAATGGTGTAGAAGTAGATGTTCATCCCGTTCTGACACGCAGCCAGGTTTTGCTCCCGGGCAGAATGTGCTGGATGTGCTGGATTCACGTAGCGCATCCAGTTGCTTTTCTCCTCATTAAAACCATCAATGAAGTGATGAAGTTCCCCTCTGGAATAGATCTGTCCAAGAGAGAAGACAGGCGGGGTGTCAAAGAAAACCAGCCCAGAGCGACGGAAAGCTTTGCCAGTACCTCTCAGAGTAAACACAGCCGAGCAGAACGTGAGATTTCTGCTTCCCTATTACCTAGCTAGCAAAGAATCAAATCAATTAGGCCACAGTAGTCTTGAATCAGCAGAAATGAGGGCGGAAACAGCTCAGGCACATTCTTGTCGGTTACCTTTTCCATTTCAGTTTTGTCATCTTTTAATATTCGGGGAAAAAGAACAGAAGGCTGAAACAAAATTTCATTTAAGGAGTAGCCTCAAACTGATTAAGCTACCACAGAGTACTAACTTTTGCTTTGGCATTGACTGGCAAATGGGCGTCGCTACTAACTTCAGTTCCGATTGTGCTGACTTTTAGTGCTTTGAGTCACTGGGTAGAAGAGCAAGCCGGCAGACTACGTCAAACTGAGTCTCAGCTTTTTCTATGGCCTCTGTACTTGCTGTTTCCTACACCCCCGCCCAAGGCTTAGACTATGCAAACATCCTCCACCCCCAACCCTCGAGTCCTAAAGTAACACTTGTTCATATAAATACTTGGAACCCTGCCTTTTTGTGGAAACACTGGGTGGGGCAAAGGTGAGCTTCACCTGCCATAACAAAGTGAGCCCCGGGACAGAGGCCAGAGTTTGACAGTCTGGGTACTGAGAGGCCACTTTTCCTCTTGATGAACAAGTTCAGCCTTGCACTTTTCTTTTAGGCAAGAGGCAGAAAGCCAGATTCCCTTTATCTGGGAAGAGGCTGGCCAAGACACCAATGCCTGCCTTTTGGAAGTTTTGGAAAAGGAATAGGAAGAGAAGTGTTTGTTGTTAGCAGTGCAGAGCAGAAAGGAGAAGTGAGTTTGTCCTCGAGTAACACTACTTCTGATTAACAGACAAGCTCAGGGAACTTGATAAAAAGGCGGAGGTAAGAGGAGGAACAATGAAAACACACAACCAAACTACGGGTAAACACGGTCCTTTTTCCACAGAAAGCTTCTTTCTCTCCTTCCTAGGAAGAGCTGTACCACCTTTTCTTCAGACCAAAGCTCATCCCTTATGCATACATAATTAGTACCTGGCCAACGGCAGCTGTCCCCAAGTGAAGGTAAGGAATCTCTCATAGCAGAGATTTTGCTCACAGGACAGTGGGTTATTATTGCTTTACCCTTAGTCACACACTGACTGTCCCAGTCTACAAGTTGTTTCTGTGTTTCACTCCAATGTTATCAGAAATAAAAAGGAACTCTGCCCCTTTAACACGGGCAGTAAACACCAGAATCACTTTCTTTTAAGAGTAACTTCCTGTAAATTGTGAAGGGGGAAATACATGTGGCCTCATCAAAGCAGCTTGTGAGAGCTTTTGCGGTGTGTTTTGTTAAGAGAAAATGGAACAAGGCTGGGTGAATTCAGCTATCAAGAGGGGTTTTCAAGTTTGTTTACTCTGATGTGCAAACTTCCAGGAACATGGGGTTCCATCACTCTTGCACTCTTCGTAGGCACGGAAACTGCTTTCTAAAGCTATGGGTATGTCGATTCCAGTCAGCCTTCCATGGACTACAGTTTACTGTATCCTCACTTAAAAACAGAACTGTCCGATGCCATGAAGTCACACACGCACACGCAAGAAAATAAAACATCGCATGCGGAAAATGAATGCCGCTGCTGCCTTTCACTTCACTGCATTTCCATCTATTATCAAGAAGATTAAAACATGCTGACTCACAGTACAGTTACAAGAAATGTCACTCGTTTCTCAACTTGAACATTCTTTCTCTTGGACTGTGTCATTTTCATGAGACTTTTTCTTTCCCCACAACAGATGTTCACATCTCTGCCAGCAAAATTGGGATGTTTTTAATAACATGTGAGAAGTTATCTCCTACCATGTTCTTTGCCATAGGAAGGACAATGTATTCAAATAAATCCTCAAGGAAAGCCTTTCAGTCGCTTGTGGTGAATCATTAAAGGCAACAGAGACTGGGACAGTGATGAGAGATTCTTAGTTGCTCCTTATGTTTTTTCCTAAGGGACCCCATATTCATGACATTTATGCTGGATTGTCTTAATTCAGACCTGAGTCCTGGATTTCTACACCTCTGTGGCTCATATATGAGAAGCATTTATTGGCAATTAAGGTAAAAATACACTCCTACTTTTCCATTATAAGTCACTGAATGGATGTATTTTCAGCATGAGTAATTATTAATATTACTAAATAAATTAATAGCAAGTCTATAACTGTTCTTTTTAGCTTGGGAAATAATTCCAAAGGAGATTGTTTAGGTCAGATCTTCTGGCTGGACATTATAGAAAAGCTGCTCGGCCCAGGGATATAGCTCAGTGGCACATCATTTGCCTGGTAAGTGCAAAGTCTTACATTCAATTCCTAATACCAAAAAACAGTATCTCAATCTTGAATGATGGTAACCATTTTCTCATATATGGAAGTAACTTACATACTGTCAAATTCAATCATTTCATGCTACAGATAGATTTAAGTAAGGCCAGTGCTGTGGTATTTTTCAATTCCCCTAGCCCATCCATTAGCCATCCTTGCTTAATGACGTTTCTTTTGAAGACAGATTCATTTATGATAACTCTTCCATTCAACTGAAGTTAACTCAGCAAGAAATCAAGAAGGGGTGAAGTCTAAGGCTCAGTGACTCATTACTACTTCCTTGCAGAGATATGCAAATGAACCTACCAGCCTCGAAGCAAGTAACAAACTGTTTCCTTTCCTCACAAAGCTCTATAAAGGGCTGCAAAAAAAAAAAAAAAAAAAAGACTCACATATCATCCATCTCTCTCTTCCGCTAACCACCTACAGGCTGTATTTCCAGGGATGAACATCTAACCAGTTTTATCATCCTTGCTTGGCAGGCCCTGTTTCCATGGGGACCCCGAATACTTTCAGGTGAACCACACTGGTGAATCCCAGAGTTTGTCAGCACAGGTTGAAAAAGAATATCATCTTCTTCGTCTAGCTCCAGTTTTTCCTAATACTGAAAGTCTTGAAAAATTTTCCTGACTTACCCGCCAAAAATATTTCCTGTTGGCATTCTTGGGAACTGTATCGCTGGTGTAGATTTCACCTATTAGGGGCCCAAATCGTGTTCCCTTTGGTATGTATTCTTTACTCAGCACGCCGATAACCTAAAATGGGTAAAACATATAAAACAATTAATCTATTGTAAGGTGTGAGCCAATGTTGTTATTTCAATTGAATCCTCACGTGGTAATACAATCAACTGTGTATACCTGACAGAGAGATGCCCACATAATTAACAGTAAATTTCACCTTGGAGAAAGAATATCTGAAAGTCCAAGATCATGAGGAGCAAATACTCCACCAAGCATTCAAATAGCCTAGAGAATTATGACTGAAGGCTCTTCATCTTTATTATTTTTTAGGTTATACCAGAGAGGATAACTGTTCTGTTTCAGAAGAATAAGACGCTGTAGAACAGGAAGGTTAAACTCAAGGCCATTTCGGTGGTACTCCCATTTTCCTATTTCTCACTCTCCCTCAAACCATAATCACAGTGTCCTTTAGGGGAATAAAATAGTTTTAATCTTGGAAACCAAAATAATGCCTTTAGTTGTTCCACAAGGACAGAGGGAACCAAAAACCAAACACTTTTTTTCATTTCAGATGCGGTCCTACCCCAATCCCCAACTGCTTGTAAATTCTCTTTAATAGGAGAAAAACCTTTCAAGTCACTGGTCTTCTCTACCATCTTCTACTCACTGTGGTCACAAGTCGTCCTTTGAAACGGAATTTATACTGAGGTGAGTGGGGGTTCTAAGAGCTGTGGGTTCTAAGATCTGAGGAAATGACTTTCTCATCCTGCATCATGCATTTTGATTTTGTGGGGCTGAAGAAACATGTTAGCTATGTCAGTTCCTCCTTGATCGTAAATTTCTCTTGCCTGGCTTTAAAAAAAATCACCAATCATGAATCAGGAAGTAATGCATCACTATTCAAAAGAACTCTGTGAGCAGTCCTTTCTAACATTTGGCAATTACAGCTTTGTTTTTTATTTTCTCACTTGCCCATTTTTATTTTCTTTTGGCTCAAAATAGTCTACAAATTGGTTACTAAATACCTTACTGAATGGAACAAAGTGTGTATGGGGGGAGGGTGAGGTTAAAAAGGTAAGTGTTTATTTCCAGCTTTTACTATCCCTGGTGTCTCTTGTGTCAATGTATTCCTAAAATGGTAGGTGCAAATCTGTGAATCAACGAATGTTCTGCTGGCTCAGAGTAGAACCTAAGACACTGGTTATGATACACAGCACCCAGGTACCACTGTGCATCTCATCAGGAATTTAACCACTGTTTAAATAGATAAGGAAGGGGCCAGGGAGATGGCTCATTAGAATAATAGCTTCCCTGGCAAGTGCAAGGGCCTGAGTTCAATCCCCAGTTCTGCCAATAAATAAATAAATAAATAAATAAACAAATAAATAAGGAATAATATACACCTACATGGTTGTGAGAGACCAGTCTTTCTCAAGTATGTTTCTTATCAGCAAATGATTTTTTTCATAAATAATTTAGTATTCGATATACAAGTCAATGGCACAACTCAAGACTAGAAAGGACCAAAAATTTTCCTACCTCTACTAAAAGTTGAAACAAGGTTGGTGAGCTACAGTGTTATTTTTGGTCCTTTATGAATTTCTGGCAGAGAGCTGAAAAAAGCAGATGTTCATTTCATTCTCTTCCTATGCCTTCATTTACATCTAACCTTTCCAGAAGAGTTCAATTGGTACTTCTTAGCAGTACAACTATGGTGGACAGAGCAGCTCAAGAGAAATCTCGAGATAAAATATTTAAAGCTTAAACAGATTTAATTATTTTGTGGCTCATTGCTTTGGACATATTAATGGATCTAGTTAGGAAAAATCATGGAATTGACATCTATTATACAAAACCAGTAGACATTCACATTTGATATTCCATATTAGAATGACAAACAGGAAAAACAAATAATGCCATTTGTTGGCGAGCCAATAATTAGTAGTTGATATTTTCAACATATCCACCTTAAAGCAGTAATTTTAAGAAAGGCACTCGACTGGTCCATCAACTTTGCTTTAAATTATAGTCTCCTGCAGACAGTGTCATGGGAGTAAGAGCTTGATTATCAACAAAGAGCACTATATTGAGGCCATGGTCTTTCTTTCAATTGCCATTCTTCTGTAGAATGGTTCTTTTGGGTTTTGGTCACCAATGTGATACTAAGAAAACACACATTTTCTTGTGGCTAAAAAGTCAACTAGACTCTTGCTTCCACAACAAAGGAATCTGGAGAAGTCACGAGCCACTAACACCTACTAAGCACAATGGTGGATTAGTCACTAGGGAAGAGAGGCGCGAGCTTTACAATGGGACAGAACCCTAAATTCCTAGTACATACAAAGCTGTACAGTGTAAACTAACAACTAGAGATAAATAGAGCACTAAATCACAGAATTTTGAGGTTGAAAGCCCTCCTGTAGCTTATAACCCAACTATATGTATTCCAAGTTCAACACTCTAATAAGTACACAATAAACACCTTTTTAAATCCATGTCTAAGATATTATTCCAAGGCAATGTAAAAGCTGTAAATTTTATGGTGCTTGGCAAAATAAGTTTGGAGAGGGGATAGGAACCTGAATTAAAACAAGTCCTAGTTGTTCCTCTGGGAGACTTAAGTGTGTGTTTTAGTCAACCTCATCTCCTTGACCCATCACTTAACAGTCTACCCTGGAGCAAGCAAATATCATGAGGAAACCTGTCAGTGCCATGGATCGGAGTACTAAAGAAAGTTAATTAAGAATGTGTTCACCTAGCTCAGAAAAGAAACTTCAGTGGAACTGACCAGGGTCCTAAAGAATTACTGTTGGGGACAGACTGTTGTGTGGTTTCTAAAAACCCACCAAGAGAAGACATGGGGCTTCCTTACAGCCATGCTTCATTGGCCCCACACGAGCCTTCACGCATGCTTTCTGTGCTGAGCTGTCACCTGGGTACATTCTGTCCCTGTCAGAGGCCTGAGTATGGAACATATGCAGATGTAAGGAACCTCCAGACAAAAACCAAGGCTTCTTCTCAATATTTTGTAAGGCAAAGGAGACTCTGCCATTCAAGATTGGTTAACTAGTTCGTACTGGGAAAGTTTAATGGTAAGGACAATAGTTTTTTGTTTGTTTGAAAAGCAAATCACTCCTTCAGAGGGTATACAAACATACACAGAGCAGTGAATCTTAAGCAGAAACATTCAGGTCTAAATGTGATCTGAACACCCTCACCTCAAACTAAAATAAAGTCATTTTAATAACTAGCTATGTCTTCCTAGTCCCTGAATCCCAACCCACAAAAATGACTCTGATTAAAATTCTATTTTGAGGGGCTGGGGAGATGGCTCAGTGGAATAAGCGCTTCCCTGGCAAGCGCAAGGGTCTGAGTTCAATTCCCAGTTCTGCCAAAAAATAAAATAAAATTCTATTTTGATTATAAGGATATTGCCCTGACAGGACTAGAACTCTACAGTGGACCAAGACTTCAACATATAATTCACCCCACTTTTAAAAGAAACAGAGTAGGCTTGGGATAGCTCAGTGGAAAAATACTAATCTAACAGCACCACATGCATGCATGCAATGACTTTAAAAAGGAGTGAATGGAACAGATTTGGGGGAAAGGTTTCCTCTCTTATTATCTGCATATGGAAGGAAACATGGTAATGCCTCTGTGCATCACCTCCCAAACAGGAGTTGGAGGAGGGAATTGCAAGCTATGATGGGACACTTTTACAGGTGGCTTGAGTTAACCACGGGCTTCAGTTGCCATGGACACTGACGTGACTCCTGCAGATCAGCCTTCCTTCAGGTCAGCCTCTCAGAGGAGCCACAGCGCCTCAGGAAGGCAGCAACCTGGCTGAGGGGGAAGCTTGCGCAGACTGCTGCTTCTACTTATTAATGTTGAGATTGGTTTTTCTGTAGACAGGTATTCATAGATTAATATTTTAGGAGGATGGGGGAAAATCCCCATAAAAGAATAACCCATCAGTTTAAAAAGTTTTAGAAGTTTTGAATAAGATATCTATATTTAGTTCTACATTCTGGAAATAGGAAGTAAGAACAGCCTCATTAAAAGTGCAAAACGATTCTAAACCAAATCTAAAAATGAAGGTCAAGTTCAGAAATATGATTTGTATGTTTTGTTTTTAAACTAAGAAAAAAAAGGTGCTGACGCATAGCACAAATTCATAATGAAAAATGATCTTGTTAAAAAAAAAATCCCCGGCCTGTCAGCACAACAGTACATAACATCACATCTTCTGTTATTTAAATGAAAACAGTTTTAAAAGGGCATGATAAATCAGCCAGGTAAAACCTACATGTCAAAAGGCTTTCCCCCCATTTCCAAGGCTTGTGGGACTAAAAAGAACTAAATGAAGAATCCTAACGTAAACATGTCATCAATCCAGAATGTTTCTGCCCTGGAACTGTTTTGTAAGCTATCATACCATCAATGGCTCAATTCTACCATTCTCTTTCACCACCAAAAGGGAGCTGTCCTTTCCCAAAGTTCAAAAGGAAAAACAGGTACAAATTCCAGAGCAAGCTTGGACACTAGGTCATAGTTTTCCAGTTGCTTTTGTGATTAGCAACTAAAGATGCAGCAATTTCTATTCAAGAGTTTCAGTTAAGTAAAATATAGGGACTAGGACCTAAGAACTCTGCCTTTCATGTTAATTTTTAAGGATCTTGGTTGCTTAACATACTGAAATAGGAAGTTATACATTCAGAGGAAAAAAAAAAAAACAAGCAAGCTTAGTAAGGGATCAGTCTGAAATATGTTAAGACGATAAATAAAACCACAGTGACACCAAGAGGGGCAGTGTAACATAATCCAGAATCACTTGCTGGAGGAGTCAGGAGAACTTTGCTCCAAGTCCTGCATCTGGCTCCAGTTCTAGCCTCTGGGTAAGTGACTATCTCTCTGAACCTTGGACTGAATGATCTAAGAGCATAACAAATCATCCATAATTTTCCATGATTTTCAGTAGAATAACAAAAATTGAAAAAAAAAACCATCAGCTAAGAACTAAACCAAGGAAAAGAACATGATATATGATTAAAAAAGCAAAGATGACCCAGAATGGAGATCTTTATTTAAGTCTCAGTGGGCTGGAAAGGACAATCTAACACAAATGAACCTTGGGAATAGACAATATTTGGTCAAATCTGTTATGGGCAAAAAGGACACTACACCTTTTAAAGCCACAGCCAACTTTAAGTACCCAAACAAATGCTACATTGATGCTGAGAGCCACATATTAAAGAGACTTTCTATGAGAAGAGCATTACTTTCAGGAAGAGGTATAATTAAGGCTGACCTCTGGGGTTAAATTTTTGGTTAACATTCATGTACAAATACAATTTAAATTTTTCTTTTTATAAAACCTGCCACCACTCTCCCAGCAGAAAAAAAAAGTTTAATGAAGCTCAAAGCGGAATTGCTCTATTTAATTTTAGACAGCTGTGTCTACCCCCTCACTAAAAACATTGAACTCAGACACACAAACAGGAAAGCGACAAAGTGTTTCCCAAACAGGCTCCCGGATTCCTTCAAATGCTTTTCCTTAGGGAAAGGGGGAAAGTGACTGGGCAGGGCTGTAAAGAACAGTCCCAGTGGCAAATCCTGAACTTTAAACAAATGATCCCCTTTCTACTACTTTCTGAAAGCACAGAGCTGACAACGATGGTGGGAAGTTGCTGAGGGGTAGATTGCTTCAACGTAGGCCAGCAGTAACTAGAGAGAGCAACTGTAGTAGCCAAATTCTCAAAACAAGAGGTGGTTCTGCCAGTTATTTCACAGCTACACATCACGCCTAGCTATAATTGTTATATAAAAGGGTAAACACAAATCAGTTGCTCATTCCAAGTTGAGGATTTCAGCCCCTTTGAAACAACAAAGAGCGTACCCACTTCAGAGGCCAATAAGGAATTGGCTTGCCAACCCAGCCAGAGCAAAGGAGCTGCCACAGATAAACAGTGGTTGGTGAAGTCATCGGACAGAGGACACTTTTACGTGACCCTTTTCTCAATTTATGCCATCACTTCAGTTCATAAACACCTCAAGGTTTTGAGAATAATTTTAGAACCCAGCTAATAAAGCTGGCTCATTAAAAAGAATAAAGCCATCTAATGACCAAATGGAAGCAAAAGAAACATTAAATTTTTTTCTAAGAAAAGGTTTCCTCACTTGAAAGAACGGAGGGCAGGTCGTGCAGTTTTCCCCAAGCGCACTGACAGCACTGCCCACCTAACAAGAGTTTTTCCAAGACATGTCAGTTTGCCAAAAGATTTAACTGTTTACTAATTAGTATGGAACAGTTTGAAGGCTGGAGGAAATGAGAAGGAACTGACTCAAGGAAAGAGAAAGCCATAGAAGAAGTTAAGAGCGCGATCAATTATTTGATATTAACAGATTCTCCTAGTTCTTATAAGAAGTTGTATATGAAGTTATGAAAGCAAGCAGGGTACCAACTTTTTCTTCCATAATAAACCAGAAGCTTACCTCTTTGCTGTTGGTGGCACATTTGAAAAGCAGATTCCTTGGTAAGGATGCTTCTGCCTGAACTGAGGTCCCCCCATCGGCACCAGAATCCCAGGGGTGGTCGTGCACAATGTATGTACATTTCTCTTCAAACTCAGCCTCTGTCAACTGAGTCATATCTGCGTCCTCCATGTCCATTTTCATGGTCTCCTCAGTCGTCCCTGCCAACCCGTGAATCTTCACAGAGCCGGAGCTACACTTGGGGGCAGCCTGGAAGAGAAGGGAAAGGCCTTGATGCCCACTGTCCTGCCATTCCTGCGGCTTGCTCCAAGAGGCAATGACTAATACAGTAGTCTGAAGACTTGAAAAGCAGATGGGGAGTGCTTGGTACAATTGAGGAAGAGCCAAAAACACATATTAAAGGAGATTGCCTTTATTTACAGTTTTAAAATGCTGCTCGTAGTTTTTTAAAAAGTGGCAGTCACACTGGGAGAAAAATGAACACCTTTAAACTATCCCTGGCTTTACCACTCAGGGCAGAAAAATGTGGGCGACGTCCTGTGTCCCAGAACGCCTGGGGTCATGGCCGCCAGACCCTCAGCGCTGTGGAAAAGCTGCCTCAGAAAAGTGTCACAAACAAGGAGAGGAAGAGGAAGGAGCTCTGTCTGCTTCTGAATGAAGCTAAAAATGGAAAGCGCGTGTGGTGCAGGAGCGGAACCCAGCCTGCCTTTTCCAAATGGGGAAGGCTGAACTTTCCCACCAGCTCCCAACACAAAACAACTTTCAAAACAACCGGCTCCCCTATCCCGCTTGCTCGAGCTTTCCATGGAAGACCGAAAAAGGATGTATCCTGCTAGCATCACTGAACTGCACCCCTTCTGAGACCTTTCAGACCACGGGAAGAGAGGAAGAAAAATGGGTAATGGGGGGGGGGGGACTCGCCCTGCAGTTTGGATCTGGGGGCACTGCACGCCAAAACGAAAAAGCAAAAACAAAACATAAAACCAGTCAATAGCAATCCCTGAGGAGAATTCCTTTAGGAGCCCTCAGCTACAAATAGCACTTTCCATTTAAATCTGAAAGTGTATGGATTCCCAGAAGTCACTGATGTGCTGCAGTTTACTGTAACTAAAGTTATAACAAATATAGAAGGTTCAAGAGTACAGGCGCCGCTTCCTCTGAATTTAGGGTATTCCTGAAAAATCTACCCTCACACTCAGGAAAGGTGCTTACCCAAGAGAAAAGGATAAACAGTTCTGCAACGTATTCCCATATAGATGTGCAGGACTGAGTAGAAATAAGGGTACCATTTCCATGTAAGAATGTGTGCTTGTTCAAATATAAACAGACTGTGGGAGGTTTTTTATTTTCTTCCATTTCTTTTCAGATATGCTTTTTTCTTTTAAAGCTAGACTTGAAATTTTCTTTAACATAGTTACCACTTGAACCAGTTCATTATTACTTATTTCCAACATGCTGTCATGATGCCCCAAAAATGTTAAAATAAACTGAAATTGAAATTTTAAGTTAACCCGGAATAGTTACTTTCTTTGTCAGGGGGCTGGGCAGGAACCACTACTGAAATTTCAATGAACTGACAATTTCGTCTAGAATTTAAAGAGTTAATGATTCATAAGGAAAGTCTTATAAATGTTGGGCAGTAGTAAATGCAAGAAAGTAGAAGCATTTCTTGTTTCTACTGCCACTACATCAAAGGGAGGAAAAGGAAAGAAAATAAAAAGTTTTCAGATCAATTTTTGAAAAAATCAAAATCAAATAAAGCTCCTTACCGAGGTCGCACCCACACGTTTTTCCACGCAAAGATCCAACATCTGCGATGGGTCCCGCTCCCGGCGACCCCGTCCGCATCTCCGCGTCCCCGGCGGGGCTGAGCGGCGCAGACGCGCTCGGCGCTCCCTCCCGGCCGCCGCCCGGCGCGGCTCCCGGCTCCCGCCGCCCGCCGACAGGTGCTGCTGCTCTTGCCGCTCCGCGACACTGGAGGGCCGAGCGTCCCGGCAGCACTGCGGGTGTCAGCCCGAGCGGCAGCTCTTTCCCCTCCCCGCGGCCGCCAGCGCTAATGAGCCGCCCGTCTGATTCACTCCTACCAGGCCGGGGGCGTGGCCTTTACCTGCGAGCCGGCCGGCAGGGCTTTCCCCCAGCGCGCCGCCCGGCTTCCTCTCTTCGCAAATGAGTTTCAACACAGACTTGGAATCGTCTTACTTCCCTTTGAAGGCGCTCACGCTCGACGTTTGCCTGGGTTGCATTGTATTCTAAACACCCCAGTTCGCCCTGCTTCCTGTCGCGGCAGACTAAGGGGGTGCGCACTCCTTGAAGGAAACTTCAAAATGACTTCAGCGTTGTGCGGGTACCCCCTCAGCTTGAGCCCTCAGCCTGAACTCACGGTTACAGAACGCACGAAATTTAGGGGGAAAGAGCAAGTTGAATTGTTTTTGCATCTGATGTAATACACGGTAGCGATCTCGTGCTCCAATTATTGTCTGTGAGATACACAAACGCACTCGCTCAACTTGTAAAATTTCCTTTCTCCTGCTAACTAAAATACATTCAAATTTGGTAGCGCTCACTTCCTTCTTCAAGCTATTCCGTAAATAGGAAAAAGTCATAATCCTACAGATTTTGGGGGAGGGGGGGTGGTTGTTGTTGTTCCCGTGCTCTCCTCCCCAAAGCCACAAGCAGGCGTCTGAGGAGTGGAAGTAAAATGAAGAGCAGGAGTCCGTTTCTGGGGAAGGGGGGTACTGAGCCGACCTCGGCAAAGGGAAAGGGGTTGGAGGCTGTAATTAGTGGGGCTCGTGCTGAGCCTGGCGGGCTCTTCCTCCAGCCCCAGTCCTCCGCTGAAGGAAGGACATCCTGTGATGATGGCATACAATGTCCTGTTTGTTTATTATTAAGAGCATGGACCTTGCATTCCTGCTTCTCATTACAAAACAAACCAGATGCTTTACTTCCTTCAATGGTCTTGCGCCTTCAGCAAGGAATCCTCTAATTCAGAGAAACAATGATGCAAAGGGTCCATTTATAGCAGGCACCCCATTACAATTACTGTTTAGCTCGCTGAAATACAAGTCTTCCACTTCCCTGCTGGCCTCCCCATAGGTAGGGCTTTTTTTTTTTTTTTTTTGTATTCATCTCTCCGTGACCTTAGTCTGCTGTCTTTTCTAGTACGGTACTTTAAATACACGTGTGCATACACACCCACCCACATACACACACACCTCCACGCACACACACCCAGTCCCAACCTAATGATACCAACTTAGTCATACAATGAAGTGGACACTTAAGTTATTTGTTTACTGGAAGAAATGAAACAAAGCAAAGCAATAGCCAATTCAATCATAAAGATAGGTCTGTTTATCTTTCAATTTTCTTTCAGGAAACTTTTCTAGAATTCTTCTGGAGGGGGGAGGGTAGGATGTAATAGAAAGTGCCAGAAAGTCCTCCAGTCTAAAGTCCTTCTCCAGTCTCTGCAGTACAGAACTATTAAATTCCCACTAGGGGCCACGAGCAGCACACGCTCCCTGCTGGAGGCTGGACCACCTGTTATTGCACACTGTGCCAGAGGAGACGCTAGCACCAAGAGGAAACGAGGCTTTAGCTGGCTAATGTGCTGGGGGTATAAAACTGAATGAACAATCCCACAGAGGGCTCCAGGATGATAATTAAACAAGAGAAATCCAGCCTTCTCCAGAGGGTTTATTAGCTGATGCTGAGTCAGTGCCCCAATGGACAGAAAAACAATGTAGTCATGCGGGAGCCACACGCTGTTCACAGTCTCTCCTGTAGGTTGGCCGAGAGCTTCCCCTTCTCTTGCAGTTTACCTCAGTTCTCAGCCGCGTACACCACAAAAGTGCTCGTGACTCAACCGTGATGGAGTGAGGAGGCAGGCAGAAAGCTGAGATTTGAGGTAGGAAGAGGGTTATTTTGAGCCAGATCTTTGCTTTAATGACTGGAAGATGCCGGTGAATCAACTCACTGTTAATTAATATCAGCCTGCACTCACCTTCAGAGGTGGTGAAATGGGCTTGAGTCTAGGGAGGACGCAAACATCAAATACCAGTGTGGGGCTTAGCCAGGCAACCCTAAAATTAGATCCAGGTGTTCCAGCTGAGCTGGACAAGACCACAAGTGGAACTTTAAGGAAAGGAGATTTTGAGACAGCATGTTGGAATAGAACATCCTCCAGATCTTCAGTAATAGGCAAAAATAAAATCCAACTTTTGACTATGATTACAGCAATCAAAGTTGAGGATTAACATAATTAAAATAATGTAATTGAAAGTGCAGGACACAGAAAAGAAAGAAGAAATACAAGTAAGGAAGCAGACTCCACATAGGAAAAGCCAGGTTGAGATTACGATGCGTTGGTATTGTCCAGAACAGCACTGTTCAGGGTAGGTGGTGGACGGCCTACTGCCCTTAACCCAGCCCTTCTGGAAGACTGCCAGGAGCTGGGGGATGTCAGCGCTAGTACCATGTGGGGCGCTCTGACATGACCACTGTCTGGAACCTGCGGTCTCAAAATGTTGGCTTCGAAGTAGGAACTTGTACAATGTTAGCAGTCACTTTATTTCCTTCTCTGTTAGAATACTCACACATGCGCACATACCCTTCAGTTATCTTTATTAACAGCATTTCTTAAGCAGAGTGCTCCCAGCAAGAGTGTTCACAATGCAGCAAACCATGGTGAACCAAATAGCTCTGATCTCAGAAATCCTAATCAAGTCCCTTTGATGGCATCATCGTAACAGCTGAACAAGTCAGTGTTAGCTCAGTTTCAGCTACTGGGCCAGTTTTTTCTTTTTTCTTTTTGGTCATTGTTGTTTTCTGACCTTCTGTCCACGGGTTGGTCAGGAATTGCCGTACAAGTGATCAAAGAACTGAAGGGGGAAAAGAACTGTTGTAGAATGAAGGGAAATTGAGCCCCAAATCTGGAGACCTGACTCTACTTGGAGAAATTTTTTTTTTCTTAAGGAAAGTAAAAAATGGGATGAAATATGCTCAAGATGAAATGTGTTTTCATTTTCTAATTCAACTCCTGCTATACCCAAACAAGGTCAATGACAGGCTAACCACATCAAGAGAGCACCCCCACCCTCTGCTCCCCACTCCATACCCACCCACCCACCATCACCCCCCACACCCATTTCCCACTTCCTGTAAGTTAGGCATCTTCATGCTGGTAAACATTTGGGGACCAACTGTACGCCTGAGCCTAAAAGAGGGGCACTGTGGCTTTGAAGCCCTCCCACATGTCTCAAAGCCAGGCTGAGAATGAGAGGGACACTCTGCTTTTAAACTTTAACAGCCTTTTCAACTCAAATCACTGGGCTTGGCTTTTTGGCTGCCTTCTTTTTTAAAAGCCAGACAAGAAGAGCAAGTATGTGTGTATGAGTGAGAGAGAATGTATATATGACACATGCTATGTTACAATGCAGCCTGTGTGTCACTGGTATGATATGTGTATGATATGCTTCAGTGATGTATTAAATCAATTTAAAAATAGCACAAACTTCCTTCTTATGACACACAGATCACCTCCTCAAAACTTTTGACGAACATATTCAGGGACTCAACTTCGGGATGGTGAGCCTAGGACACTCCAGGATATTTTGAAATGAGGTCAGTGTTTTGACTTCCTAAATAAGGGAAACAAAAACTAAGTCAATTGAACAACCAAGAGAACTCTCTTCCCTCTAGGAATGGAGGCAGGATAAATGCTGCTCAGAGGCCTTTGTAAAACCCACAACAGCGAGTACGGGCTCAGTGTTCCGGAGCCACCCGTGTTCCCACCACACTTCAGGAGTTTTTTTACTTTTCTTGTATGCAATGGGGTAATGATCTGATTGTCTATGTATCTTGAAATTATTCATTTAGTTTGCTTTTCACCAACTTAGTAACATTAGCAATGATCATCATTATCACCACAGCATTTGTGAGGGAACCACAGCAAGTTTCCAATAGTTGTTTTTCTTCCTAAATATGTTGTAGTGATGGTGAGCATTCAGATATTTCATTCCTGAAAGGCTCTGAGAAGGAGATCATTTCTAAGCCAGAAGACATTTCTAAGCTGGCATTTGGTGGACAAAGGAATGAATCTAAACTAACTAAAAGGCAGCAAACACAAATCCATAAGGGAGAGAGGGCAACAGGGCAGGTGCACATTCTGACCCACCCTCTTATCTCCTCACCCTTGGGACCTCGATGGCAAGTTTCCACACCAGTGTGATAGGGGAGGAAAGGCTGCACTTGGAAGAGAGGGAGGGCCTACAGTGTTGGTGACAAGCAAGGTTGCAGGTAGGAGCATTTCGCTGGATTAGGAGGCTTAGCAACAGGTGCAGGGAGGATGGGAAGGATGAGCTGGAAGAACAGAGGGTGGGCATCTGTGGGGTGGCAGAGCCAGCAGGTGCAGGAGCCCCAGGAGCTCTACAGGGACCCTGGGGTTTGCCTATCATGGGTGCTCCCCTGAAAACACAGAACATCTACCAAAGAATAGAGGAAGAAACGTACCCCTCTTTACTGGGTGCTAAACTTAGGGCCTTTGCACTGAGCTGCATCCCCAGGCTTTTTTATTTTGAGATGGGGGCCTCCCAAAGTCACTAAGTTGCCCAGGCAGGGCCAGAACTTGTTGAATCTTCCAACCTCAGCCTCCCAGAGTGCTGGCATTACAGATGTGCAGCATTCATGTCCTATTAGAATTTTTAAAATTAAAAATGGGGCTGATTTCTTTTTGCCCTTTCTAAGAGGAGATTCAAAACTGTACAGTCTTGATTTTTTGCATGCCAAAGAGTTAGGGGGGATAAGAGGAGGTCTTCAAGGGGTTAGTAATGAAATCATCTGAACTGTTCTCTCTCGCTTACCCTAGCCCTGCATCCTGGTCCAAAGGAGATTTATTACTCTGCCTGAGTTGAGGACCATAGATCCCAAACACCACCGCATTCTCTTGCTAAGAAAATTAAGGACCAGAGGTCAGGAAGCAGGAAGTGCATCCCTCTGACCTGGCTTCTGGTACCCAGACCTTCACCTGTGTGTGTGTGGGGGGGGGGCTCAAAGGTCGCATGCTGTACAGGCCTCGGCAGAACCCAGCCTGGCTGGACTCTAACAACCGGAGTTCAGAGTTGGATCCTCAAGCACACTATTCTAAGATTCAACAGAAGGCTTGGAAAGGGGGAGAGAGGAGGGCTACTCCTTGTCGAGCCTTCTCACTGTGAACCTGAGATGGCATTCAACACATTCAAACCAATAGAATGCAGTGCCTGGGTTCGGAAGAAGGTGACTCATGCCTTAAATGCCTCCTTTTCCACCTGAGGGGCTGAGAGGTGATGAAGGAAAGAGAAGGCAAAGGTATTAAAATAACAAACCTCATTCAATAGATACCTTATCTTTTGAAAAACTGCCACAGTTGACTACGAATAGGCCATAAGCCAGAACCCTTTTAACAAGATAGTGTGGAGATCCTGAAGCCATCAGCCTGAGTTATCTGGCCTCCATCTACAGCCCATTGTTTCCTCAAAGTACACACAGGGGAAGCAGGATGCCTATTAATTTTCAATAGGCATCTGCCCCCCTCCAGGTGCCCCTCTGGGGACTGAAGAAGGGCTACCCTGCATCACCTGGAACAGGACCCATCACAGAGAAAGTAGCAGCTCCATGTTTTCCACGCAGGCTCCCAGCGGCTCCTTTGAAAAGGAGGAGGACTGTTTTCAGGAGAGCTAATCTCACAACGGAGGTCCATTAACAGTATTAGGGTGTAGGCTGCCACCATGATCCTCTGCGGCAGAGCTTGGTCCTGACAATAGACAATTAAAGCTGATAAATCCAAGCTACTTGTTGCTGTTCTAATTCCTCCTAATTGTATGCTGCTTGTCCCTGGCTCTTGCATTCAGGGATGAAGCAAACTGCTCTAATCTCCCAAGTACCTGACCTACTTCCTACAGGATATATGCAGAGTTCTTTTCTTCCCATCTGGACTCTCTTTGCTCTTTCTCCCCTCTTCCTCATAGTTCGGAAGGAGAAAAAGGAATGATATTGGGAGTGTATGACGCAGGGGTAGGGCAGGAGGCTGCATCCAGATCAACAACTGGGCGCCTCAGACAGTTCGCTAATCAGTGACAGCCAGTCACTGCACATGGGCACCTCCGTGATCACACTGCACTTTGTGTTAGACTCCACAAGTGGCACAGGGCACCCTTAGGATCTGCTATATCCCTGCTAGCTGCCAAATATGCGTGTGTGTGGAGCATACGCCTCACGCCTCGGCGATTCTATTTGTAGCCGAGGCTCACTAATTACTATGTCACTGCCAGCTAGTCAGTAAAGCGGTCGCTCATTCTCACCCAGTACAGCAAAGGATGTAATTCTATCTACATGACAGGGTTTAGAATGCTAGACAGATGCCTGCCTGCACGCGTGTGCTCTCCTTTTCAATCTAGAAAGGAGCAAAATCCTCTTCGTAGAGATTCCAGTTGTGTGTGTGTGTATGTGTGTGTGTGTGTGTGTGTGTGTGAACAGCTGGCAAATATAAGGCACTTTTCATGCCCTCCAAGTACAATATAGTTGTACCTTGTTCTTGACTTCTGAAATTCCTTCACTTTAGTATTTGATTCGTTACAAAAATTTTGTCCTGGTGCTTGGTACTCCCAGCTTATTTGATACAAGAACTTGTCAGTGTCACTCCTCTTGGGACTGGTGACCTTTCCATCCAAACAATTTAGAGGTTTTGGTTCTCCTTGTGCCTCCTAGAAGCAATTTCAACAAGTACCAAGTTACCACTGTAGACTGAATTTTGTCCTTCTGATAAAAATGAAAGCTTTGTCTCATTTAATGCAACTTAACAGCGACTGTCCTAGAAAATGATCAGAAGCCCGTCTTGCTGGAAAACTTACAAGCCGAGGCAGTGTGGAGGGAATGGAGCCTGAGTGGCGCATCCTCCTCCAGACAGAGGCAGAAGGAATAAAATATTGCGGATACCTCACTTTTCCTCGGCAGTGGTCTGAGCAAGCAAGCAGCTGGCAAGGACCCAGCGGGCGCTCCACTGATAAACTGTGTCAAACTCCAACCATTTGTCAGCTCGGAGAGGAGAACAAGTTGAAAGATGGACTCAGGAAGCTGATTTATCTGGGGCAACACATTAACTAGTATAAATACCAGTGGGAAGAAGTAAACACATTTACTCCCGAGAAGGAACTAATCACAGGTACCTCACGCCTAGCTCAGTGTCCTCCAAGCTTTCACTTCCTCCGCTGAGAGAGGCTAACCCCTCTGGCTGTCCAACCCAGAATACATTTAGACAGAACAAAAGTCTATTTCATTAACCAGTATGGAAAAGCCTCACAAATGTGAAAAACAGAAATGTTTGACCCAACTACTCCCCTTCTCGATATCTTCCCAAGATGAGATAAAGACATCAGATTACAGCAATGTATGCATATCCATCAACAAAGGAATGGATAAAGAAATGATATTTATACTCAGTGGAGTAGGACTAAGTCATAGGAAGTATAAACATGAGTCCTTTGCTGGAAAATGGATGTACCTTGAAACCATAATGTTAAGTGAAATAAATCAGACACATAAGCTTCAGTATTGCAGGATTTCTCTTACAGAAGAAACTCAAAGTATAAATAATTTAAAGAGCAAAATAAAAGACAGATAATGGGAAACAGGGAGATGGCTCTCTTGCAAATGGGAAGAGGACCAAGAGATAATGTGAGGGAAAAAAGGGAAAGGAGGGGCAGAGGAAATAAAAAGAATCAAGACCTGGTATGTGCGTGTACCATGTCTGCACGGTGAACGGAGTCATTATGTGCCGCAAACATGTACAAAGAAAAAACTTTAAAAGTATATTCCTTATTGACCTGTATTTCATTAGCAACCAGTTTATGTTAATATAAAAAGGTTGTGCCAGACTGGGAAGTTTTCTCTGGTGATAATGTTCCCCTTTTCTCTAGAAGAGAGGTTTTCCAAAATGTTACTATGAATTAAAACAGCGTGTTAAATTACTCTTTAGATTGTTCAATGTTTAAACGTACACATCCATTTATATAATTTTGGACATTTCTGGAAGCATTTTTAATTCAGAAGTCCAAACAGGCAGAAGTCAGGGGACAAAACCGGGTCACTAAAGTACACAGATTTCCTAGAGTGGTGGTCGCAGTGCCAGCCCTGGAAGCTGACGTGTGGCCTCCAGTCCAGGCTATGCCTCTAGCGGACAGGGAACTTTGCTCACGCTCTACCGGTGAACCCATCCTACTAAACAAGGACCTGTCTCTCTCTGCGGTCTTCTCCCTACTGGGCTGTGGGCCATTGCTGAGTGGCAGAGTGCCTGGTCTGCATCAGGTCAGTGCCTCCCGAGTGGATGGATTACAAGTAGGTCTCTGGCCCCACCTGTGAACGAGATGCTGCTGCAGCCTCTGCGGAGACCTCTTACCGCTGCTCATCCCTTCTGTATGGCTAAATGGTTCAGGGCAGAAGTCACCAGATAAAAATGTGCGCATCTACACAGAAGGGAAGAGCCTAATTCGGAGACTAGCACACTTGGAAACAAGTTTATTCACTAAAAACAAAAATCTCACAGACGTTCCAAACGAAAGTGATTTACACTGTTTTTATAAGATCTGCTTTTGTCCACTTACCTACACGCACACCCCTGCTCCGGACTTCTTTCTAAAAAATCTCACCTGCCAGTCTTAGAAGTGGAGTGGCCCCTCTTTACAGCCACTCCACCCCACAGTAATTAGGTTTAACTGGAGCAATTAACAAAACAAACTCCTTGCTGCTTAGTAGGCTGATAATTCTGATTGCAAAATTGTTTTAGAATGTACAGAGCAGCTTAAACAAAGGTAAATAAGTTATGCAACTACTTTGCATATAATACTTTTGTTTATGTGTATGAAACAGAGTTCCACAACTTAAGCAATGCAATGGTAGGACGCTGTGATAGAAGGATTCTAAATTTAAGCCTAGCCTTGGCAATTTGGTGACTTACCAAGATCCAACCTCAAAATAAATATGTAAATTTAAAGGGTTGGGTGTAGTTCAGTGGTCCTGGGTTCAATCCCCAATATTGAGGATGAGAAAACAAGGTCCATTCTAAAATTACATTTATTAAACACTAAAGCTTCCTCACAGAATATTAATTCAGATCTAATGAATCTAAGATTACTGTTTGTAATCATAGTGTTAAGCTGTTCAGAGGTACTTTTAGCATAATAATATCTTTATTATGCTAATAAGTGAAGTAACAGCTTTTTATGTGATTTCTTAAACAAAAGATTGATGTAAACATTATCACCACCACCTAATTTCCTGATGGCCTTCCACACGAAATACTATTATGTCATGTCTAAATTTATGTCTAGGGGCAGGGAGATGGTTCAGTAGAATAAGTGCTTGCCTGGCAAGTGCAAGGGCCTGAGTTCAATCCCTGGTTCTGCTAAATAAATAAATAAATAAATAAATAAATAAATAAAAATAAATCTATGTCTAAATTTGTCTAAATGTTTCACTGTCTCTCCCACTGTAAATTGTTTTTGCACTATTTAAACATTTGTGTATTATTCAATAGCAGTGCCACATAGGATTTCAACAGGGTATCTGGGGATGAAATACTTTAATTTGGTGTTTCCCTGTTGTGGTTTTATGATTGCTTTGTACCAGCTTATTTTGACTTTTGGTGAAAAAGTGATGAATGAAAGCAGCGTTCTATTACACCCCACCACCTTGAGTTTGGGTCTGAATGTCGCTGAAAAGTCTCACTCATGTGTTTGGACAGTGATGGGAACGTTGGGGTGCCACGCTCATCAGTGGCTCCATCACTGAAGAGTTTAGGAGCTGAGCTGCCTGCAGGAGGCTGAGACAGGTTGGAGGTGGGGGCAGGGGCGGGGCCTGGCAGGGGCGGGGCCTGGCAGGGGCGGGGCCTGGCAGGCTGTGCTCTTCCTCCGGCTTCTGTCCTGTCTGTCTGCTTCCCGGCCTCTTTGCCCTTCGGCCATGAATCCTGCTGATCCCATGAGTGCGCTGAAACTGTGTGCTAAAATACACCTCTTCTCCAAGTTGCAAGTGTCAAATATTTTGTTCCAGGGGTGAAACAGTGACTAACCACCACCTCAAAAGGGAGTAGCCCCACTTCATTAAGAGCATGGGCTCCTTTCCACTAGAAATCTTGATGAGCAGCTCATTGGAACGGCATCTCAGTGTGTTCAGATTGGCACAAAAACACAATAGCAGGGCCGGGGAGATAGCTCAGTAGAATAAGTGCTTGCCTGGCAAGCGCAAGGGCCTGAGTTCAATCCCCAGTTCCGGAAAAAAAAAACAAAAAACCCCAAAAAACAACAAAAAAAACCCCAATAGCCTCTGAAGTTTCAGGGAAGAGATTTATCAGAATCAGGGGCATTTTGTGGTTAACATAAGGCTCTTTATTTTTTGTTTTGTATTTTAGGACAAGGTCTACAGGGTGTACAGGTCTCACTACCAGATCAGACTCCTAGTGATCCGTCTGTTTACAGCCTCCCAAGAGCTGGGATTACAGACGCGTGCCACCACGCCCAGGCTCAGTCGCAGTCTCAGCGTGCCGTGGGGCCCTGGCCGGTGCGGCAGACCTGGGGATGGAACCCCGGGCTCCTGCCTCTGCCTAAGCAGGCACTTTAGTCCGCTGAGCTATTTGGTCGGTCATATATCTTGGATATCACAAGAAATCATTATTGTAAGTATTATAAATCTTATTCTGAATGACACTGATCACTAGAAACTCAATAGTCTCAAAATATATAAAACTGGTAATAGTGAGAGCTAAAAGCATGATTTAGAAATCTCATTTAGTATAGGGAAATAAAGATTTTTTTTAATGTTAATTGCTTTGGAAATGAAGCCACTGATGTTTAATAGCAAACTATTCTTTGTTTTCAAGAGACAGCATCTTGCAATGCAGTTCAGGCTGGCCTTGAATTCTTATGTAGCCCATGTTGGTCTCAAATTTGAGGTGACCCTCCTGCCTCCACCTCCCAAATGTTGACCTCATGGGCACATACAATTATACCCAGCTAATAGCAAACTGTTTTTGTTTTAAATACATAACACTATTTATAAAAATTTAAAGTTCTTAATGTATCAATATTGATACTTTAAATGCTGATAACACGAATCAAGTTTCATTACAATGGTCAAAATGAACTCTTTTTCCTAATTCCGTTGTTTTTTTTTTTTTTTTTTTTTTTTTTTGCAGAACCGGGCATTGAACTCAGGTCCTTGCACTTGCCAGGGAAGCACTTATTCCACTGAGCCATCTCCCCAGCCCCGTTGATAATTAATATGGGCAGTACTTTCATGCTCAATTGGAACTAATCGTTTTAAAATTATACAAATCATTAAACCAGAGACTTAACTATAACAAACCAACATTAAACACTGTGCTTGAAATTTGTACTATATATCAGTGTATATTAATTTGCCCACCTTTAACACAGGGCTGGAGCTTTGCCTAGCCAGTGTACTTCCCTCCTCCACACAGGGTGCCCTGCAACTCAGTAGCAGGAACTTGAGTACAAAATCCTCCTGTATTTTTGTCGTCTCCCAATATCTTAGACAGGACATCTTGTACCAATTACTGTTACATTAGAAGTTTATATTTTCAGTACTGAGAATTGAACATGCTAAGCATGCTAAGCTCTACATCAATGGACCAAACCCTCATACCCTTAGCCCTTTTTTTTTTAGATACTAGGAATCAAACTCACAGCCTTGTGTTTGCCAGGCAGGTGCTGTACCACTGAGGTATAACCCTGACCCTCTAGCCATTTTTATTGAGATAGGGTCTCATTGAGTTACCCAGACTTGGGAGGGCAAGACAGCTCAGCGGACTAAATGCCTGATTAGGCAAGCACAGGGATAAGGGTTTGATACCTGGTGCCATATGCATGTCCCCCCCAGCCCCATGTGCTGAGCCAGCCTCTGAGACCAGGTGTGGTGGCACACACCTATAATCCCAGTGCTAGGGAGGCTGAAACAGGAGGATCACTACGAGTCCAAACTGAGACCCTGTACAAAATAAATTAAAAAGAAAGAAAAAAAAAGTTGCCCAGACTGGCCTGAAATATTTAATTCCCTAAGTAGCTAGGATAACAGGTGTATATCACCATACCTGGCAACTTCAAAGATTTTTTTTCTACCAGTACTCACCACGTTTTTCAAAGGAGTTCTACTTGTTTTTATTGGAAACAATTTTTAACTGATATTTCATTGGATTCTATAATATTTAATGCAATTATATAATTACAATCAGCATTCCTAAATTTGGGAGCAAATATAAACAACTTTTGTTAAACATATGAATCAGAAAGTATGAAGTAGAAACGTTCAGGTGCTCAAGGTGGTGTCTACTGGAGGGCATTTTGCTTACAAAAATCACCACTATGTTGTGGAAGGCCTGGGAAATATGCAAATACGCAGCAGGCTGGTCAGGCAGAGGCTGAATAAAAACTCTTCTAGGTGACAGAAGCTATTCCATGGAGGTTAGTAAGTTGTCCTGAAGTACCTGACAATGTAAAGAATCAAAAAGAACTATGATTTTTAAAATATCGTTTAATTTTTTCTTATTGTACACATTACTTCTGAACTATGAAATATGATTTTCAGTAATTAATAAACATTCTTATCTGAAAGGCAAAGGGGTGTAACAAACTTCTATACTTTAGAAGGGCATTATGTAAAAACATGGACTTTGGCATTCATGGAATTTTCTGAGACACGTTCATTGAAAATAGCTACGACCTCAGGTCCCAAGCAAGAGGTTTTCAAAGCTCTACTCTGGGAGGTGAATCAGTGTTGATGTTGATGTTGTAGCTCACAGTTATAATGTTTTAAAACTTACATTTAAAAATAAATTATTCACTGGGCATAGTGGCATATGACTGTAATCCCAGTACTTGGAAGGCTGAGGCAGGGGGATCCCTTGAATTTGAGGATAGTCTAGGGTACATAACTCAGTTCAAGACCAACCTGTACTACATAGTGAAACACACTATTTAAAACAAAACAAAAACTTAACTAAATGAAAATAAATTACTCTTTAACACAGGTAACTGGTACTCATGCTAAAATTTATTTAAATTTATTTAAATAAGAAATTCATTAATACTTCTTCATATATTCCCACCTGGATAGACTCAGGCCAGCAATGGTGCTGCAGATCCCTAAGAACTGGGACTAAGAAGCAGTCTATTAGCATCTACTATAGGGGGTCCTGGAGCTCAGAGTTCTCAACCACAGAAGGGTTAGGGCTGATGGCAGGCAGAAATAAGCAGAAAAAGAAAATCAAACAATGGCCCTGGAGTAGGAGAGAAAAATGTCACAGCTCTTGGTTTTCCCACTCCTCTTCAGACCTCAGCTCTGTTCCATCTAGTTTCCATAGCTACAAGATGATCTTATGTGTGCCATCCATAAATCCCCAACAGAAGAAGGCTTCATACCCGAGACGATTTAGGTATTAGTTCTTGCTAGCAAGTGAGCTTTAAAACAGCCATTATAAACCGCTGGTACAGGTCCTAGCATCTAAACATCATTTTTAAAGAGGAATCATAAAGCCAGGCATGTGTGTGATTTCAAGGCCAGTCTAGGCCAGCCTGAACTATAAAGCAGGACTGTATTTTAATGATATAACAACGTAACGTAGCATAACATAATATGGAATCATTATAAATAACGTTTTATAACTCACTTTTCTCACTACTGTGAACATCTTCTCATCTGCATTATTAATTGCCACAATTATTTCAAAGTGTGTAAAATATATCATATTTTATGTAATCAATGATCAAACATACATTACTGTTTTTTTTTATGGTGTTAAGGATCAAACCCAGGGGCTTGCTCATGCGAAGCTCTCACTTGACCTCTAAGCTACATCCCCAGCTCCAGTGTATTCACAAACTATTATACAGAAGGTTGTGAGAAATTGGCCATCCAAGTCTGAAGGTCAGGAATGCTCCGCTCATGGAAAATTATAATCTCTAGAAATTGTAGCTGCTTTTCTAATTTCATGGAGGAACATACTCCTAGACAGTAATTTTTCTTTTGCTTGCTCACTTCCTAGTATAGATTCATAGTAAATTTATCTGCAAATCTGAAAAAGGTTTAAAGATTGAAAGTTTGACTTTCTATTCCCATTACCATAGATTGAGTCCCATACTAATATAATATGTTGGCTTTGTAATCACTTTCTCTGATTCTAGTTTAAGCTCTGTGCAATTTGCAACACCCTCAAATGCCACCAGACTTGCTGCTGTGAATTAGTTCCCCCCCCCCCCCTTCCCTCCTTCCTCCAGGCTGCCTGGCCTCTGCTCAGTTATGTACTATCCATTTTTACACTGTCTTCTGCTGCATGAACACTGGTGTTTGGCTAAGAGTGCTTTCCTTGATCTTTTTTTTTTTTTCCTCTGTATTTTAGGGAAGGGTCTACAGGGTGTTCAGGGTCTCACCACTAGATCGGACTCATAGTGATTCTCTTGTTTACAACCTCGCAAGTGCTGGGATTATAGGCACACCACCATGCCCAGTCTCACTGGCCTTCTCAGTGCGCCCTAGTGGCAGGACCGGCACTGGTCCCTGAGCCTGCTTGCAGGCACTTTAATCTGCTGAGCTATTTGGCCAGCCCTAAGAGCGGCATCTTCCTGACAGTACCCTTTCCAAAATCTGAAAACTCTGAACTCAAAGAGTCACACCTAGACCCTGAAGAATGCAGCTGAGGGCTTGGGACCTGCATCAGGGTCAACCACAGTGCCAAATCTCCTTTCTCAGTTGGTCATGGGTCCTGTGGTTCCCTGCACAATGACTGATCCTGGTCCTAACAAGGACCAGGACCTATTGAAGTCAGTCTGTCAGTTGTAATCTCTTCTGTTTTCATACAAACTTAAAAATTTCCGATAACTTTTAAATAACAAAATACTTAGGGTGGAGCGGAAAGGTTCAGCCCTAGCCTAGTAGGCACAAGGATCTGGGTTCTGTCCCTACCAGAGTAGGCGAGGAACAAGAACATGGTCTAAACCCCTGGCCGCATGCTGTCTAGGCAAAACAAGAAATGGAAATAATAGTTCCTTTAATATTGTTAAGCTGACCAGGGGATACAGACAACAAAACTGCAAAATCCTTTCGGAACACTTTTTGAAACTGAAGAAATAATATGATATAATAGAGTGTTACACCATATTGTGTTACTTAACACCATAACCCAACTCATCTGACACTGGGTGTAGAACCTCCATGCACACGGACACGCATTCACTTATCACAGGATTCTGTCTCCTTTGGTTGTCTCCTGGTAACGGGCTGGCAGGCAGAAGTTCCCCCTTCTCACCCTCCCCTGCAACCTCATCACTTCCTCTCCAGGAGCCACCAGAGTCAAGTCTGCACACAACACAGGCTGTGGCTTCCGGGAAAGCTCAAAGGCCTGCTGGCATAAGGTTCCCTTCAAAGCACCCCTGGAAGGCTGTGTGGGATGAGAAGTATTGAAACCATCCTCTTTCCAGAGAAGCGCTAAATCCACCCCCCTATATTTCTGTTCTCATTTACCAGGGGCTCAAGACAAATGTTTGGAAGGTTGTCTTGTAGCTCCTCACACAGCCAGCTCCATGCATGGTGGGAGAAACACACACACACACACACACACACACACACACACACACACACCCCTGGGCAAAGCCTCCTAAATGGGATATGCTGAAATCCGGTTATCTGGTGGTGGCTTTATTAGAACTGGGTCAGAGAGAAATACTGACTGTGAGATATCTTGAGGGAAACCCTCTCTTTTCTCTCCCTCCAGCCCTCCTTCACCCTCCTTCTCTCTCCTCTTTTCTGTAACAAAGAATAGGAGAACTGTGTTTGAGAAATATTATTCCAGGTGAGACTTAGTCTCATGATGAAATGCCATGTGCTGCACTTCAATATACAGAAGACAAGAAAAGTCACAATTCCCAAAGCTAACTCATTCACAGCTGAGAGTCTTGTTTAAGACCTACATATTACTTCCCAAATATCCCTGCAGAATAATTTCCAGGTTGAACTAGTTGCTACCTCTTAGAAAGTGAATTTACTCCCTACTTCTCTTTTTCTGCCCACAAAGAAGCATTAAGAAGGCTAAAATCCCCAACCTGATATGGACACAAGCATCCTTGGGTGATTCTATTGTGCCGTCAAATTTGAGGACCGCTGTGTTGCTTGAGCATATGCCCATCCACACTTAAAGTATTCCTTTCCCAAATGCTTCCCATCAATGGACGGTGGTCGTGGAATACCGACAGGAACAGCTCTTGAATGGATGGGTTGGATTGATAGCAGACAATCGGTCTCTTAGATTAACAGAGAACTGGACAATAAGACCAAGGACACAGGATCTGTGCTCAAAGGCTTAGTTTGCCTCAGTCTGTGGCCATGGCCTGTATTCCTCATTTCAGTTTTTTTGTTTTTTTAAAATTTTATTTATTTATATGTGTGTGTGTGTGTGTGTGTGTGTGTGTGTGTGTGTGGCCAGCTCAGCCCACCAGGGGGTGCTGGGGGATTGAACCGCAGTCCCTGTGCTTTGCTAAGCTTGTTCTAAGTAGGTGCTTTAGACCACTGAGCCATCTCCCCAGCCCCCTCATTTCAGTTTTTGTGAGCGAATACTGTGGCATGAAAAGGAAGCCACCACCAAAAATGCAGATGGACAAATAAGAAAACCAACTTGGACTTCTCCATGATACTGAAAGGGGGTCAGCATTTTCATCTTCATGTATTATTATTTTTTTTGTTAGATATACACACACATAGAGCCATCATTTTTAAACTCTGATCTTTATCTGAATGACAAGATACATTGGGTAGGGCCAGCCAAATAGCTCAGCAGAATAAAGCGCCTGCAAGCAGGTACAGGGGCTGGGGATGGGATCCCTGGGCCTGCCATGCCAGCCCCGCCCCCAGAGCGCGCTGAGACAGCAATTGAGACTGGGCATGGTGGCGCACTTGTAATCTCAGCTCGTGGGAGGCTGTAAACAGGCGGATCACTACGAGTCCGATCTAGTAATGAGACCTTGAACACCCTGTAGGCCCTTCACTAAAATACAAAAAAAAAAAAAGATGCATTCTTTTGTTTTGTTTTTTGTATTTAGTACAGGGTCTCCAGGGTCTTGTTACACAGATCGGACTCATAGTTCTCCTATTTTCAGCCTCCCAAGTGCTAGGATTACAGGCGTGCGCGCCACCACGCCCAGTCTCAATTACTGTCTCAGCGCGCCCCAGGGGCAGGGCCAGCACAGCATGTAGGGGATCGAACCAGGCCCTTGTGCTCTGCCTAAATAGCCGCTTTAGTTTGCTGAGCTTTCTGACTGGCAAGATGCATTTTTAATATAAATGGTCCAAACACGTCATTATAAATCATAGATTGCTCAGAGAAACAGCCTGGAAGAGTGTTTAAGTTTTTGAGCATAGATGTGCACCTATAATTCCAGCCAGTAGAAAGGCTGAGGTAAGTAAGGAAGATCACAAGTTTGAGGCCAGCCTAGCAATTTGGTAAGAATCTGTCTCATAAAATAAAAAGGGATGGCATAGATCACTTGCCTTTTACATGCAAGATGATGGATTTGATCCCCAGCACTGCAAAAGAACAAAATATTTGAGGGTAGCAAAAACTGTTCCGTGGAGTATGGTATAATGCCTAGCACAGGGTCAGAACCTAGTATGTTTTCGAATGAACAATAGATAGCACCATGGGATAAGGCAGTGATGGTGAACCTGGGGCACAAGTGGGCTGTTTGGGGCCCGGGAGATGGCTCAATAGAATAAGTGCTCACCTAGCAAGTGCAGGGGCCTGAGTTCAATCCCCAGTTCCGCAAAAAAAGCAAAAAACAAAACAAAACAAAACAAAACACAAGTGGGCTGTTTGTATCACTGGAAGCTCTAATTGTTCACCATCAATGCTACACAGTAATTATATCCATAGACTAAGGATGCTATCAATATTTGCATAGAAAAAGATGTTAACTCTTTAACATTTTAAGATTAACTTAAATTTCCAGATATTTATAAATTATTCTTTGTTGGTATAATTTTTGTGGAGAGAAATTTAGCTATCTCTTTTCAAAAGCCTTAATAATTCATAACCTTGGGTCACATGATTTTTTTTTTTCCCAGAACTGGGGTTGAACTCAAGCCCTTGCACTTGCCAGGGAAGCACTTATTCCACTGAGCCATCTCCCCGGCCCCACACATGATTATATTGATGGAACTATATCCATAGGAAAATAATTTGAGCTAAGTTCTATTAGCATATTTTATTACAATGTTATATAAATTATAACAAAGAATGATATTAATATTAAAATTTACTAAAGACAGACTTGATAGATTATTTTATTGCCACATGATATAACTATTATTCAGCCGTTAAGAAAGTTTTGAAGTAAAAGTAATATGAAAATGCTCATGAGAAAAGCAGAGCTAAAAAATATTACAATACTATATATATTTTTTGCAACTCCTAAAATGCCTTACTTTTTATATAATAAAAAAAATCTGAAATAATTAAGAGGAAGTATCTGAATACTGATACTCAATTCTATTCCTTTAATTAGTCTTAATGAAGTCAGCATTTCTGTCATAAACTTCAGATGACTGTAATCCCCATCTGACACACACGCCTTGGTCCTTATGCTGCGTCTTTCCAATGACCAACTAGTTCACCCTTTGGAAATTGGTTTAGCTAAAAGACATGCAGCACACAAACAATGACAACCACTTAGGAAATCTGAAAAGACAATCACTACAGCCAAATTGATGTAGAGGTAGTAGATGGACAGAGGGAAGAATGAAATCTATTTTCTAAATTTTCTCCTTTCTTCTAGTGTAAGTTAACTTGATCACAGCCCATAACTAGTTTAGAGAAATGTTTTAAGGTGAAAAATATACATAACGCACGAGAAGCCCACTCTGAACTCCCTTTCTTACTGAGGCAACCCCTTCTGCTGAAGTCGGGCAACCAGTGAAGGATGTAGCAAGCTCTTCATTTTTTATCCAGCAGAAACATTGCACTTGGCTGTCTGCCAGGGAATGCTGGAAGAACCACTGAACTGGGGGACTTACTTTCCACGTGCTTGGCATGTGTCATTAGAAGGATCTGAGATGCCTCTTTCTCCATGCCATCCAAGCAGTGGAGCTGACAGTATGGGAAAGGGAAACTCCCCGCTGTAATAAGCTACAGTATCTCCCAACTTTACAAGCTCAGTGTTTTTCACAGTTCCTAGCTAGCTTGCCTTCCACAATTGATACAACTATGTATGTAGGGACAGTCTAGGTATCTGTTGCTACTGGAAGGAAAAAGTCCATGTCCCCTAAATTCTAAAGATGCTTTTTTTTTTAATACTCAACACCACTTAGAAATTGTAACAATCTACCATGAATGTGATCAAAATACATAATACACATTGAACACCACCCAAATATGTAAAACTTGGGGAGGGTAGAGTGAAGGTGATGACAGGGGTGATGATTAAAATATGTTAGTACATGTACAAATTCGTCCAAATGAAGCCTATTGAACTGTATAATCAATATGCTCTAATAAAAAACGTGGGAAGAAAAAATTAAAAAGAGTTGAAAGGGAGGGAAAGAACCCTTGGTTGTAAAAAATAAACTAAAAACACAAACTTTTGCAACATATGGAAGTTTTAGCATCTTCACTTATGGTTTTAAATCTTTTATTTATTTGCTCATTTATTTTCAAATTTTAAATTATTTTGTGGTGCTGGGCGTTAAACCCAGGTCCTCACACTTGCTAAGGCAAACACTCTACCACTGAGCTACTGGAAGTTGTATGTAATGAAACTCTTGAACCTGTTCTCAGACCTGTGTAAGTTTTTAAATTAATTTCATCTTATGCTAAGGTACTGAACACTGTAGACTCCAGATGTCAGAAGGGATCCTATAGATCTCTTCATTTTATAAGAGAGGCAAAATGACCAGCATTCTGGGAGTCTGAGGCAAGAGGCTTGGAAGTTTGAACCCAGCCTGAGAAACTTGGTGACACCTTGCCTCTTTATTCTTTTTTAAATTTTTTTATTTAAATTTTTATTCATTTTAATGAGAAAAAAAGATAAAAGAGCAATAAAACAGTTTCAAAAACAGGTTAGTAGGACAGTTATAATAATTAATACATTTCATATTGTTGTCTTTCTAGTTGTCATTCAGAGGACAAGATGTAGACATGAAACTTTGTCCAAACACTATTAGTACAAACCTTACACTCATTGAACTAAGAGAAAGTAGCTGTATATCTATCCTAACTATCTTGTTTGGTTTTTTCCCCATAATTTTATTGAGAGACAAATAGCAATGAGACAGTTTCAAATCAAACTGGTAGGACAGTTCCAATAATCAACACATTGCATACTGTCTTTCTAGTGGCTATTTGCTGTACAAGATGCAGACATGATATCCTAGCTACAAACACTATTACAACAAATCCCTTTATTCATTAAGAGAATGTAACTATATATCCATCCTAACTATTTTAATACACAGATACAAAATGGACATTCATTTATCCCCTTTTTTTTCTTTAGTTCCGTCATTTGAATATTATAGGTGTGTAAACTCAGCAAAATATTCCAAAAGAGTCCAGTAATCCATAATGGTATTGAGTCTTCCGCTTGACTGGCAGTGTCAGAAATTGTTGACCTGAGTCTCCTACAGCTCAACATAACAGCATGGCTTTACTTCTTGTACTTCGTTTTTATACTTTTCTGCTGGATGGCTAAGACCAAGATAAAGCAAGACCTATGCAACAAGAGTTGTAGCTTTTGGATCTGATAAGGTCAGTCAAATCCCCTCAGGATTCATCCTGAGACCCTGTACCTCAGATTGTAGATCCTTGTCAGTGTCAGCCATGTGGATGAGTCACAGCCATTGCTTGGCTAATGTGCTCTCTATGAAAGCCTGAGAGAATG
>NW_004524666.1:5186034-5198351 GCF_000260255.1 Octodon degus | reverse complement strand
AATATACTTAGGAAGTTGAGGGGCAGGAATCCAAGTTCAAGATCAGCTTGGGCAACTTAGTAAAGTTAGCAAAGCCCTGTTTTAAACTAAAACATGAAAAGAACTGGGGCTGTAGCTTAGAGGTAAAGTGGCACTAGGGTTGACTCCCAGTACCACAAACACAAACAAACAAACAAACAAACAGTCATAGTCTGTAAATACAAGCTTTAATGAGTGCTTTATGAGTACTATAATCGTCATGAAAAGGAAGGAAGGAGAGGGCGCACACTGCACACAAGTATACAGGTGAAAGGCCACACAGGGAGAACAGCTGTTATCTCTAAGGAAAAGAAGTGGGGACAGGGGATGTAAGCGGAGTTTCCACTTTACACCCTTTGGCACCTTTAGGATTTTTGACCTATATGAATATATTTATGCAAATATTAAATTTAGGTAAATTATATATAAATTTCTTCAAAATAATAAGGATATGCTCAATCTTGATGCAATGTCAGTTGGCAGATGAACATTTAATTGTGGTAAAAAACATAAATCTGCCATTTTAAACATTTTAAAATGTTTAGTTCAGTGGTATTAATTACCTTTGCAATGTTATGCAATGGTCACCGCACTCTCAGAACCTTCTCATCATCTGAAACACAAACTCTGTCCCCTCAGACCCCAGTTAATCTCTACTCCTTTCTATGTTCTGTTTCTTCACTTCTGCCTTTTCCAGTTACCTCAAATAAGCGGAATGATAGTCCTGGCTTACGTAACTTTCCACAGCGCTTCCCTGTTTCAGGTACATGCAGGCATGTATGGGCACCTCACTCCTGTGGACAGAAAGTGTCCTAGCATATGGACATGCCCCATCTTGTTCGGCTGTTCTTCTGTTGGCGGTCATGCAGCTTGTTTCTGTCTTTTGGCCACTGTCAATAATGCTGCTACAAACATTGGCACAGAAGTGTCTGAGCCCCTGCTTTCTGTTCTTTTGGGTGTATATAACAAGGAGAATTTCTGGGTCATAGGGGCTCTGTATGTTTAGCTCTTTGAAAAAGCAAGCTTACACATTATAACACAAAGACTATACTTACATGAATTTATTTCATGGAAAGAACTATGGATGTACCTAGAGAATTATCCACTAAGTTTTTGACCCTGTCTTGTTTTTATATATTAAAAAGCTGGAAATGAGCCAAATGGTAAGCAATATGGAATCAGTTAAATGTATTATTTACACAAGCAAATTCTACGCGGCTGTTTGGGGTGGTGGCTCAGAGAGTTGGCTCTGAGGTCAGTCTGGCTGTGTTAAGATCTTGACTCCACCACTCGCATGCTATCTGACTTTCGGCGAGTTAATTGCCTTCTCTACTCCTCAGTCTTCATTAGTAAAATGGAAATAATAATAGCATTAAGTTCACTGTAAGGTTGGAAGGACTAAATCACTTAATACACATGAAGCATCTGGAGAAAGCCTGGCACACAGGCTGTGCTCAATAGATGGCCACAGGTAGGTTTCAGATACTTGGCAACAAGCGTGATTTATAACAAGCAATCATGTTGCAGAAGATATGTAATAACCAAGGAAGTGCTTGAATTCATGCCTGGTAGTATTATAATCATTTTGGTGGAAAAATATTTACTCGTAAATATATATGCATAAATATATATATATATATATGCACAAAATATTAATTATGACTAGTTGGCAGAAATGCTGTTTTCTTTTCTGTATTTTTCAAATTGTTATGACTATGTTAGTAGTTTTATAATTAAAATATGTTATAAATTAGAAAGGGGAAGAGCATTTTTAAAATATTCATCACACTTTTAGTTTGGAGGCCTCAAATTACACACATTTTTGTTGTACTATCTTTTGAAATACCAAATGCTAATCTGCTCTGAGGGAGAATTATGAAGCAAAAAATATTCTCTTCCAAGAAACTGCCTACTTGATTAAAATCTTATTTAAATTCATTTTACTAAAACCTGGTAATCATCTTTGATGGTGAAGTTCTAAGACCACCGTGGCCCAGCCTTCCTCCCAGCTTCCTCCCGCCTCAGGACATGATCAGCCAGCTCCTCTTGCCCATCTGCATGATGAATTAAATGTGTGACAGTTATGACAGGTGAGGGGCACATAGAGGGGCTTAACCAGCAGGGATAAAATAAAGCCCCCATTTAAGAACAAAGTCCCCACCAAAGCTGACCCATTAATGACCATACACAATATATCTTATTTGTCCCACTGGTAAGGAGCAGGCGGAAGCATAGACAATAGTTGGTTAGGCAGGGTGGCTGCTTCTCCAAGGGCCTCTCAAATAACTAACTGAGAATCTTTGATATTCTGCTAAACACATCGGAAAGACAGGCTCAGCTTCCGTGGACAAGGGCAAGGCTGCCTTTCAATGTTGTATTAATACAATAGACTTAAATTTACAGCTGGACTAAGTGGAATTACTCTATATAAACCATAATATCTATCTGCAGGGATCCAGCTAAGCCCTAGGGGAGACTAGTCTAGCAGGACAAATCCAAGGAATTTTGGAAGTCAATCCAGTAGGATTACAGGGCAGCCCCTCATTTTGGAAGTCACAGGCTCAAGCTATGGAAGCAATGAAGTCTCAATCTTCTTTTATCCTAACCTCTTATCTGAATGCCGGTTGACCCGGTTTTAATTTAAAACAAACTGAGAAACTAGAGGACATTATAATTATTTTTTATAATATTTACACAATGTTATTGGGCAGGCATCCTGGTCACATATGAACTTTTGTGCCATAGTAAAAATATACTTTTGAAAAGCATTTGTATGCCGAATGTAGCTCTTTCTGTAGTTATACTAACGATATATGCTACATGCTAAAGATACACATAAGAAAAAGTGAACTGTTGGTATAATTTCCTCCTTCAAGACTTCTGGCCACGATTCAACTTATTAATAACACAAGGTATCGTGGAGTTCAAAGGAGTTCAAATATAGACTCTACTGTCATCTAGGGTCTAGAGCTTGTGGATTGGTTTGTGTGTGGGCAGGTCTACATATTGGAGTTATCTAAGAAATGATGACTGGATAAATAATAACTAAGGTCATCCACGAAAAGACTTTAAAGTCACAGATATTCTCCAGCCATAACAATAACCTCCTAGTGCCCAGGTGATCAGAACAAGACCCGACCAGCTGCAATCTATGCACAGTCCCATGGACACACAAGTTGGTGATGGTCCTTCTGAGAATCAGGTAGCCTAGGAGCAGAGAGCATGGGGTTTCTTCTACATGAGGACAGAGCAACTCAGGTAATCAGTCCTCTCATGTTCAAAAAACAACTCAGGACAGAGGTGCCAATGGCTTGCACAGCAACATGCCCAAGCTTTGTTGTGACTACTGCGATTCATACCTCACCCATGACTCTCCATCAGTGAGAAACATACCCTGCACTGGTAGGAAACATAAGAAGAACACAGGATTAGAAATGGATAGAAGGATATGCTTGGAGCCTGATTGACAAAACAAAATCTGCATTTCAACAAGCAAAGATACCTCCTACTCCATTCTATCACTCCTCCAGTAGAGGCAAAAACCCGACTTCTACCCAGTCTCCCTGACCCTCTTCGCCCGGGTAAGACGCCATTGTCCCATATGGGAGGCCCTCCCAGGGTACCACCAAGGGGCCTCATGTTCCTGAAATGAGGCCCATTCCTGGGCCTCCAGTCATGCAATTTCCCGCTCAGCCCATGATGGTGCTGACTTGGCCAGGAATGACTCACACAGACAAATAAAGCTAGAGGGGCAGCCTCTTATGTCAGTTTGACATTGTTTGTTCTCCTTCACTAGATCATGGTGCTATGACTTTGGGTGTTTTCTAACAGCATGCATGAAGAGGAAGACTCCTCTTGCCTATCAAAGAGAGAATAGTGCTGTATTCTATTGAGAAGTGACACAAAAGCACAGAAAGTAGTTTCCTTCGTGCTAAAGTAAAAATAAAATCGACAGCTCTTTAAAAAACAAAAGCAACTCAGTGACTGGCACAAGAACCCCACGCATGACTATGAGGCTCCGACACTCCGAAGGCTCCGTTGTCCCTCTCTGTGTCCCATGCAGCGGAAAGCCTCTTGATCAGAGCTTTCATTCAGCATCTGTGAGAACTCAGGCACAGTGTGCATTTTTTCCTTCTCATTATGGAGAAGCAGCTCAGGGATGTGAAACATAAGAACCCGCTCATGCCCCCACACCGCCAGAGAAAACGAGAGGGAGCATTTCCCTGCAGCAGCGGCGGCGACCAGGACACACGAGCGCCGCTTGCCCGCTTCCGGAAGGCGAGCTCTTGTTCTCCTCTGAGGCTTTCTGCATTTCACCCGGAGAATTATGCCCCATGGTCTTCCAAAGCCACAAGTCAAGTCATTTGGCAGATAATCCTTAAGTATTTGGACCACTGCAGAAATGTCCACCTGAGTTTCAACAGCCCACCAGTTTCCCTGGCTGAGCGATTGCCGCTGCTGCCTGTGAGCAGGTCTGGATTTCGTCTGTCCACGGTTCAACACCCGGGGTGGACATTTCGCAGCAAAGGCAAACTGCTTTGGGGTCTTATCTGGATGATGATACTTAACTTTCACCACCTGGGCTGGGCCTTGCCCTGGAAACAGCCACACTCAATTACTGTCTCCTTCTCCTCGACAACTACTGTTTAACCCCACTTCCAGCTGATAGGAACTGGTTGAAAATACAGCGCTATTTTTAGGCAGGATAGTGATTTCCCCTTTCATCTAGCAGGAATGTACTTCCTCTTACAGTTGCTGGATTGGAGGTAAAAATTTCATACTAAGGCATTGTCGTTACCCTTTGCAGAATTAATGAGCTTCAGCCTTTCTAAGGCAATTTTACATCCAGTTATTCTCTATGCTGTTCTCTGTTAAAAGGTAGAAATAATAGAAAGCAGACTAAACTCCAATGCACTGCACTGACACAAGAGAAAAGGATCATTTACTTAATAATTAGACTATTGTACAAGGGGGAAATTAATCAAAATCACGTTGATACATTTTTGCCTTCTACCTTCCCTCTCAGCTACTATCCTCACCCATATTTTTATTGTCTTTTTGTTTGTTTTGTTTTATGGTGCTAGAGATGGAACACAGGGCCTCACACATGGTAGACAAGTGCTCTGAGTTACATCCCCAGCCATCTTTTAAATCTCAAGCTAACAAATGGTTTGATCAAGAGCTTGGTTCACTGTGTAGTAAAATTACAATAAAATTTCCAGAATTGGCTAACAAATATATTTGGGATTAATCATAAAACATTGCTTTCATATCTTGTCTACTTTTTGAAAATTACTTTTAAGGGACTAAGATTACTAAATTGATTTATTATCTTTATACATAAAGGAATTCCTTAGAGAAAACTCCCTGCATCAAACACAGGGAAAACAGTCAACATCTTATTCTTAAATACTTGAAAACAGGGGAACTCCATGCCCAATATGTTAGCAGTCCGTGCTTTTGCCTTGAGATATGACTGCTCATTTTTTCAGATGAGTCAGTGAAGCACAGCAGGATCCACTTGTAATACAGAAGAAGACCAAGAAGACTGTACCTGTGAAACCAACTTCAGATCACATTAGTGGAGCCAAGACTATTTGCTTATGGCCGAGAAGTGAAAGACCGTGAGGGCAAATACTCGGTGTAAAAGGCGGACTTTGAAAATCCGAGCATGTTATTTCTTCTGGTGCTTTTTTGCCAGTTGAAGAATGATCTAGAAGGAGGTGTTGAGTTAGTTTACAATGACCTTCTCCTGACCTGGTGGTAAAGGTTTTAAGGGCTGAGCGGGCAGTCAGTCAGGAAGCCCCCAAAAAATAACACATGGAAAGGGACGCATTTGTGGGAACATGGAACCGCCCCACCATTCTTGTGGTAGATGGAGGGCGTACCCTTCGCCCTTTGTAGGGCAGGGAGTCCATTCATCTTCATTTAGGCTCTTTTAGGTGGGGGTAGAAGGAGACAGGGCTACCATTTCCTCTGGCTCTTAAGAAGAGAACCAGCAGTATTATTCATCCACCAAATCCTTCCAGAAATAACCAGGAAAGAATCAACATTCTCTGAACAGATTAGCTGTCCTCCTGTTGGAAACCAAGGGTGGAAAGCTGAGCAGCGGCAAGCCCAGGCCTGTAGCTGAAAAAGGTGTGTGGATTGGGGGTGAGAGTTACGTTGTAAAAGATTTGGAAAGCTATTCACAACCTTTTCTTATCCTGGAACAGCTTCTGTTAGAGCAATTCGCTCTGTCGGTAGAGAGGGTCATGTGCAGCCAGCATTTTCTGGGTACATCTGGTTACAATGACTTCAGAGAGAGTCTGCTTCTGTCAGATGCCCATTGGTCACTGTCCAGTGGCACCCAGCACTGGAAAATGCACCTCACGTTCTATAAATCAGTGGAAAAATCATTTTCAAGATACAAATTATGTTATGACCTAGCCTCATGAAGGAGTTACATATTTTGCTTTCCTATGTTTGATTTCATGTAGGACAAAGAAATAGAAAATTACCCTTGGTACTTAGATAGTAAGGAATAAAAAAAGACTACATATGACAGAGACGAATTCATATATAAACATCTAGTGAAATACATATGTTAAGTATACATAAAATGTTTTTAAAAATCCACATATGGTTCCAAATTTGAAATGAGTAAGGACTTTTTAATAAACAGCCTAAAAGAGTTATAAAAACAAAAAGGTAAGAGAGTTTTGGAACTTTAGAAAGTGATGAAGACATTAAAACTTCACCATTATCTACTTTTTACTTGCTTGTTCTGGCATTTTCTAGCAATTTTTGTCTTTGCCAGTCTGATAAGCAAAATGGATTGGGGTTGTTGGGTTTTGGTCAGAGTAGATCCTGTCCTCACATATATTTTGTAGCTGTACCTCAGAGACTGTCTACTTTGCATCTAGGCTTCCTGAATAGGCCTACAGTCAAAAGTGTAAGTTGACCACTGATAGAACAGGACTGAATTTGCCTGGTGGATAGCATTCACATTTCCTCTGAAATTCATAAAGACCTCTGCCCCTAATTAGCTGAGAGATTTAAGTCCATCACTCAATGTCTCTGAGCTTCAATTTCCTTAAGACTGCTACTCTAGCAAGAAATAGTATGTCTTATGCCATGGTACTTTTTATTTGCTGGGTATAAGGGCCAATTTTTTTCCTCCCTGGGTATTGCCAAAATGAAGTAGCCTTTTCTTGTCTTCCTTTATGTAAAAATAGCACTCCATCCCAGTCTTCTTGATCCTGTCATGCTGTTTTAGATCCATTACCACATCATCATCATCATTCCTTCTTATCAGTACCAAAATTGTGTTTATTATTGTTTTCAATGATTCCATCTTTCTCTTCAACTAGATTATAATCCCCATTGGGAATTTAGAACATTGTTCAATGCAAATAGGTACTCACATATTTTTGGATGAAAGAATTATTGAATGAATGAATGAATGAAGACTTGTAACACTTAGATATTTAAATTTGGTCCACAAATTGTTGTGCACAGTGACTCTTTGAACAAGATGCTGACATTATGAAGTTGTTAGAGTGGAATGTCAGAGTAGGAATGAAGGGAGGATAGAATATATTGCTGTGAAGCTGCAATGGACTGAATGTTTGTATCCTCCTAAAATTTATATATTAAAATCTTAGTCTCAATGTAATGGCAGTGGGACAGGGAGCCTTTCAGAGGTGACTGCGTACGGACAGTAGAGCTCTTTCGAATGGAATTAGTGTACTTATAGAAAGGACACCATGTCCGCATCTTGTACAGCAATTAACCCCTAGGAAGAATATATGCAATGTGTTAATTATTGAAACTGTCCTACCAATTTGGTTTGAAACTGTCTCATTGCTATTTGTTTCTCAATAAAATTATGGGGAAAAAAAGGAAGGGACACCAGAGAGTTCTCCCACCCTCTTCCTCCTAAGTGAGAAAACAATAAGAAATTGAAGTCTGCAATCTGGAAGGGAACCCAGTGATGCTGAACCCTGACCTTGTTCTTCCCCACCTCCAGATCTATGAGAAATATACTCCTGTTGTTTAAGTTACCCAGTCTATAGTACTTAGTTACATTAGCTGAAACAGATTTAAAGGCCATTTCAAGAATCATCTGAGAGTTGAAAAGAACTTTTGCTAAATATTAGTATAGGGTGGAATACAACGTAAGGAGAGGCCAAGGAGAGGACGAGTCATAAAACACTTCAAGACCATAAACTTATACAGCAAGAAATGCTCCCTGCCCAAATGGGGAAGTTAGGGAGAACTAGCACATGCATGAGAGAGGAAAATGAAAATTAATTTGCATCCATTTCTACCTACCTTTAATAGCAAGTTGGACTATTATTTTCAGAAAATATCTTTTCTTATTTTCAAATTACCTGTATTTGTATTTTCAAAAAGGAATATGAATTTCTTCACACTTTAAGGTTTAAATCACATTTTCTTATGTACAGAAATAAAAACCAAGTTACACTGGGTTCAGTCCCTAGTTCTAAGAAACACACACACACCTCACCTGAGTTTTACATAGAGCAGGATCAAATGATTATTATTTCCAGTTTCATTTTGAAAGATGATTTAAGGTTCTGCTAAGAATCTTCTGTCACCGCAAATGATTTAAAATGTCTCTTTGACATGCTTTCCTTTGAAACAGTGAATTGTGCATTCTCTGCATTGACATATGTAAAGGTGATTTATTAAAAAGCAAAAAATCAATATCATGGAAAGAATCAGTAAATTTTCCAGAAAAATTCAAAAGAGAACACACACACACACACACACACACACACACACACACACACACCCCATCAATTTGTACTCCACTCGCTCTGCATCCCAAATCAGCAGTTGTGCTGAAAAATTAAAGACCACTCATTTTCTCCAGGTCTACATGAAAAGGCGGCACTGATGTGAATAAATTTGTCAGGTGTATGAGACAAAGCTTCTACCTCACCTTTCTGTACAAATTCAACATGAACACCAGTGCTTGAACATACTTTTCTCTAAACCACTCATAAAAATTCTTGAGGTTCTTAACCTTACTGGAAAAGAAAACCTCAGATGACTATAAAGTAAATACACAGCATAGTCTCAATCTCACGGCCATCTTCAAGCAATTTCTCACACTTATAATGCACTTATTTTTATACAAAGCAGATGTATGTCTTTGGGGCAAACCATGCCTTTTATTCTTATGTTGTGAAAGTCCCTTCTAATTAAAACAGGAAATACAAATTTCCTTGTCTAGTTCTGAGGATAAATCCTATTTAGCACAAGCAGCTGTCTGCAATTTCTGATGAGCACTTTCTGCCTATTCTAAATGTGCCCTGCTGAATTCCTCTTTCTGGAGCCCTTTTGCGTCCGTGTCCATTGTCCCTGCGTGCTCACCCCTAGGCATCTGCATACCTTAGGCACAGAAGGTACAGACGGAGCAAACACAAGCAGCGCTGCAGTAACGAAAACTGAAAATTCAGAACTGAGAAAACTGGAGTACATTCTGGAGAAGTCCTGAAGTAAATTGCGTGAAATGGGAAGTTATTCAAAGAAAAGACCAGGAATTGAGTGTAGGACAAAAGGTCCTGAATTTCTTTTAAAAAGTCATTCTTTAGAAGCTTTGCAAGAAGGCTCAAATTGCAATTAGGAAGAATCTGGTCCCACCTTTCTAATTAAAAAGCACAAGTAGTTCCTTTGCTGACCACAACAAAGAGCAAATAGACTCAAACCCACTTCCTTCACAGGACTATCTCTTTAGAACTGTTTCTAAGCAGTTGTTTTATGGCTGATGAAATGGGCTACTGGGGCAGAGGGAACTGAAGCTCAGACAGCTGACACACGTCTCTGGAGTGGATGAGTGGGGCAGTGGGGCGGGCTACATTCGTGTCCTCCGAGCTGCATTTTATGGCTGGTCAGTTAGCTCAAGTCCAGTCACTTGCACAGAAGAGAGAGCAAGGGGTGGGAAGGCCGCAAACTGGCCTTCTTTCTCAGGGGTGGGTCTGTGGGTTTGAGCTCATGCTCCCTGTGCTCGTGCATTTCGCCACCGAGAGTTGGCTTGGCGCACACGTGTAGAACACTTTGTCCTGCTGGGGTGTGCAACAAATACGTGGTGAAGGAAGTCTGCGCTTCAGTAATGAACTAAAATTGCTTTGTAGTTTCATCTGTAAAATATTACAATATGGAAATTCTTAACTTGAAAGCTTTTTCTTTTAGCTTTAAATACCTTAATTACTACTTTTATATCTGCAACAATGTGTATTTTTCTTTGAATGAAAAAGTTGTTAAGAATGAACCACTCTCCCAATCATCCCCTGCCATATACAGCTTTCATTTTATTTGGATTCTCAGTTAACAGTATTATTACTTAACCTAAGTTTGCAGAAGTTCAGTAAGGTAATGGTGGTGCCTTGAACGACAACAGGTACATCGGCAGGTACAGCCTCAGTAATGATCCCGGACCCCTTGGAGTCAGGGCTCAGGAGTCGTATCTGTGAATCTCCATAAGTGTGAGAGCAAAAGTTACTTACTAAACAAACATTTTTCAACTGCAGCAATAAATTGTTCAAAATTGATGAAATGTCTACAAGTTCTGTTCAAAACAGCTTGTGAATTGTTAAATTTGCAAACTCTTGCAACACTCAACAAACAGAAATTGGCAAGTGAGGGAGACGCAAAGTCCCTTAAGCATTAACTGTGCTGATAATCTAATCCACAGGCTTTTCAAGGGCACACATAATCCATTCTTCTTTTTTCCTCTAGTGTTTTCAGATATTCAAAAGATAAAATGTTCTAACAAGTAAATAAAATATAAGACAAATACAGACAACTAGTTATAATAGTGAACCAGATTGCCAATCATATACTAGGTCCCAACCAGATTAATAATACGTCTCATGTACATAATAATGCAAGACATATACATAACCTCCGGAAGTAATGACAGCATTTGGTTCATATAAACATAACTAAATCAAAGAAAAAAATCCTGCTTAAAACCACATTTTTTACTTTACTAAACTACAAAGTAGAGTATTATCAGGCATCAATTTAAAGATCTCTACCTATCTCTTATCAGCCAAAATACTAGAAAAGTTCAGTTGGCTGTGGTTTGTAACCACTGGGCCATCGTAGGTCCAAGCTCCTGGAGGGTATGGCAAACCAAATCAAACCCATTCCTGTTGGGCACCATGAGTTCAGGCCACGCTTTGGGAGAATGAGTTCCTTCTTTAGCTCAGAGGGTCCAGGTCAGGCCACTTGGAGAAATGCAAGTTAGCTGATGAATTGTATGTCACAGACGCAAAAGCAGCACAGATCACTTCAAAACATTTTCATCCAAGCATGGAAATGAACTGCCAGTATTCATGACAGATAAGTAGAATGTGTAGCACATCGAAACCCTGTTGTCACATTATAGATTCAAAAATACACATCTGCCCTGTCAGAGCTCCATAGACTGTTTCTGCTTACGTATGTTTATGAAAAGGTACGTATTCATTATTCCCATAAGTACCAAAGAAATTTAAACGTTTCTTGGCAGAGGAGAAACTGAAAAGCATTCGATGAAGCGTCTTTCTTCTCTATGAAAAGAAGGACAGCTGGGTCACTGTAAACACCATAAAATAATTAAACTGAAGGAAGCTAATTTAGTTCCACCCTAAAGAAGAAAATTGCCTCGCCTCCTTCCCCACATGGTACTGGGGGCTAAACCTAGGGCCTGTCACAGGCTGGGCAAGCAGTCTACCACTGAGCTACATCCCCAGCCAGGTCCATAACTTAAAGTTTACACAATCTGACACAGATCTGCTTACACTTAAACGTCCAGATCTTTCATATATTAAGTTGTAAAGCACAAGTGGAAACATATTACTGTTTTAGTTGAAGAGCTAAGCATTTGATTCATCTAATGGTCTTTTAAATACTTCACATATTCTTGAAAGAAAATCAGACACTGCCAAAGATACCTCTTTTTCCTTCCCCAGTTCAGAATCAGTTGTGAGAGACATATACACAGACAGAAGGGAGCAAATAGCAATTTGATTTTCAGCTCTAAGCAGAACTATCCCAGGCATACACATAGAGATTATAACATAATTTTAAGAAGAATTAAGAGACAAGTCATTGAGAGTATGTAATGTGTTAATTATTGAAAATGTCATACCAATTTTATTTGAAACTGTCTCATTGTTATTTGTCTCTCAATAAAATTATGGAAAAAGAAAGAGACAAGTCATTTACTTCAAAGTCAAAAGAGCATCTTAAAACCCATGTAAGATATCTGAGCTTGGGGGCCTGCCCCTTAGCTCAGTTCT
>NW_004524666.1:5173646-5185099 GCF_000260255.1 Octodon degus | reverse complement strand
ATTTTTGGTCTACAAGCTTTGAAATACTACATAAAGATAACATATGTATGTGATAGTACAAATCTGATGATGTCTGCCTATACTTGTACAGAAATTGTGTACCTAAATGCATGCAAATTTTCCTATGAAGAATTTTATTGTTATAAAAAAAATAAAAGCAAAAAAAAAAAAGATATCTGAGCTTGTATTTTCCTTCAGTTTTTAAAATAAATAACTACGAAATTTTTTTAGGTGAGATTGTTCTCAATTAGTTTGCCACTGTGACACTGTCAGTCTGCACAGCCACTTAATCAAGCAGTGGGCAGAATGATCCTGCAGGAAGATGACCCTGCCTCAAGATTTAAGTCTCCATGAGAAAGAGACCAACACCAGGGCCCTGCCCTGCAGCGAAACCCCAAAGGGACTTTTATTCTGTAGCTTTTTACACGTAGTTCACAACCTTTGTATTCCAGACCCTCATTCAGACTATCTCTCCACTGGTAAACTAGGGGAGAAATTCATGCTTCGGGGCATGAATTTCTTAGCCAAAAAGAATAATGCAAATATATGGGGGAGGTATGGTGCTGCTGCTAAAATAACCATAGAAAAAGGAGATTATTTTTAAAAAGGGAGATTATTCAAGACATTTTTATTCAGGAATCAAACCCTTTATTGAAGAACTAGGTACCAAAGAACAAATAAGCCGCCCTAGGGTATTGGTATTTTTAAAGGTTTGTAACCATAGGTCTATTTAAAAGAATGAAAATAATCAGGATCCTATAGGACAACATATTTAAAAGTCTAGATGTCAACTATATTTTCCCTTTTATAAGCTGTAAAAGAAACATAGGGGTAAGCATAAAAAGGAAAAAGAGGCAAACAAAAGGAAGACTAGACATCAATATTTTTTATTATTTAATATTTCTGCTTTATTCTAATTTTGTTTTGTTTGTAACTGTCAACTGAGTTTTCATTTTCACTAGTAGATCTTCTATCATGTCAAAATTTTTGGCTAGAAACTCAAGTTATATCATGTTAAAAATTTTTTTATGTGGGGCTGGGCATATAGCTTAGTGGCACAGCACCTGTAGAGCAAGTGCAAGGTCTTGAGTTTGATTCCTGGTACCAAAAGAAAGGAAGGAGAAAAGAAAGAAAAAAAGAAAGAAAGAAAATTGGCTAGCAATTCAAATTATTTGTAACAAGTCTTTATTTTTTTTTGGGGGGGGGGGAGAAAGTAAAGAAGAAGGGGTTGATGTTATTATACTCATCAATCATGCTCCCAAAATGAGTATAAATAAAATCAAATGAAGAGGAAAATGAAATTGGATCAATTTCATCTAAACTGAATGAAATAAACTCAACCTAAAGTTAAAATTCAATCAAAGTTAAGTTTTATTCTAAAAATTAAGGAATACAGGGCCACGGAGATAGTTCAGCGAGGGGGCTGGGGAGATGACTCCGTATAATAGGCGCTTCCCTAGCAAGCGCAAGGGCCTGAGTTCAATCTCTGGTTCCACAAAAAAAAAAAAAAAAAAAAAAAAAAAGAGAGAGAGAGAGATCAGAGATCTAACTGCCTGCTTAGGAAACAGGTTTCATCCTACATACTGTGTGCTGCCTGGGCCCGTCCCCAGGAGCACTAAGCAGGCCAGCGTGAATGGGAATGGTGGCGATGGCTTGTAATCCCAGCTCTGGGGAGGCTGAAAACAGCAGGATCACTACAAGTCTGACATAGTGAAAGCCTATACCAAATACATAAACTTTTTTTTTTTAAAATTAGAGAATACTTATGTCAAAAATAATAAATACTTATGTAGTTTTATAGGAAATGAAGCTGCTGTCTTTCCTGCTGCACTATCAAATGCTAAAGTGTCTAGCTTCTGTCAACAAAGGACTCACAATAACTGTTGGATTTAATATGGTACACGATGAAGTAAAATACACATTAGTAATAGTAAATTGATAATTATTTTTATAATTGTTAGTTAGATGGAAAGTACACCAAACATAAGAGACATGAAAGGCATTAGGTATTGACTAGAAATTCACCAAGACCAGGCCTTGAATGCAGAATATGTGGAAAATCTTCTACAGAGTAAAACAATCTTGCCAAAAACACTTGAACCACTTCAAAACAAAAGAAGAAAACAAAATAGAGCAAAATTTGGTATGTCTTAATCACACTAACATTCTCGTCATTAGATCCCGAGTTTTTACAAATTTCTTTCCGTATACCTTAAAATAAATGTCTTTGAACAGTGCAGACAATAATGGAGTTTTGGTACATAATGATTGACCACTGATAGGTTTTAGAGGCAGCAGCGATGGCAGTGGTGGTGGTGGCTTGGCAGAGAAGCAGAAATAGGGGAGGAAAAGCCTTTATTGACTCTAAACACACGAAGAGGACCGAGGGCAGGGAGCTGGGCGGATCCTCTGACCTGAGACAGGGAGCCTGAGACTTCATGGACTTTTGTCAGGGGCGGGGCTCGAGGGGCGGGGTCAGTGAAGTATAAGGAGCTGATTGGAGTCTTCCTTGTGTGGGCGGGAAAGGTCAAAGGAAGTTGTACCCAAGGCTGGAGTGGGGAGGAGGAGGAAGTGGTCAGTGGGAAGATGAGCTGTTGTGTCAAGGGCTTCAGTCATGTTAGACGCCCACCATAATAATTCAGCAATTAATAGTAGAGCCAGAACCTATCAACCACATTAGCCACTGTGGCATTAAGTATTCTCAATTATTGTACCATCACCACGCTCCACCTCAGAACTTTGTTATCACCCATAGTCTATAAGTCAATAATTTCCTAATTATGCTTCCATACCTCCAGTTCCCATTAACATTTATTCTACTTTCCATCTCTATGAATTGGACTAGTCCACAAACCTCATACAAATGGAAATATACAGAATGTGTCTTTTTGTGTCTGGCTTATTTTCTTAGCCTTATGTCTATTTTCATTTTACTATAAAGTCCTAGTTACCCAACTGATGTGGAAAAAGAAAACTAATTTGTCTTTTCAGAAAATATATAGGCAACACCATTCCCAAAAGACAGTCCATCTTAAGCCAACCTCTCATCTCTTCAAAAGTAATTTTTTACTTCCATAAGGCAAATTTGGATTTTAGCATCATTCCCCTGTTCCAGCATTTAGATCTGGGAATCTGCCTGGAAAGGCCAACTTGGGGCTTACTTTTTTGCCCTTGTTCCAGACAGAAAGGAAAGCTATGCCAGCTATCCTAAGCAATCCTTGGCTGTCCCTCACACCTGTTCAGACAACGGGTCAGTTAAACAAGAAAAATAACAGCTGAGAAAGTCAGGTCAGCTACCCTGTGATCTTGAAGACATTTACAGAACCAGGCCCTCTCCTTTGCCTTCTTTATTTGAAGGTAGCAGTTTAAGTAACCCGATTCTTTCCCTTCCTGTTTGAAGAGACAGTGAAAGCCCGCCTGCTGTGCGCCACTCTCTCGGTCTGAGAAGAGGCTGCCGCCGCCTCAATCCTCGAGCTTAGTACCTAACCCTAGGTCTACAGGGCAAAGAAGACCCATCCTACTGTGGTTGTTTACTTGAGGAACCAGGTCCAATTCAAAGGGTTAACCATTAACAAGGACTGTATTACATCTCACATATTCTTGTTACCAAGATTTGCACTCCTAGGTTGCAGCTAAGGTTTCTTCTGGGTTTGCTGATCCTTTTAGAATTTCTTTTCAGTTGGACTCAAATCCTGCAAACAGAAAGGAGGTATAGCTCAGTGGTAGAATAGTTGCTTAGTGTGTGCAGGCCCTGGGCTCCATACTCAGTACCACAAGCAACTGGACATAACAACAAACCAACAATAGCAACAACAACTACAAACCTCAATACTCTATATCCAGAAATAACTCATATTAAAAATACACAAAACAAAACAAAAAGCCAGTTTCTCTGTGCAATAATTCCTTTTTAGGTTTTATTCTAATCTTAGTAATGCTCTATGTGCGCTCCTTTCAAATCATACAGCTTTATTTTGACTTTTTTGGGGGTGCTGGGGGTTGAGCCACAGGCCTTACCCAGACTAAGAGCTGCGCTCCCAGCTCAAGCCATGTAATTTTAGAATCTCTAAGAAACTTTAGAGATAATGTAGACTAGTATAACGTTATCCAGGCATTTTATCTTCTATCATTGATTACCTTTCTGACTTTTATGAAGCTTGCTGAAATCTAGGGTAACCCTAACAAAATGAAATAGTCAAAAGCAGAAATCTGGTTGTAGAATGAACCTAAAGATTCAGTGCCTAGTCTGAGAAACACTATCAATTCGTCCAACCTCTTCATTTCACAGAAGTGGAAACAGAGGCCCATTAAGATTAGATGACTTTTCTAAATTCATGGCACACCAACATGAGACCTCAAGCTCCTTACTTAGTTCCATGTTCTATATTTGTATCCACTAGATACTAATAGTTTGAAAATTCAGATAATTTATTACTTTGTATGTGTAGGAAAACAAAAGAAGTGGCCAAGAGATTAGTGAGGAGAGAAAAGTAGGAGTCTGACTTTTTTCACCAATACTAGAGAACCCAGGGCCTTGTGCAAACCCCAGGCAAGCCACACTCTCAGCCACCTTCTTCCTTTTCTACAAACTCTGAGATGTGGTCTCACCTTCTTAAGTCCAAAAAGATAAGAAATACTGAGAAATGAAGATTTAAAAGAATGAGGGACCTGTTGAATCTAAGGCCAAAGGCAGCCATTCACAATTCTTTCCTATTTTTCATTCATTTGCTCAGGGACAGTTAATACAGACAGGTGCCTGGTACTGAAAAAGGTGTTGAGATCCAGTATGGCCTTGTTTCTGGGCATATTGCAAGCAGGTGTATATGAATGCATGTGTGTATTCTCCTAGAAAGGATCTGACCACTACAGAAGTGGCTCAGGAGAGGTGAGAAGGGAGGAAAGCATGCAGAGCAGGGTGACAGAGATGGTGTCACCCTTAGTGACAGAGATGGTGTCACCCTCAGATGATGTTGTAGCAGCATCTACTGGATCAGCATAAGTGCCCACCACTCACAGTGGCTCGCATGGAGAACTCTTATAGAAGTCAAAGAAGTGCATCTAAAAGTGTGATTTTGAAGTTTATTTACCAAAGGAATGCATGGAAATATATTCATAGATGTAAGATAGATACGGTTAGGTTAGCTATTTGCAGGGTTTTGGTAAAAGGAAGTCATGAATTTTAGTACTTGTCAAGTTGTTCTATTGTAGAAATAGAAGAAGTAATATAGCTGGCTTCAAATCAGCAACAGTGTCTCTGCATTCTCTTTTTGTCTCATGTATACACACACACACACACACACACACACACACACACACCTGCCCATGTAGTCTGTCGCCTTTAAAAAGTGCTAAGTTTGAAAACATGCCCTTTACATTTAGGGGGTAAAAGAAGAGCTCTATAGTACTAAGGGATGGAAAAGGTTAAATCTAAAGTAAGACAAATGTAAGGACAAGGAAAAAGAGAAAAGCCTTCCCCTGCCTCTCTGGCCTTCAGTATTCCATAAAACACATTTCTCTCCTGATAAGACCTGTGCTGACCAGGCAACCACGCTTTACTGCAGGTTCACTAACTGAACTCAGCTGTCTTTTTCAAGGATATCAATGGAACCCAGAGAGTCATAAAGTTGTGAAATTGCAAGAAAAGGGGGCTAAGTCAAACATAGGCTTGGCTGAGTCTGGTCGGTACAGGTATGGACAGAACTTAGCTCTGACCTTGTGATACTGCAGTGTGGTCAGTTCTGGTGTCCATGTGGACTCTCTCTCTCTCATACACACACACACACACACACACACACACACACACACACACTGCTCACTGCCTCTTCTAAAGAGGTTACTTTGGGCAGACATAAGGTTTTTGAGATCGTATGTCTGGAAAACGGAGAGAACTTTCTCCCAATTCTAGTCTGCTTAAGTCTGTACTAAGTAAAATCTAAATAAAGATGCAGTATTCATTTACTAATTACTGTTCCTGGAATAAGCTGTTTACAAAGTGCAGAATCTGAAGTTTCACCACTAAGAAAAGAACCATTCCTTGCCTTTGAATTTATTCATTACAACGCCTCAGAGTATGCAGTTCTGCAACCTAATCTTACATTGCAGCCCTGAGCAAACTGAGGGTCAAACCCTGAGATTTGTTCCCATTTGGCCCATTAGAAACAGAGAGACCAGGCCTCGACTCCTAGGCCTCCCTGTGTCAGTACCCAAAATGGTTTGCTTATGAGTCTTTAAAAAGTTAGTGAAAGCCTTTGTAGTTCTTAGCACATTGCGGCAACCATCATGACAAACTGTAGCAAAATGTAACTTCTGAAGAAAGATGACCGAAGAGAGCATCACCAAGGAGAACCCACATTTTCCCCTTGCTAGGTCCCACCAATTTCCTATGACAAAGATTCGCCTTTTCACATCCTATTCTTTTGTGGTTCTCTAAGCCACACACAATGAAAAGAGGGCATAGAAGTCTAGTTTACAGGACAGTTTCCTTTTTTTTTGTGGAACCGGGGATTGAACTCAGATCCTTGCGTTTGCCAGTCAAGCACTTATCCTACTGAGCCATCTCCCTGGGCCAAAAGTCTAGTTTACAATGCGGGCAACTATGCACATGTCCGTCTTTCTGTGGGTAGCTCACTGAGCACACATTACATTGCTGAAGACAGGCTTCAAAATGTAGTTCTCTAATAAAACCCAAATGAATGACTTCTTTCACTTGTCTCAACAACTCAACAAATACATAATGAAATTGCTAAGCTGTGACTAAAAATGCAAGGGACACTACCTGGAGTGCTTACGACCAAGGAGAAAAGCTGAGGTAGGTGTCCAATGCTTCCCTTATCTCCACTAGCAACTCTTCTTTCCTGCTTAGCCATTGTGATAGGGGTATTAGTAGAAAAATCGAAATGGGTGCAACGTGAGTAAAGCATCATGAAGACTCTGGGCCCTTGGTCCTATGTATTTGTTAAGAAGAAAAGTTTGCATCAGTAACTTCCTATGGCTATCACCAATCTCTTAGGTGAGTCTTGCTTTTCAAACTTAAATCAATAAAGAAGTGATAAGCACCTGTGATTACCTTTGTGAAAAACTTCAGTCATTAGGAGGAGTGCCATTTTGCATCCATAAAAAAAGAACACATTCTCAAAACACAAGTAAAAGCTCAGAGTTTCTTAACACTGAGTTGACTTGTCCTTCGTTTTTCGATTTGGCTAGAATAGGACTCTCCTCTGTTGATGAAATACTCACTTTTCCACCGGGGCAGCTGGAATTTCTGACAAGGTGTCCCTGAGCACAGCCTACTTTTGCCTCAGTGCAGAGCCTGGCCAGGCAGAGGCTGCTCACTGCTCTCCCACCCTAGAATGTGAATCTGTGAAAGAGGCCTGTGTCAACAGCCCTATCTTGGAAGGAAGATCCCATGACAAGGCTTTTGTCTCCTTCCTGCAGTGTGTTCGTGGTCATGGCCAATGACTGCGACAAGGGATTGCCAGAGAATGAAAAATGTCTCACCAGAATTCTGGCAGTCAAAGAGGAAGACAAGCTGCCTGTCCACTGCCTTCCACCACAGCCAGGAAGAGACTGCCTCTCCCACCTGAACGCCTCAGTAGCTGGAGCAAACAGAGGAGCAGGAAACTGGACCTCCAGCCAGCAGCCCACTGTCCTGGGCCCAAGGAAATGGAAGACAAGGTGCTCTGATCCCCTTGGAGACCAACCACCTCCTCCTTCTGAAAGCTGACCCCACCATGGTGGCAGCTGCTGCCCCTCCCCCAGCAGTCTCTCTCCCTCTTCTGGGCTTAAGTATCAGGCTAATCAGTTTGATCTGACAGTTTTTAATTACATTAATTAGGGCTTTTCTGAATAGGCCTGATTAGCATCCTATTAAGGGTTTTTTGTTCTGCTTTGTTTTTTTTTTTTTTTTTTTCCTTCTCCAAAGCAGGTCTGCTGGCATCAGGATTAATACTTTCCTCTAACATTGGCAACAATTTTTTGTCTTGCTCAAGGTAAACAGACATTTGCTTGCTCTGTTTAGAATGTGTTTATAATAAAATCACTCATACAGATGTGGAATAGGTTCCGCATCCATCTTGGGAGCCTAGGTTGGGGAAAAGAGATTGTTATTTAGAACGTTTTTCCCAGCCTTTGTCTAGTGAACATCCTATATTTAGTTCTAGTTTGAAAGACCCACCTCTTCCAAATGTTCCCTCACTCTCATCAAGATGAAGCACAACGATTTTTGCCTTTCTGTGTTAGTTTATCCCATTTTTAAAGACAACCAAAGATGGCCTCACAAAAGGTGAAGGTTAACCTTTGTCCCCTCACGGCTTCTTAAAATCAAAATATCTTCAATGTTGACACAGTTTTTACTGAAAACATTTCTTAGTTACTTTCAGTCACTAGTAGAAGAACAACATTGACTTCTCAGATCACTGTACAAAGATTAGCATGGTACATGTTTGTCCTTGTGGGTCATCTGTGTTATAATTATTACTTTAAAATATGCTGTTTTGAGCAAGCCATGATAAATGAGGGCATAGTTACAGCTACCAGGAAGAGACTCTATCAACTAAATTGTGTTTGCCTTTTAAACAGTTTAATATGAAACTAATTTTTTAAACCACGTATCTTAAGGAAAGCAGTAAAAGTGTGGACTTGAGACCCTTAATCCAAGTTTTCCGTCCTTCTGACATCCCTATCTCCTACAAAAACTTGTGCAATCATCACTTCTCTGGGGATTAATGTTGCTGTCCCCACACACCTGAAAGAGGTCATAATAATAATATTTTGTTGGGATAGTTGTGAATGGATTGGAACCTTGGTAAAATACATGAGAAATCACAATTTTTTGAGTCATAGTGATTTACCAGAAAGATAACTGTACAAGTTTTTAAGAACTCGCTTACAAATATATCCTACTACCATATTTTCCATTATAATGTATTCAATCATCTTATCTTTAAGCGTTTAACACAGACTTGACAAATTTTCCAGCACTTCAGTTCTCTAGTCACTTTAAAGGGAAAGTGTACTTTCCAAAGGTGTCTACACATTCATCTTTCTTTTTCCATTTTGTGAGTGGAGAGAAAACCCTCAGTGAAAATGATGTTTGCCCCCTTTCGGTCATCACCTAATTCTCACCGAAAGGCCAGCATGATCCTTCCAACTTTCCCTTGTCTTATCTAGGTGAATAGGATAACCTTAGTGAAGGAACTTGGTTTCTTTCTGTCCTCCACAACTTCCACGCCTCTCTCTGAGTTTAACAATCACAAGAGGCAGGCTTAGGGGCCAGGGGTTCAATCCCCGGGCCTGCCATGCCGGCCCCGCCCCCGCCCAAGGGGTGCGCTGAGATGGCAATTGAGACTGGGCTTTGTGGCAAGCGCCTGTAATCCCAGCTCTTGGGAGGCTGTAAACAGACAGATCACTACGAGTCTGATCTAGTAGTGAGACACTCAAGACCTTGTAGACCCTTCCCTAAAATACAAAAAATAAATAAATAAATAAATAAATAAATAAATAAATAAAGCAATAAAGCACTAAGCTGCAGAAGCAGGGTCCCAACCATTTAGCTCTAGGTCTCTGATCCACTTTGCTTTTATTTATTTATTTTATTTTTATTTTTTAAGTTATGTATTTGGTACAGGGTTTGGCTACACAGCTCAGACGCATAGTGATCTTCCTGTTTTTAGCCTCCCCAGCACTGGGATCACAGACGTGTGCAATTTTCTGATCCACTTTAGATCAGAAAATTAGGAATTCCTAGACAGCATGAGCTGGATCTGGTGACACACAATTGTAACCCCAGATACAGGGGACATCGAAGCAGGAGGGCTGTGGGTTCAAGGTCAACATGGGCAACTTGGATCCCATTCCCCTCATACCCCCCCCCCCAAAAAAAAAATACTTGGAGGGACCACTGGTAAAAGAACTGGAGGAGCTGGAGGCTACAAACGTTGATATGCTTTGGTCAGAGAGTCCAAACAACATCACTGCTCCCCTTGCCCCCAAATATTTACTTCAGATACTATTTTATACATTGTGTGATGAGTAACGTCTGGCTTCCCCTGGCCAAAAAAGCTAAACAAACACACGACAATGGTGACAACAAAATAAGTAAACTATAACCTAGTGCCAAGTCTTTCTGGCATTAAATGTAACTACTTGATTACCACTTTGAAATCTAAGTAGTCCAATGAAGAGTTAAGAATCTTGACCACGAAATTCATACATTGTTAGCAATAAACTTGGTGATTTTATTCAAAGGAAAGCTCTAACAGCAGCAGAAGTTCAATGTTCATTTTGAAATTAATTATTATTGTATATTTAACTTTAAGGTAATACTGGAGCAGGGGACTACAAAAGGACAGATAAGCAAAATTAGATACAGATTCTATGGTCATAGAATGGTATCCAACCATTTAAAAATGTTTTAAAGAAATATACAACAATGCTTTATATACCGGCATACACATAAACATGTAATCCAATTTTTTTTTTTAATGTATTTGATATAGGGTTTCACTACAGTTTGGACTCTTTGTGATCCTCCTGTTTTCAGCCTCCCCAGCGCTGGGATTACAGGCACGCCCCCACACCTGGTCTTGGTTACTGGTTCAGCATACCCTGGGGGGTGGGGCTGGCACAGCATGTAGTACAGAGGGATTGATCCCTGGTCCTTGAGCTTGCCTAAGTAGGCGCTTAGTCTGCTAAGCTATGTTGCCTGCCCCAGATGTGTTTTTTTAAAACCCTGGATATTGATAGAAACAAATATACCAAAATATTATGCTAGGTGTAGGAGTTATAGATAATTTTCTTCTTTGAATTTAATTTTTAAAAAATGATCATGTAGTAAAATTAAGTTTTGAGGTGTTGTACAGTTCTATGAACACTAACTGACATACAAAGATTCATGCAGGCAACATGAAAATCCGAATGCAGTGGCTCCACACTGCCAATCTCCCTGGTGCTGTTCCTGTGTAGCCACACCTGGCAGTTTTATTTTAATTCCTATACTTAGTATCTCTTTATTTTTGAGGCAGAAAAATCCATACATAATGAAAGTCAAAGAAGACAGTAATTTAATTCTCTAAAGCAATGGCTTTTTTCCCTGAATCAATATTGGCCATACAGTCTTCAGATATTTTTCAATTTATAATCTTCCTACTCATTCTGCTGCAGACCACAAAGACTCACTTTGAACAATGTGAACCAGTATAATCACTGGGGATAGAGCTGGGGAAATCTTTATGCTTTCCATAACATTCTTTAAAAAGAATAGTGACAGGGCCGGGGAGATGGCTCAGTGGAATATGCGCTTCCCTGGCAAGCGCAAGGGCCTGAGTTCAATCCCTGGTTGCGCCAAAAAAAAAAAAAAAAAATAGTGACAGTGAGCTGGGTGTAGTGGAACGCATCTGTAGTCCCAGGAGCATTACCATAGGTTTGAGGCAGGAGAATTACCTGAGTTCCAGGCC
>NW_004524666.1:5168099-5173516 GCF_000260255.1 Octodon degus | reverse complement strand
TATATGAACATTAGTGGTGCTACTAGCGCAAGAGACCTGAGGAGGGGGTGAGACAAGAATTCAACACAAGAAGCATCCTGCTGGGTATCTAAAACTTGGCTCAGTGGTAGGTATTACAGGATTCTAATCCAAGCTGTTCAAATTTAGAAACCTTGTTATTATTATCATCTCTACTGGAAGGCTGTATTATTTACAGTGAGGAAAAATTAGAAAACCAAACAAATGCCTATTATCAGGGAATGGTTGATAATAATGAGTATAACCCTGCCATTGACTGTTAGGCACAAATGAAATAGAGTAAGTCAGATCTGTAAGAGTGGCCTTAGAGGAACTTCCATCATCCTTTTATTTACAAAAGTGATCTGTGACATGACTTAATTTTTCAGAAACAATGATAGAAAACACATTATATCTTTATGTCAATTGTCCTTTTACAGTATAGTTAGGTAAAAGAAAGTCATAAGGGAAGTAATGATAGCCATATTAACATTGACAATGGAGTTTTTACTCTTACTTTCTAACTGCAAATTAATGATTCTTTTAATTATTATAAATAAGACATGAACAGTCTTCTGGTGTATGGTAGTCTAGCACATATTTGCACAACTCCTGAGCCCACAAGCTACAACTTTGAACTGGAACCTGCTTTACACAGAGACACTGGTCTGCTGCTGTCAGGATTCTTAATCACTGAGAAAGCAGAACAGAAACTGGGAGTATGTGTCCGAAGCAGACGATCTTAAAGCCTCTTCAATCCCTTTTCTTGAGGCTCAACACTCCTTGGCTGCATGCAACAGGGGCAGTGTGCTTGCACTCACGTGTGCAAGCGAGCACACATGCTGTCTAACAATGCTTCATCTCCATTATTCTCTTCTTGTGGGCTGGTCCTGGGAGGAAGGGGACAAATAAATCATTTCAGGAGGTCACTTGTAGCGACCTCAGGGAATCAGCTCAATGCTCTGATTTCCTTATTAATGTTGAGGTGGGAACAACGGGTCTCAGCTATTAATCTCAGAGTTCAAGAGGAAAAACAGCACATGTTCAAGCACATGATAACAGGTGCACTTAAGTAGGTTTCAAATATTGGGCTGTCTGATCATGTCTCTTCCTTACTTGGCATTGCCCTAATATACAGGAAATGGTCGTGAACGACTTAGTGATGGGGAAACAGAAGAGGGCATCTATAGAGGTGTGGAGAGTGTAGTGGGAGAGATAGAGACAGAACTTAGGCTAGACAGGCCGGAGAGATATCACTGGCAAACCCTTATTAGGAGGTGACACCATTCCTTAATTACCATTTGGGAAATAGGCTAAATACAATCTCTCTAAGCTGCTGTGGACTAGGCAACTGATTAAGGCAGGGATCTCAGCAAGAAATACTTATTTCTAATATCGTATGACAAAGGATTTGTGGCTAACCCATTTAGTGCTATTGTTTTGCAAACTAGCTTATTTTAACTTTTAATCATGTTTCACTGAACACATCAGGGATAAAATTATTCATTTGAATTTAATGATACGGGTAACAAAAGGAAGCTAATTCCAGATGGCCTATATTTCAGTCTATAAAATAAAAACAATAAGAGATTTTAAAATAGCTACAGTTGTTTCTGGAAATGGGGATTTAGGAATATAGATTTGTTTGACAAGTTGATCCAATGTTTTTGAAATATTTATAAGCAAAGTAGTAGTTACTAAGGATAATCCATCTTCCTCTACCCAATGTGTTAGATCATACAACAATTGAGGAAAATGTGACAGGGATTGTCTCACTTCTCTTAGATTGAAAAAAATGCTTGAGACATATTTTTATGAATGTACAGATCAAATATAATTCTATATAATATTGAGGTTATATGATTAGGAGGGTAGAAGAAATTAGATTGGATGCAATAAATTACATAGCTACTACCATAGCTATTTTTGTACTTTCAAAGTTTATAGTCTACTTATAATAGTGAACAAGAAAGAATAATTTATTTTCAAAATACATATTCAGACATAGTCTCATTAGATCATCTCTAGCAATGGACCACTAGAATTAACAAGTTCTATTCAAGTCAGAATAAGATTTCTGGAAAGTTATGTTGGAGGATTTTTTCAAAGCATTTACAATGACAGTTGGCGATGTAAACTCAGAGGTACCACATTTGCCTAAAATTCATGAGGCTTTGGATTCAGTTCTCAGCACCTGAAAAAAGAAAAAGGCAATGGGAAGAGAGGATTCTGAAAAGATGGCCGAGTAGAAAGTACCCAAAATCTGTCTTCATACCTAGACCACACTCCTTGGCAAAATATGTCTCATGTAACTATTTTAGAATTTGAGAGTCCATTGAAAATGCCCAACTTCCAAGGGAAGATGTGGGTTATAAACTGTGGCTAATTTGGGCAATTTAATCTTAGCAGCAGCTACCCATTCCCCATTCCCTCAGCTTCGTGTCAGACAGCCTTGCTCTCCTGGAGCTGCTTGCAGGCAGTTGTGGGAGGCAGAGGAGCAAAAAGAGCTCCGTCCTGTGAGTCCCATGCTAGGATCCACGTCCTGGTCACTGGTTCCTGCTCCTGATCAATGAGTCCAGACCCAGAGCTGCGCAGTCCTCATTGTGCAGTCTTCCAAGTGCCACACTTCCAAGTCCCTCCCCTTCTACTTAAAGCACCTTCTAGGAAATACCCTCCTCAATGTCATTGTTCTTCTTTTCTTATTTTAGAGGCAGACATGAAACAGTAAGGCATTAAAAACAATTGCATGTGAGGAATAACTTTCAAAGTCACCACCATCCGTTGTCCTGCAGCAAAAGGTGCAGGCTCAGAAAACACTTGAGCAGAACTTAAGTTTACACCTCAGCTGATCCTGAGGACAAAGACTTCCTAAAATAATACAAACAAAATAAAACAAAAAATGGTAAACTCTGGTGAAAAGAGTAGCATCTGGCTTACAGCTACCACTTTTTCTTTCAGGATTACGGACTGAACCCAGAACCTTTGCATTGAACTACATCCCTAGTCCCTTTAATTTTTAATTTAGAAAAAAAAATTTTTTTTTAAATTTTAGGACAGGGTCTTGCTAAATTGCTTACTTCCCCAGGCTGGGCTCAAATTTGTGATCTTCTAGCCTTGGCCCTCCAGAGTGCTGGGACTATAGGTATATGCCACCACACCCAGTTAAAAGTTCATGGGTTTTTGTTTTAGCAGTTCCGGAGATCAAACTCAGGACCTGATGAATGTTAGATTAGTACTTTACCACTCACTGAGCCATGTCCCCAGCTCCTCCACATTATTAGAGTCAAATGTCTAACTCCGTTTTTTCCTACTTTTCTTCCTTCCTTCCTTCCTTCCTTCCTTCCTTCCTTCCTTCCTTCCTTCCTTCCTTCTCTCCCTTTCTCCTTCCCTCCCTCCCTCCCTCCCTCCTCTCTTTTCTTCCCTTCATCCCTTGTACTCCAAGATATGCTTGAACTAGCCTGGGATAGCCTCAAATTTGTGTCTCTCCTACTGCAGCCTTTCAAGTATTGAAATTACATACATGAGGCCCGGGGAGATGGCTCAGTAGAACAAGCACTTCCCTGGCAAGCGCAAGGGCCTGAGTTCAATCCCCGGTTCCACCAAAAAAAAAAAAAAAAAAAAAAAAAGAAATTACATACATGAACTACCATGGCCAACTAAATGTCCAACTTTGAATAGTGGTAGCAACAACAACAAAAATTCTAAGACATAGAAAGAAACAAACACAGTTGATTTAAAGAAAAGAAATCAAAAACAGTCCTGGAGAAAATCCCAGGTGGCAGACATATGAGACCAAAACTTTAAAATAATTATTTTAAACATGCTCAAAGAACTACAAGAAAAAAAAAAAAAAAAAGAACTACAAGAAAACATGGAGAAAGTCAAAAGAACAATGCATGAATGAAATGGGGATGTCAATAAAGACAAAGGACATTTCAAAAGAAACCCAAAGCCTCAGAAGTAAAAAATACAGTAACTGAAGTAAAATATACACTAGAGGAATTTACACAAGCAGAATCTAATAAGCAGTTTAACAAGCAAAAGAACCAGCAAACTTAAGAAGTTAAAAATTACTGAGTCTGAGGAATGAAAGAGAAAAAAGATTGAAAAAAAATAAGTGGACAAGGCATAACTTGTGAGACACTATATGGTTAAACATGTACATCAGGAGAATCTTATACAGAGAAGAAGGAGACAGGAGGCAAAAGGATTATTTGGAGAACTAAAGGATAAAAATTGTGTATCTAGGAAGTTCAGTGAACTTCCAACTCCAAGCAGGATGAACTCACTCACACAGACATATTATCTAGAGAAGTAGTCATCATATACAAGGAGTTCTTGATAAGATTTTGAGATTTATGGCCAGGGAGATAGCTCAATAGAATAAGTGCTTGCCTGGTAAGCACAAGGGCCTGAGTTCAATCCTCAGTTCCGAAAAAAAAATTGTGAGATTTCTCATTAGAACCGTTGAATGCCAGAGAATTGGTGGTTAACATATTAAAGGAGAAAAGAAAAAAATCATTAGAATTCTATTTCCAGAAAAACTATCCTTTGCAAATGAGGAGAAACTAAGATATTAAGAAATTTAGATAATCAAAAATTGAGGGAGCTGATTCCTATTAGATTTGCCCTGCAAGAAGGGCAGTTGGTAGTGATGAACCTATGCATGCCATCCCTGCAGGTGGTGCGTATCACTGAAAGCTCCTAAAGGTTTGTCATCACTGGTCTAGAAGGTTGAAATTAAAGGACCCCAAACAGTAATTCAAAGCTGAATGAAGTAAAGGTAGGTGCAAGGGAAAATAGGAAAGTTAGTATTATGGTAAAATTTTTTTTAACTTAAGTTTGTGTTTTCTACTTGATTTTAAGGTAATACATTAAAACCCACAATTATTAGTTCATACTTTTGGTCACACAATGTACACAGATGTAGGTCTGTAATGTCAGTAACTGAGAGAGGTGAGAATAGCTTTATAAGACAATGAGAAGAGCTTTATAAGCTATGGTGGTAAGTGGTGCAGTGAGTCAGTGTTACAGCTTCAGGATATTAAGGATGATCCTGCTTCCCTGGCAAGTGCAAGGTCCTGAGTTCAATCCCGGGTACTACAAAAAAAAAAAGTGATCTTTACGGTCAGATAAGAGAATTAAAGTGCTCTACTAAAAAGAAAATAAAAGCAAGGAGAATAATGCAGGAAATGAGGGATTCCCCACCAAGCTTCTGATGGATAGCAAAAATTAAAACATAACAGAGTAGGTCCCTTCTTAACAGCAATTACTTTTCATGTAAATGGGTCAAATGGGAATGGAAGGATGGGGTAAAAGGTCAAGAAGAGGCACAAGGAAACTTTGAGGAGGATGCTAATAAAATGTTTGGCTACAGTGATTTCACAGGTAGATATCAAAACTTATCAATGGGCTGGGGA
>NW_004524666.1:5150806-5167983 GCF_000260255.1 Octodon degus | reverse complement strand
TCAATCCCTGGTTCCACAAAAAAAAAAAAAAAAAGCAAAAAAAAAAAAAAAAAAAAAAACACACAAAAAAATGCTTATCAAACCTTATCATTTTTATAAATGCATTTTATTGTTCTTCCTTATACCCTAATTAGGTAGAAAAAACAAAATAAAAAAACAGGATCATACATGCCCATTATTTTTAACCTAATATGATGGAAACACATTTTTATATTAATGCTACATTTCAGTACCTTTTAGTATTCCATTTATGATACTCTTGATTTGCATAATGATACATTAATGGACGTTCAAATTGCCTTCAACTGGTACAAACTATAGGCAGTGATTTTTTTTTTTTTGGGCAGAACCGGGGATTGAACTCAGACGCTTGCGCTTGCCAGGGAAGTGCTTATTCTACTGTGCCATCTCCCTGGCCCCGGCAGTGATATTTTTAATGTGAGGTCTTGGATAATTGTCAGCTGCATTACCTCAATTAGATACTGTACTAAACAGGCCAAGGTCCAAAATGAAGATCTTATTCCATAGCCATGAACTTGGACTTCGTCTTGGGCTATTATACTAAAAGCATACAGAACTGGATCAAAAGGCTCCAGACCACCATGACATGGGGAAAAATCAGCAGAAACCAACTCCACTAGAAGAAAAAAGAAACACATGAAAAGGGCAGGCCAGCCACATTATCTCTGACTATGAAGAAAATGTTTGGATAAGTCTGGAAAAAAAATCATGAAAAAGATATACTTATTCAATGTAAATTTGAGGGTGGAAGAGAAATGCAGAAGAGGTCCTCAAAGAACATAATAAACATCTCTGAATGAAATCAAGAGACAGGAAAAGAAATATTGTGGGACTGTCCTGCTTCAAGGTTGTATGTGGTGAGATTTTTGGACTTATGTGTAAACATAAGAAGTATATAATTCTTTATGCCTATTTTTAAAATATATTCTAATTTTTAAGTGTTTTTTTTATCATATTCTGTAGGGACTTAAAGTTCAACATATCAATACCTGATGAAAAATACCTGTGCCATTTTATGCCTAAGATGTTTGATATGCAGACAGATAGTGAGGTTAAGCTTAACAGCCTAAGTTGTATGGTAATAACAATAAGCTTCGCTTCTGGATGGTTAACAACCTACGTTTGCAGACCAAAATTAGAGAAAAAGGAGGGCCTCAAAGAAAGCCAACATTTTGTCCCTAGCTTTCCAAGGTCAATTAAGACTCAGGACATATGAGAACCTGTACTGTAACGTTATGTAACTCGGTAGTGTCCCAAATTTTCTGATCAAGGAGATTATGGGGCCAAAGAGGAAAGTGATTGATGATGTAGAGAGTGCCTAAGGAGAGTCACATGGAGAAAACATTCTCTCAGACTTCCACAGAGAGCACATTGGCCAAGCAATGGCCATGACTCATCCATATGGCTGACACTGACAAAGGTTCTACAATTTGAGGTACAGGATCTCAGGATAAATCCTGAGGGGATTTCACTGACCTTATCAGACCCAAAAGCTACAACTCTTGTTGCATAGGTCCTGCTTTACCTTGGTCTTAACCATCCAGCAGAAAAGTATAAAAACGAAATACAAGAAGTAAAGCCATGGTGTTATGTTGAGCTGTAGGGGACTCAGGTCAACAATTTCTGACATTGCCAGTCAGGCAGAAGACCCAATACTATTATGGGCTACTGGACTCTTTTAGAATATTTTGCTGAGTTTACACATCTGTAATATTCAAATAACGGAACCTAACAAAAAAAGGGAATACAGATGAATGTCCATTTTGTATCTGTGTATTCAAAGTGGTTAGGATAGATATATAGTTATATTCTCTTAATGAATACAGTGATTTGTTCTAATGGTGTTTGTAGGCCGCTGTTTTTTTTTTTTTTTTTTTTTTGCAGAACTGGGGATTGAACTCAGGCCCTTGAGCTTGCCAGGAAAGCACTTATTCCACTGAGCCATCTCCCCGGCCCCTCTAATGGTGTTTGTAAATAGGTTATCATGTCTGCATCTTGTACAGCAATTAACCACTAGGAAGAATGTATGCAATGTATTAATTATTGAAACTGTCCTATCAATTTGATTTGAAACTGTCTCATTGCTGTTTATCAATAAAATTATGGGGAAAAAATTAAAAAATAAAATAAAAAATGGTCAAATAAATTTAACTCAGATTAATGATAGTAATTTAATATGATGGATGTTTTGTTTTGTTGAAATAAAATAAGTTGGGTATAACTGTCTAAAAAATAAATAAAGAACTTTTATTTTTATACTTTAAATACAGTTCTGAGTATCATATGTTCTATAACTAAACTTTTAATAAAGTAGCTGCATGTAAATGCTAAGCATTAAAAGTGTGACTCTCCTCTTGAGATATGTTGTCAATTTGAAACAAATGTATTAATGAATATTCAATATAAAATTATTATAAATGATCTCATTAAAGAATTTTATTTTTGCTAAACAAATAAAAAAATAAACATCTCTGTTGAACAGTATCCTTCACGAAGAAATGGGAGTTAATTGGGTAGATTCATTATTTTCAAGGCCTTGTATGTGATAAAAGTAACTGCTACTTGGAGGAATGCTTTGAGACCCCACGGCTTGAGACCCATCTGTAGGAGATAGAGAATTTTATATCTCTTTAAAAAAAAATAGAGGTATTATGTTTTCATTTAGAAGACATTCCCAAATGATGAAATCAAAACCCTTGTTTTGGAATAGAATACGCAGTACATCTATGAATCCTTATCTAGTAATTTTAAGAAAAACCCTAAACTGTTCTGCTGGCCTCTCTCCGCCGCCCTGGCTTCTGGTCCTCTACCACCTACTTCTCCACGCAGTCTGTACTTTACAGCTCTGTCTGTCCCTGTCGGCGCAGAACCCTCCTTCAAGCCAAAACTGCCCTTTGAAGTTGGCCCTCCCCTAGGGCTCTGGTGTAGGTATTCAGGATGATCACCCGGGCCGGCAGAAATCCCGGGCCGTCCACGTTCCGTCGTATACAGTTGTTTCATGTGGCCTGTGATTTACAGTCTTCATTAACGCTTAAAAGAAGAAGAGCACATCTTTGGTGGAATACCCCCCCCCCCACTCCTTTCTACAAAACAGGACTCTTGGGGTTTCTGTGGACATTGTGCAGGATGGTTTTGCCAAACGGAACGAAGCACAGTTAATATTTTTCCTTTATAACCTTTGCCATAAATCAGCCGGCACTCCGTTTGCACAAGTGCAGCGATTAATGTTCCGCCCCTCCCCCAGCACTTCCCGAATTTTAAACAAAGTCGGAATAAACTGAGGGTGAGCAGAGCCAGCGGACCCAGTAAATCAGTTTAATGAGATCTGAATAGATCACATAGGACACATTGTAGCAGAATCTAGTGGGTGGTGGGGATCCGGATTTCAACAAGGGGGGGCCTGCGGTGCTGCGGAGCAAAAAGCTGGAAGTTGTGGTAGGCAGTGCTCAAACTCTGACACATGTCTTCGGTGAAAACAGCACATCTTACATTGTCTTTCCCGGTTGCCGAAACTCAGGGCTGGGACTCGTTTCGATTTAGCACGGCTTCCTGTCTGTGGTTTTGCCGTCCCATGCTTTCCCACAGATGGAGAGTTTATTGTTCGCTTCTCGCCCTAGCCAGGCTTGATCTGCATTCATCCTCAGTCAGTAGGTTCCCTTCTCCAAATATATATCAACTTCCTAAGAAAGAAAGATAAATACTTGCATATTTAAGGGCTGAACTCAGAAGAAGCTAATTATTAGGTGCCAGCCATCCTTGTCCTACGGCCTCTCCTCCGACATCCTTCTATTCCAGGTCGCTGGTGAACCGGAAATGCGAGTGCTTCTCCTCTCTCTACACTGCATTAGGGAAAAACATGTTCGGTTTTCTGCTTTTTAAACCAAACACACAAAGAGGATTGCTCCAGTATGGACAACTATATAAGGAAAAGGAAGACAGCCTTCCTTCGAAGAAGTTTTTGATTGGCCTAAGGGATAGCTCAGTGTTAGGGGACTCGCCTAATGTGTACAAAGCCTTGGGTTCAGTCCTCAGTACCACCCCCGGAAAAATGTTGTCTGAATATGTATTTCTTTAGTGTCACTCATGAAGACAAGGAGGTCATCAAAAGTGTCTCTGTTAATAGGACACTTACACATTACAGATTCGAGGAAATGTTATTTTTTTTCTTTTCAAGAAAGGGTTTTGCTATCTTGAACTGGCTGGCTTTGAACTCTATGTTGCTGGCCTCGAACTCACTATTGTAGCTCAGGCTGGCCTTGAACTCACAGCAATCCAGCCCTGCTTCAGAGAACACTCTTGAGTGGAAGAAAATAAAAGAATGCCTTCATAATATTTTGTTTAATTTTCAAAATATATAAGATCGGTTTCACGGGGCTGGAGGGATAGCTCAGTGGTCTAAAGCGGCTGCTTAGGCAAGCCCAGGGACCGCGGGCACCACGTGCCATGCCAGCCCCACTCCCAGGATGGGCTGAGCTGGCAAAAAAAAAAAAAATCGGTTTCACAACTTCTAAGTCCTTGTATATGCTGTTACCCACTTTTAGTCATATTTATTGCACTTACTACTCTCCATGACGAAACTCCAAGGGCATATTGGGTTAGTATGTTATAGGACTAACTGATTTGGTGAGAAATTATTTGTACACAACTCATTATCTTACCAAAGAGTTATCAATTATGCCAATTACATCTTTTTAAATTTAAAAATTGCCAGCATACTGAAACTGAGGAAAGTCACTGCCTTGGTGGCTATGAATCTTCTATGACAAATTCAGGCCTCCTGAGTTGCTGAATTATTTTGTACTATGGATTATGTCAAGCATAAGGCACAAAAGTTAATGAATTCAATAGCACAAAGGGGTACAGCTGTGGAAAAGCCTAAATGACACAGTAACAACTTTGTATTTTAACATTAGGCCTTTAGTGTCTTTTCAAACTTAACATCCGGTCTTAATCTCCACTGTTCTTTGCCTTCTTTTTTTCCCTTTAAAATGTGAAAGAAGTTGAGTGATAACATATTTGAACTTCACCAAGTAGCTGACATAGTGGTCTTACTTGAGTTGACTCAGTTATATGCAACATTACTTAATATTATTAGTTTTACCTTTTTTAAAAGAAAAAAGTCAAAGAAGATCCACCTTGTACAGGTAAGAAATAGAAATTTCAGCAGGGCCGGGGAGATGGCTCAGTGGAATAAGTGCTTCCCTAGCAAGTACAAGGGCCTGAGTTCAATCCCCGGTTCTGAAAAAAAAAAAAAAGGAAAGTTCAGCAGACAAGAGGCTATAGATTAATCCCTAAGTGTCATGTCTCAAATGACTATCCTTCTCTATGCAGAATTATTTCCATTTTTAGTTGCTTCAATGAGTGTGAATTTATTGCCTAATAAACATTCTCGCAGCAAACCTGATATAGGTAGGAAGACAGAGGAGTTTCATTTTTTCTCCTGGAGAATGACAGTCTCCCAAAGGGATTAGCTGAGCACAAGTGTCTGATACATGGTTATATATAAAGTCAGTGTTAAAAGTACACAGAAGGGCTAGGAGTGTTAGTTCAGAGGCAGAGTTGCTCCCTACATATACAAAGTCCTTGGTTCAAATTCCAGTGTGGTAAAACAAACAAAAACCCAACCTCTTCATTTGTAGTCTGCTGAATAGAAAAAAAAAAAAGCTGATTTGGTGAAATTGTAAAAGCTGAACAGCTTGTGTGCCTTTTTTCACTGCACAATGATGAAGCATGCAGAAAATAAGCTGGCCATGGTGGTATATAACTGTAATCCCAACAGTCTGGATTGGTAGCAATTTAGCAAAGCCCTGTCTCAAAAACAAACCAAGGATTAGGAAAGGTAGCTCACTGTGAAGGCCCTAGGGTCGGCTGTCAGTGCCACAAAAAAAAAAAAAAAAAAAATTAAAGCAGACAATAATAGGGCTGGAGAGATGGCTCAGTGGAATAAGCGCTTCCCTGGCAAGCGCAAGGGCCTGAGTTCAATCCCCGGTTGGGGGTGGGGGGTGGGTAGAGGAAGCAGAAAATAATAGTATGAACTTATAGCATAGTGATATTTCCAAATGTCCGATGTTTGTCTTATAAGAAAAGTCATTTCCTTTCTTAGAAAAACAGTCTAGGGCCGGGGAGATGGCTCAGTAGAATAAGCGCTTCCCTGGCAAGTGCAAGGGCCTGAGTTCAACCCCTGGTTCCGCCAAAAAAAAACCAAAAAGTCTGGGATAAGCTTACAATTTCAAATGCAATTTTTTATCCTTACATACCATAAAAGTAAATTGAGTATTTAAAGTATTTTGGTTCCCAGGATGGGACATAGTACTAATTACATACTACATATATATGGAGGGGTGTCATTTGTAATGTAAAAACAGTAATATGTATGACAAATGTTTTAAAAGCCCACATTCCCTGACACTTTGATGAAAGCTATGGGCACATACACTCCTGCATTTACGGGGGCAGGGGGCTTTTGTCCATCCTGAGACAAAGACCATCCGCACTCTATTTTGGGGATCAATGACCATCTAGGCATGAGAAGACCCATACAGGCTAAAAGTGACACTGAGTTGACGCCTGTGTGCTAGGCTGATTTTTCTGGATTATTTATGAATCAGAAAGTAAGGACTCAGGTCACAGTGTGGCTATTAATAGAAAAATGACTTGGAATCAGGTCGCAGCCAGCAGATTCCACCATAGCCAGCTGGCAGTCACTTAAAGCCAGTCCCTGTTCCTGGTCTGTACAATGGGGACATACACAGGTGGGGCATCCAGCTCTGTTCTAAAGGACGAGCTTACTGATGCAAGTACTTTGTTCCTATCCTAAGGAACAGTCCAGTCTACTTGACAAAGACAATGGGACAAACAATTAAGCAAAATTCCTATTAAATGAAGAAAAGGTAAAGATTACCACTGCCTGATTGATTAGTTTCCTAGAGGAGGTAATAACTGGTCAGGATTTTCTCCAAATTACCAAAATTTAAACCACTGTCAAACACTTAACTAAAGGTAGTTTTCCTTACATTCCAGAGACATACAAACACTATAGAAAATATAGTCTAGTAAAAAAAGGGAAAGAAAATGAGAATAACATCCAGGGCATACAATAGGCCAAATAACCAAGAGAGGCAACAAAGGTTTAGTTCTCAAATCATAGTTATTTTTTCTACCAAATTTACCATTGCACTATAGTCCATGCTAATTGAAAGATTTCCAAACACTAAATCAGAAAGAATGAAGGAAACACATTAATAATGGTACAAGAGAGGGCAACTGGAATTTGTAAGAAAGGGAACGGAAAAGCAGAGCACACAACTAAAAAATCAAATTATAGCACCCTGCAGTCACCTAGAATGAAAGTTAAAGACCTAGGACAGTTCCATGCCCAGTATCTCTGATAATATACTTGGATATTTAAGAGACAGTGGAATTGAGCCTGTTGGAGTGGCACGCACCTGTAATTCTAGCACTAACGAGGTTGAGGCAGGAGGATTGCAAGTTTGAGGCCAGCCTGGGCTACATAGTCAGTTCAAGGCCAGACTAAATTCTGTAAGTAGATCTTTTTTTCCAAAAAATAATAGCAATAATATTGATGATAATAAAAGGATGTTCAATATTATATGCCTATTTGTAAGGTTACTCTGGAATCTTATATTTCCAATTCTGTCAGAACACCTTGCTCTTTTCATGGGAATGCCATTATGTTTCCGTAGTGCCTTTGCTTCATAAGCTCTTTCTTGCCTTGTTTTACTCTTTATCCCAGTTTTGGGGGGTAGAAGGAATAATCCCCGTTTTAGATGTGAGGAAATGAAAATGTCAGGCATAAAGTATCTTTCTTAGAAGTATCATCTTACTGAGTAACAATCTCCTGAATGTGGTACAAACTTGAAGAAACAAACATTCCAGTTTGGGAGGAAGAAGAGAGTATTTCTTTTTTCTTTTTCTTTTTCTTTTTTTTTTTTTTTGGCAGAACTGGGGATTGAACTCAGGCCCTTGTGCTTGCCAGGCAAGCACTTATTCTACTGAGCCATCTCCCCGGTCCTGAGAGTATTTCTTTAAAACTGCATGGCCTCCGTTATCAATCCCTAAATAGCACTTAGGGGAGCTTCCTTCTTGCCACTGAGTGGAGGGGCACTCTGTTGGCTCCCTCTGTTCCAGTATAGTCTGTGATGGTGGCAAATCTCAATGCACAGGCCAATACTAATTCTGCATGGTTACCCACTTCTGTGTGTACACATACTAGCGTGCACGAGCACACTCTTCCGTTACTGTATCTTTTGCTGAAACTAGAATGGGAGTGGGGAAGGAGGCGAGAAAGGGAAACCACCAAAACTTAGGAAACTGGAAGATTTTTTTTTTTTTTTTGATACTTGGAATTGAACTCAGGACCTCGTGCTTGCCAGGCAGGTGCTGTGCCACTGAGCTATCTCCCTGCCCCTGGAAATACTTTTAAATAAAAAAAGACATAATTAAAGAATCTAATGTCAGTGATTCTGATTCTGTTCAGTTTATACTTGTCATCAGATTCTACACCCTTGCCAATTTGATTTAGTATGCAATTTGTATTTTTTTCAGTGACCAAAAACCAAATAAAACTGTTTTTAATAAACTGCTATTATGAACGGCCTACTTTTTAGTTGCTTACTAATACTAGATTTTACAATAGCCCAAATCCATACCAGCAGGTTGAAAATCTGCACACAAAGCTAGGCAAGGTGGAGGTGCTGACATGGAGTTAGGATGCACATGTGGCTGCTGGGAAGAGGCTCTCAGGGACAGACCCAAAGTCCTCTTTGCCTATTTGGAAATGAAATTCAGGTGTGATGGGACTTGCCCAAGTAACTAATAGTTCTCAATTTATAAATTGCACAAGACACAGACAAGTGGTGTTGCTTGGAATTTCAAGGGCACTGCTTTGCCTTTAAAAAAAATTCTTGGGGCCGGGGAGATGGTTCAGTGGAATAAGCGCTTCCCTGGCAAGTGCAAGGGCCTGAGTTTGATCCCTGGTTCCACCAAAAAAATAAATAAATAAATAAATAAAATAAAAAATAAAAAAATTCTTGGTTCTCTTTTGTCAAATTCACCATGAAGGATAGAAATAGAAGACTGATGGTGGCTGGGTACATTGTATAATTCAAAGAGCAAGCAAAGGTTTTATAGACCTAGATGGGATCCAGATTAGTCTGGATCCACTCTGGGACAACGGCTAATTCTCTCCAAGCCTCAGGCTGTTCATCCTTCAAACAGGGATTATCTACTCTATCACCTCCCATCACTGCTCAAATAATGTAAACGTAAACTATGTAGGAGACAAGAAGGACTAAGCAAAGATTGGTTTTCTTTCTCATTTACTTTATTTTACTTATTTTTGATGCTAGGGATTGGACAGAGGACCTCCTGATGCGGAGCACACACTCTACCACTGACCTATATCTCTAGCCCTTTCTCGATTTTATACAGTAAAATTTTAAGAAAAAGAGAAAAGAAGGAAATTAAGTTAATTAACAATGAATGTGGTACATTACTTATTATTTAGGGGTTGAATAACCAATGTGTAGAATGTGTTCACATCTTTTCCTCTAACAACTCCATTCCATTTTTAGACAGTTTCTTCCTGGTGTGGATAAATGAAAGTGTAAACTGATGAAACTTTTAGTTTTATTTTATTTTTCATGGGGTATCCATAGAGCCCAATGGACTCCTAGGCTCACGCAATCCTCCTACCTCAGTCCGCCAAGTGGCTGAACTGCAGGATCATATCACCATACCCTGCCTTTAACTTAAAAAAATTGTAGAGGGAAATAAATATTAAAAGCTATCAACCAATTCACAGTATTTGTGACTTACTGGTGTTTCCATTATTTGTATTATTTTGAGATGCCACTTGGGTAAACTTTTTGTGGAACCAGGGATTGAACTCAGGCCCTTGCGCTTGCCAGGGAAGCGCTTATTCTACTGAGCCATCTCTGAAGCCCCGCACTTGGGTAAACTTATATGACTAAATAACACATAAAACATATAAAAGATTTAAGCTGGCCTTCAGACTGTTAAACCCCTTTCTAAACCAAGTAATTCATGTAGAATTCACTACTGTCAAGGAAGTGTAACATAACTCTCTTTTCCTTAGGGTGGGCTAGACGGGGGGACTACCTTACACAGAGTAGAAGGTCATGAGGTCCTATGTTCAACGCAGGGGACAGCGAGACAAAAGAGCAACTTCACTGTGAAGAAACCTGACAGGCACTTCCCTAGCCAGGCGAGCAAAGCCCACATCAACAGCATTGTGCCACCTTGACAGGACCCTTGACGTGTGACGAACAGGCACTGTGCATCTGTGTTCTTCTTCCCCCAAGCCCATGACTCCGGCCTGATGAGAAAAATTAAACTTGTAACTGAGGGACATTCTGCAAGACACCTGACTGGACTCCTTAAATCAAAACATTCACATCATGAAAATCAAAAGCAAAGCCAGAGATGCTGTGAGGAGGCCCCAGCAAGTGTGAATGGTAACGTGGTGTCCTGGGTGGCTATCCTGGGACTGAAGGTCGGACAGCAAGCACCAACCCGGGACACCCAAAGAACATACGGGACTTTATTACTAAGTATGTATCACTAAAGATTCACAAATTCACTGATGTAAGATATTAATAAGAGGAAAAGGGTGGGGGAACATGGAAACATACTTTCTTCTTAATTTTTCGGTAATTCTAAGCTGCTATAAAAAGTATATTTTTAAAAATACCATTGGGGCTGGGGAGATGGCTCAGTAGGATAAGTGTTTCCCTGGCAAGCACAAGGGGCCTAAGTTCAATCCCTGGTTCTGCCCCCTGGGAAAAAAAAAATATATATATATAAAATAAAAATACCATAAATTCTTATATTGACAAAACCATTTTAATAACACATTTCTCTACTAGCAAACATCTTTCCAGAGTCAAATATCTTTTATTTAATTTTACGTTTTTTTAGTTATTTTGTTGAGTACTAATATTGTTTAAACAAGATATCATGTCTACATCTTGTCCTCTGAATAACTACTATGAAAACGATATGCAATGCATTAGTTATTGTAACCATCTTAACCTGTTTTGAAACTGTTTCATTGTTATTTTTTTCTCATTAAAATGAGTATAAAAAATTAAGTTATTTTGTTGAGAGAATAGGCATTGTTTGCAAACCAACTTGCTTCATGCAGGCCGAGCATAACTGCCTGAGAAGAAATCCCTTACTATCTACCGATGCTGGCTTCTGGTAACATGGTCACATACAAGAGCCCCGAGCAACCTCATTTGTTAAATTTTCTCCCCCATAAATTCAAGCAGCTGGACTAGATGATCAGCCTGGTGCTTTGGAATTCAGCTGCCTCCCTGTATTCCGCAATTTCTCCAGAACCAGAGGTGCACACTGAGAACAACTGAACAACACCAGTGGCCTCCTCCTTTCTCAGCCCACCACTGGCCTTGTCATTCCTAACGTGGGCCTGGCCTTTCCTCTGCCCCTGCTTCCACATTATCCTGATGACTGACAGAGTCAACCGTGAGGGGATACCACTAAATCAACATGCCTTCAGGGTTCCTTTCCAAAAAGGAAAGAGATCTGGCAGCTGGCCTTGGAACCAGGACCGCTCAGCTTGGTCGAAGAAGTTGCCGCATCATCCATCACTGGGAGACGAGGAGACATTTGCCCAGGGTCACGCTGGCCCAGCAACTGTGTGAACCCAGCCCAGCCCCATCACTGCTTCTCTTTGCCTGTTTCTAAACTTAGTTGCTTTATTCTTAGCACACTGCCCTCCGGCGGGGAGGGGGTAAAGGGTGCAGGTCACCCTCACTGGCTCCTTCACAGTGGGGTCGCACGCCCAAACGCGGACACATACACAGGGTGCAAGTGTTTTCTATTAGTCTGCCTTCATTAATATTGCCGTCTAGCTGCCATGTTGGGTTTGGCAAATGGCTACATTTCAGCAGCTACTTCCCCCCAACTTAATGTGCTTTAACATAAAACTAATCCCAAATACACAGGATCATGGAGTCAAAATGACGGCTGAATAATTCTGAATTTGTGTTGTCATTTTCAACCTACAATGGTATCAAGAAGGCTCTGGAAGATTCATAGCATGAGTCAGAATATCCAAAAGGTGGGACCAACATAAATGTTCACCAATAGGTAAATGAATAAACAAAATGTACCACAGACATACGCTGGAATATTACTCAACCACATAAAGGGCTGAAGTTCAGAAATGTGGTACATCATGCACTAACCTTGGTTTTTTAGGTTTTTTTTGCAGAACCAGGGTTTGAACTTAGGCCCTTGCGTTGCCAGGGAAGCACTTATTCCACTGAGCCATCTTCCCGGCCCCATGAATGAACTTTGAAAACCTTGCTAAGAGAAATTAAGCCACACAAAAGCAAAACTGTTTTATTTCCTTCTCCTGCATTCTTCCAGTGTTTCTTTAGCAATGGGAGAAAATGTATGTTTCTCTCCTTCTCTCTCTCTCTCTTTCACAAGAGGTGACAGCCTATATGCATTGTGCAGCCTCTTGCCTTTTGCTGAAATCTTGAGTTTGAAATTTTTAAATGAAAACTCAAAACTCATGATTTACTTTTTATGAATGAAAGGAGCACAGACATACTATTGTTTCTAAGTAGTACTAACAAGTGCAAAAGAAATTCACTTTCCACTTCATTAATGAAAGGGGAGGGAGAGAGGAAGAAAAGGGGGAAAATGGAGGGAGGGAGAGGGGGAGAGGAGAGAGAGAGAGAGAGAGAGAGAGAGAGAGAGAGAGAGAGAGACAGAGACAGAGAGACAGAGAGAGACTGAAAGAGAGAATAGAAATGTTAACTTCAAGAAGCATTAAGGATGGCTGGCTTGCCCTGGGGGAAAAGTTTACAATGTGCAAAGCTCCTTTTTCAAAGCAGCTTTATTTCCATAGGCAGCTAAGAGATTACCACCTTGTAAAAGAAAGGAAGAAAGGCAACCTCTCCACCTTTGAGTTATTCGGCCCAGCAAGGAAAGATTTGGAGGGAAGCGGCCTTTAAATGACCACTGCTCAAACTACAAGGGCAAGGCACTCCTTGTAAATCGAAGGCCAGGCACTGGGCATCCTGCAGGGCCATTGCTTGCACCCTAGGAAATGATTACACACTCATCGCTCTTTCTCTTCTCCCTCCATCTCACAAAAAACACACACCAAGCAAAAACAAAGAAGCCAGCCCAGCACCCAGCATCTTCCCAAGCTATTTTGGTTACAGTTATTCAGAGAGAGAGAGAGAGAGAGAGAGAGAGAGAGAGAGAGAGAGAGAGAGAGACAGAGACACAGAGAGAGAGAGAGAGACAGAGACAGAGACAGAGACACAGAGAGAGAGAGAGAGACAGAGAGACAGAGAGAGACAGAGACAGAGAGAAGAGAGGGAGGGAGACACACCTGTCACCAGGAAAACTGTTGCCTTTTAAGGTTCTATTTTCTCAGGCTAAATCCAAAATTTAGAATACGATGTTTATAGCTGACCGTAAGTTTCCATGTTTAGCTATCATCCTCTATTATAATTTATATTTCATCTATTTTAATTCATACTCTAGATTAGTTTGTATTATAAGTTAAAAGATAATAGATATTTAAATAATCTGGTTTCATAATTTTTAAAAATCCTAAATACTTCAGCATTCATTTTCATTTTTTCAAGTAATTTATTCAATATTTTTATCTGAATATTTCTTTAAGTGTCTTTCATGTGCCAGAAATGGTTCCTGACACTGAAGACTCAACAGTGAAGATGGACAAATGAATTCCTTGTGTCGTGGGATTAGCATCTGGCTAGAGAGACAGACCATAAAGAAATAAACAATCCAGGCATAGTGAAATCCGCTGCAGTGCCAGCTACCCAGAAGGCCGAGATGAGGATCACAACTTCAAGGCCAGCCTATGTCACTTAGTGAGACCCCACCTCAAAACTTCATAAAAAGGATAGAGATATAGCTCAGTGTTTGTGAGCTCAATCCTTAGTACATCACCCCCAAAACAATAAATACCTTTTTATATCTGAGCAGTAAGGTCTCTTGAGGAAGTGACCATGGCATGCCTGTAACCTCAGCACTCTGGGAGGCTGAGGCAGGAGGACCTCAAGCATGGGCTCAGCCTGGGTAACACAGAGACTTGGTGAGTTTCTGTCTTTAAAAAAATTAAAAAGTGCTGGAGATAAGGTCAGTGAGAAGGCTCTGGGTTCAATTCCCACTACCTAGAATAAAGAGTTGACCAAACCCAATAAAAATGGGGGCTAGAATGAGGAGGGAGGAGAGTCCATGCAGAAAAACCAAGTGTGCACAAAACCCTCAGGGAAGAAGTGGCAGTGGTCCATGTGGCTGGACTTGAGTGGGCAAGGGGAGAATGGAGAGCAGCCACCTCAGCGTTGGAATCTCTACCCACACACAAAACCCTTGGTGGTGTGAATGGGATCCTGATGAAAACGGCCCCCAAGAGGCAAAGAAGGAGCTTTAAAGTCAAAGGCAATACTCACGGAGGGTGAAGATAAACTCAGTGTGAGTACGGGCCTATGAGATATTTCTATTTTAGACAGATCAGGAAGAATGTCACTCACACACTGCAGTAACAGTAAGTTGTAAGAGGCAAAACAAAGGGGGCCGGGGAGATGGCTCAGTAGGATAAGCGCTTGACTGGCAAACGCAAGGATCTGAGTTCAATCCCTGGTTCCGCAAAAAAAAAAAAAAAAAAGAGGCAAAACAAAAAGCAAGACATACCATGAATCTAGCTCCATGTGTTCAGAAATCTGACGAACTAAAGAACAAAAGAGCAGAGAACAGATCCCAAAACTTATTAAAAAATTAGGCATTTCAAACACACAATGGAACAAGTAATATTTTCCGTATAACTTGTCACTAAGGTTCAGCTCTTTAGAGTTACTGAATTTCCTGAAGCTGCTCTTGAAAACCAGTGACCTGAACACTATCAAGGCATGTGCTGGGAGTGAGGAGAACTGTCATCTACACAGTAAGCCTGACCAAGGTTTTGCAAGTATGTGTGTGTGCGTGTATATGCGCTGTGTGGGCATGGAAGAGACACACATGTGTAGCATAGCATATATGTGTGGGGTGTGTATAGTGTATGGTGTGGTGTGCATGACGGGTGTGTTTGTGTGTCACAGAGAGAAAGAGAGAGAGAGAGAGACAGACAGACAGACAGACAGACAGAGACGAGGTGATAGCCTAGTGGCTTAAGTGCCTGTCTGGCAAACTTAAGGTCTTGCGTTCAAACTCCAGTACCAAAAAAAAAAAGTGGGAGACAGACATCTAGTCAGACCCCTTGGACTGGAGGCTGGCTGGTTAAAAAAGAGGGTGTTTATTTTCATTTCAATTGAAGAGAGTTTGGGTCACTCTCAAGCCACCCCCTCTGGCAATACCACTATCAATGAATATTAGAAGTAATATTTGGCCCAACAAACCAAAGTACAGTCTATCAGTTATTCGCCTTCTGTGACAGCAAGCCGCTCTGGAGGCTCCTTGCTTAAAATGAACTGAACCGAAGGGGTCAATACAACATAGAAACAACTGCCATGAGAAGATGAACATAAAACAACGTGGAGAAATTAAGTAGATGTCTCTGCTGCAGGAAGGCTGTCACTTATGTGTCACTACAGATTTCATAGATAGGATTCAGCAAGAACTAAGCTGATTATGACAAATGCTTAAACGTAAATGTACAAAATAAACAATTTAAAAAGGTGATTCTGCACTTTATTTACAGTGTTAAACTATCATCTATTTGGTGACTGAAAGACACAATGAATGTTTCAAATTTTTGAAAATCGGTTCATTGCTATTAACCCCCCTTGAAATGGTTGCCCTCACTTCGAACGGGTGTATTCTATCATTCTTGCCACCTTCCGAAACAGGTTTGGAAGTCCTCTTTCAAGAGTGTCTTTATGAGGTGTGATCAAAAATACAATGAACGTTGTTGCCGAGGCCATCCGTGGAAAGGCGGGCTTGTAAACTTTATGGGGTGCCCTCACCCACCCATTCACCAGAGAAGACGCTAGGTGACTTCTGGCCCTTCCCCAGGTCAAAATGAACTTGAACGGTAAATGTTTTGAATCAATTCAGAACGTGGAGGCCGCCACCACAGTACAATTAAGGACACTGAAAAGAAGACTTCCGGAACTACTTCAGAGAGGGATGTGTTCAAAGAAAAGTATTTTCACGGGCGTTATTGACAAATTTGTCTTTTACTGGAATAAAAACTTCACACATTTACCACAGTATTCTGATCATCCGTGTGTGTAGTTTTGTTTTGTTTTTTTTTTTAAATGTGCTGGGGATCAAACCCTGGACTCTGTGTATGCAAGGCAAGTGCTCTACCACTTAGCTGTACCACAAGAAACCTCCCTTTTTAAATTCTGAGACAGAATCTCTATAAATTGCCATGAGAGCCTATGAGTTTCGATCTACTTGCCTCAGGTTCCCAAGTAGCCACCATGCCTGGCTTATATTTTTAAAGTTGAGACTCTTTTTGTTTGAAAGAATTTGGTCTGTTCTTTCAGGAGAGGGGGCAGACCTAGACCTACCTAGTAGAAGTGTCCTAGTAGATGCTCTCATTTTTCATATAGTGAGCCTCATTTTAGATAGATAGATAGATAGATAGATAGATAGATAGAGATAGATAGATAGATAGATAGATAGATAGATAGACAGACAGACAGATAGATAGATAGATAGATAGATGTATTTATTTATTTATTGGCAGAACCAGGGTTTAAACTCAGGTCCTTGAGCTTGCCAGGCAAGTGCTTATTCTACTGAGCCATCTCCCTGGCCCAAGCCTAATTATATAAACTATGTCAGCTTTTGGGGGGCCTAAATCTGCCTTACCATACTCTGCAAATGTGGGGATTGGGCTCATCTGTTCCGGGCCCCCACAGCTGTCATAGTGGGCCCCTGAAGATCTCCTCCTGCTGACCTGCTGTGACAGTGACTCAGGCATTCAGGAGGGGCAAATAATCACATCACACCACAGCAGCATCCCCTCCAGTCCAGTTACCTCCTCTGTTAGCTTGTGTGATTTCTTTCCTATAAGGGGACCCTTAATTCATTAATTCATTCTCACTCTCCATCTTTTCTCTCTCTCTCTCTCTCTCTCTCTCTCTCTCTCTCTCTCT
>NW_004524666.1:5142747-5150629 GCF_000260255.1 Octodon degus | reverse complement strand
AAAATGAAGGAAGGAAAGATTTATTTAGCTCACAGTTACTGGAGGCTTCAGTCCATACTCAGCTGGGTCCAAAGCAGAGCAGCACACAGCAGAGAGCAACCTTTCATGGTGGCAGCAAAGAGCAAGAGAGAAAAGAGAGGGGTAGCAGCAGCTCAAGCAGCTAGCTTCTCTTCCCACCTTACATTGTAATGCAAATTACCTGCCCCAGGGCAGGCACAGCAACGACACCCACAGTAATCAATCACAAACTCCAGAAGACCCCCAAGACTTCATGAGGCTTTGGGGGGACACCTAGACACAAACCATAACACCATGCATGTAAATTTACCGCCTTTCTTTTTCAACCTACAGTGATCCAGCTCCGGGATAGGAAGGAAGAGAAAGTAATCCTAAGAAATGTGTGTTAAATTTGCCACATTGTAAATGGAACTGGAATAAATTCACCTTGAAGCATGAGTACATTTTCAAAACTGATTGGGATACAGTCACACATACACTTTGAATGCATTTCATTCATCTGGAATTTGTCCAAGTTTCTAGCTTCAACTACCTATAGACAAAATTAATATGCTAAAACACAAAGCCAAGCAACTATCATCCTCCCACACAACTAAAGATGAAAAGAGATGTAATCAAAATGGTACATTTTCCCCTGAGCAAAGATGGAGTGAATACAAAGGGTGTGGTAGGATGAGCAAGCTTGGGGCTGGTCCTCATGGGATGTCCCTCTAACAGCTCAGAGACTCAGGTACTACTGAGGGCAAGTGGTAGCAGGGCTGCTGGCCATGGGGAGTGGCAGCAGGGGAAAAGCCTTACAGAGCAAAGGAGGAGAAATGCAGAGGTGTGAAACACATGATCTACTTGTTTGAAGGCTTTAAAATTTTAAAAGGTTAAAAGTAACAGGAACAATAACTTGAATATAATTGATTTCACTGTCAACCCCTCCCCATCCTTGGGTGCATATAATTTGAAAGATGGATTGGAAGGCCAGTGAGATGGTTCAGCCAACTAAGTGTCTGCTTAGGCAAGTGTGGGGGTGGGGTTCCATCCCCAGCACCAAATGCTGCGCCAGCCCACTGAGCCATCCACTGAGACTGGGCCTGCTGGCGCATGCTGGTAATCCCAGCACTGGGGAGGCTGAAAACAGGAGGATCACTAGGAGTCCAAGCTGTGTAGTGAGACCCTGTACCAAATATATTTTAAAAAAGATGGGATTGGTAGATAATGTTACATGAATGGTCTGCTCAAATTGTATAGAAATAAAAATGCTAATTGCCTTTGTCTCAAATACATTCTGAGACTACTCTTAAATAATATGCAGAATGATAAGGAAGAAACCTAAGGAAAGGAGAAAGGGATCATTAAGGTGGAAGACAAATCAGGTGAGATATCACTGTGATAAAGTCCCAGCGAAGCATACTAATAAACATCTGGCTTCAATGTGGTGTTGTCATTTGCCAATGTCCTCCCAAAAAACATGCAACTGGCCTAAGTTGTCACTCACCATGAGAGCTAGGGGAAACCTCAGATAATTGTAAGGTACCGTATTGTGCCCAGGCCCAAGGACCCCAAGCCCTTGGCCCTGGTGTCAACAGAGAAGCCATGAGGAAGACTTCCCTTCCTAATGTAGTGCTCCTTTTTCAGGACAGCCGGGCCTAAGCAGGGAGTGGCTGGCAGCTTCCGGTGGAGACTGTGGAGCCCCTGCCTCCAAACACTAGAAAGCAATAAGGATTTCTCCAGGGTGGGTACCATCCAAATGCAGAGGACACTTTGGTGATGTCTGAGTTTCTCCTTTTACTTCTTTCCTCTTTCTTTTCTTTTTCTTTCTTTCATTTTTTCTTTCTTTTTCTTCCTTCTTTTCTTTCTCTTTTTCCTTCTTCATAGGGAGAGAGGGAGGAAGAGGAAAAGGAAGATCTTTTCAAGGTAGAAGAAGTATAAAATGATATCTGAACTTGAATGTTTTAAGGGAATCTCAAGTTTCAGTTTAATTAGAATTTAGGTTCACTCCACACTGCAAGTTAATTGAATTCCCTTAGGAAGGGGTTGTTTGAGGAAGCAGGGCTGCCTCTCTTCCTGACATGTTTCCCTCTCTTCTGCAAAGGTAAATGTTACGCCCCAGGTCACAGCTCACATCACAGGCACTGTGTAGAGGAGTCATCCCCTACCACCCGTACAAGGGAGGACAGAGAAGACACCATCAGTCTTGGCTAGGTCAATCAGAGCAGTCCATTCAGTGCTCAAACACAGCACACTCGCTTCCATCCAAAAAAGGATCTGCTCCCCGAGGATGGCACTTTCCTTGCTCGGAGGAGTCAGGCACCTTTACTAGGAAGAAGTGGAGCTGGGAGGAAGTAATGAACAGCTTGGTTGAGGACTACTGTTGTTTTGAGTTTCAGAGGCCAGCAGTGGTTCAGCTGGTCACAAACCAGGCTGCCCGTCTCAGAACTCTTCAGATGCCCGACATAAGCTTACTGACATCCACAAAACCTTCAATAGCATCTCAATCTGGAAGGCTATCTAGCTCTAAAGATTAGTTTCTAATACTAAAATCTTCATTTAATCCCCCCTCCACCACCACTACTCAAAAACAGGGCAGGAAAATTTTTAGCCTTATGTGTGTATTTCCAGCCAGCCATGGATTAAATGTTTTAATGAAGATTCTAGTGCACTGTGTGTGAAAAATTAAACCCAAGTCAAGATTTTAAAGTTTGGAAACGAAAGCTGACTTTTTTTTTTTCCGGTTTAACTTTTTTTGTATTGATTTTACTCAAAACCCAATACCCAAGGAGTACCTGTGCGTAAACAGGAAATCTGAACCTCATGATTTTGCAAGTTATCAGAAAAAGCGTACAAAATAGGTTCTCCTGAAATTGAACACCTGGTTTGACAGTTTCACTAATTACAGTCCACTCTACAGAGGAAGGCCACGGCCTGTGGCCAAGCAGACAGATTAGCCACAGTTACTCAGTAAGACAACTATTTAGCAGAGACAAACCCTGGAAGAGAAACCTAAGAAGTCCTGTGCATATCCAAACAGGCTGCCACAGTGTAAAGAAATCCCCTTAAGTCACTTTCGGCTTCATTAGCACATGAAAATGGGGTAATTAAACATTCTTCAGCCTTCCATCAAGTGCCAAAATCAATCATTCATGGAAATTAAGTTTTGATAAGAGGTGTTTAAACATTGTCAAAGACTTCTCCAATGTGTCATTCTTTCAGCTTGAAAAAGACTGCAGCCAGCACTTAACTGCACAAAAGCTCTGGAGAATTCAAGGTATCAGTCCTGTTGCAAACTTACATTAGTAGAGCCGTGTACCAGAATAGGAAGTCTAGCAAAGACTTTATTATTTCTATAAAATTTTTAGTTCAAGGTTGTTGTTCCACTCCTCACAAATGTATCATTTTAACAATTGTTTTGGTAAATCTATAAAGCTACATTTTGAATTAAACGTTCATTCAAATGAAAGGCTATTTCATAGGGATAGTATTTCTAATCACAATGCCAAAATGTATAATACTAAAGCTAAATACGATTTTGATGAGCCAAACATGTTAAAAATGCCTTAATATATTCATGTGTCATCCTATTACCACCATCAGGATTTGCCCGTAAGAGGGTAACTGAAATTGTGTTCCAAAAATTTAAAAACAAAGAATAACAATAACCCTTAAAGGAATAAAATTTAGAATAATCTATTATGCCCCCACAAGCAAAACCTTCTTTTTTATTCAGATCAGTTGTCTTCAGAACTATAGGAAAACCAGAAAATAAGCCACTATAAAACCACTTGGCTCTTTTGTCCAACTATATTCTTTCAGCTCGTCAATATTTGCAAAGCTTCAAGAAGTTGCTCAAGATACGCTTATCTTTGGTGCCACAAATATCAGTCTTTTAAACACTATAAGTCAACAGTTACATTCATTTACTGCCAAACAAAAGAATTCTAAACGAAGGGGCTCTGATGAAAGATTAGCAATGGATTTCAATATTTATGTTATCATACATGTTGCTACCTTCTTTCTATCTCTAAGAGCTCAAGTTGACCGTGTCCATACACAGATGCACACATTTCATCTCAGAATCTGGGAGGGTCACTGAGTGGTAGCTTTCTATCTGGTTGTCTATCCAAAAACTCGGTTACAGTGAGAGAGTGGAGAGGTCAGGCTGCTCAGAACCACCTGGACCCCTTTCCCTTTTCAGGTAGTTCAGACCCCTGGGAACCTTTGATCTGACTATCAGCAAACACACACTCCCATATTTTGTACTTTCAGGGATAGATTTCAGAAAGGGGGGGAGAATTACCCACAAAAACAAAATGCCTCTTTGCAACACAGTCCATACATCCTCCACAAGGAAAGGTAATCCCTTCCTCCATCTGTCACCTCTCCACTGACTCCCCACTCACTCTCCCTTTGGAGAGGAGCAAACCAATTAAAGCCACACTGCTGGAATACAGGCCCACAAAGCTCTTCTGCCTTGAGAACGCCATGCACACATACCGGAACATTAGAAAGCTCCAGGCCAGAGGTGAAAGTCTGTGGTCTTTCCTGACTCTCCATAACCCAAATATACCACCTGCAAAATGAAATATATCATCTCTGACTTGAGTGATTGGACAGGAATAAACACACCATTAGGAGAGTTTCTTCTCAAGTGGTCCAAAGAAACAGTGAACGGATTATTGCCCAGAAAGATCCTATTAATTCAACTATAAAATAAGACTGAAAAAAGTAACAAAGACCAGGGCTAAAAGTATTTTACCAGCCCCAAAGAAACGAGAAGCTAAATATAATTTTTTACAATGTCTAAGGATAAAAGGAAACAAGAGGGAGACACAATTTCTGCAACAGCAGGACCAAGATAGGGTACAGGAATAAAATTAAACTAGCAGACTAACAGGCCACACTTAGCACCCAATAAAGCTAGAGTCCCTGGGTGTTTGTGCTATATTAATGGTACGGTGCCTACACAGAAAAGCCTCCCTTTCCTTCTATTCAACTCTTTCCCTTCCTTTCTCACCCTAAGTTACCTAAATTATTTTAAAACTTCTTGCCTGTAGGAAACATACACAGAAGTTAGTGTCTGATGATTTGCCAGGAAAGAGATGTGTGCTCACCATCCAGGCATTCACTGTTTCTAATGACCCCTTTCACTCTCAAAGATGTCCTACCTTGGACAATAAATCATAGGGTCACTTTATTCATAATAAGTATGTTTGATGAGTAAGTAAATGGGTAACTATCCTAAGTTCAAAGTATATGTTCCTACATATAACTTAAAGGTATTCTCTAATGAGGCATATCTTGGTCTTTTCTAAGTTGGAACACATCAAGAACATAAAAAAGGAATAAAGAATAGTCATAAAACTAATACCATTGCATTGAAAAATATATAAATCCTGTTTGATACTGCAAAGGAGAATGGCCAGCTCTGCTCCTTGTCCCTTGGCCACACACAGCTGAAGAACCTGGCTAGCCAAAATCTAAAACAGAAAAGGGTGAAAAATTCTGGAAAGCTGGGACCATGAACACTGGATTACACTTTCTTAAGTGTAATCCATCAAAGACCAAGGCTTGAACAGTATACTATGGAATGAACGGAACACCTTAAATAACATTTCTCCTTCTACTGGACAAAGACAGTAAAAGAATCCCACAAAATGTTTATGAAAGAATTGTGATATAAATTCACATTTGATGTGCACAATCAAAAGGGTTTTGACATTTGTATAAAGCAGATTACATTTTAAAAATCAAAGATATTGGGCCGGGGAGATGGCTCAGTAGAATAAGTGTTTCCCTGGTAAGCGCAAGGGCCTGAGTTCAATCCCTGGTTCTGAAAAAAAAAAAATCAAAGATAGACATCTTCCTATATTTTAAAATTAAACTTTATTTCCAATATCATATACCTAAAATATAAAAGAATTAAAATGCTTCCCATTAATAAAATGACAATACTATTTTTAACCATTTGCCCAAAATAACCATGTTATAAAATACCTTATCATCCCCAATGTTACCATTAGCTAACCATTTCCTTGCAGTCTCAGCAAGGTAAGTGTCTCTAAGCAATTCTCTCACAAGTTAAACATTAAATTAAAAAATTAAAACACCACCCAGAACCTTGTAATGACCTGAAGGCACGTTAAGAGCAGCAAAGGTTAGAAGGGCAGTACTCAAATAACACCTATTGTTCTAGCACTGTTTAATAACAAAAGGAGAAAAGAACGCGGATTACCTGGCTTTACCCCTGCATCTCAATTCAAATGCCACATCAGAAAACAAAACAAAACAAAACAAAAAAATCTCCCTTTTTTTTTTTTTTTAACTCTTCAACTTAATAAAACTTCTTTTTAACCTTTTTAGTTGATGCCACAAAATTGAGGTCCATCAAATACAACATCAAATTTGTAGTTTATTTGATATATAAAATGTTTCAAGGAAGATGTAAAAGTTATACAGAGAAAACATAAAATAGAGATGTAATTCTTGTTGTTCTATGGTAATTGTGTAATGTTTCCTCTAAAAGTATGTCTACGGTCACTAAAACCATAAGGACAAGCAGGAGAACGCAAGTAACCAAGATGGATTAAGAGTGTTGATCAGTGGTATAGTAATCTGGCATGCAGTTGGCTTTCTAACACAACTAACTAACTAACTGACTGGCTGCCTACGGAACAAACTAACATACAATGTTTTTGTTCTAATGTTATGTTCTTCAATATTGAAGAATACAATTGGGAATTTACTCTACCAGATGTCAAGAAATGAAACAAATTATAGAACAAGGACAGACAAACTAACAAAAAGAAAAGGGATCTGTAGGAGTACATGGGACACTGATAAACAGTGGAAGGGGAATTTTATTTATTTATTTTTGCTCTGTATTTTGCCACAGGGTTTCACAATGTAGCCCAGGCTGGCCTTGAACTCCTTGCACTCTTCTTACCTCAGCCTCTGTAGAGTGCTGTGATTACAGGTGGGTAGAACCATGCCCAGCACTAGGAGGAGGCATTTTGAAAGTGTAAGAAAAGGATGAACTACTATAGTGAATAGTATTTGGATAATCAGATACTGATTTGAGAGAAAAAATAGCCTTCTACCTTAAAGGAACAAAAAATACACTTTTGGTAAATTAAAGAAAAAGAAAACTTTATACAATTTAGAATAAGGGTCAATACATTCAGAACACTAGAATGAGGAGAAATTCTTAAGTGAGAGACAAAAAGCACAAATTCTGAAAGAAAACAAAATGTAATGAATTGTACTATTAAAATTATTGCTTGCTTTGTTTGTGGTACTGGGGATTGAACTAAACGCTGGGCCTTCACACTAAGGTACATTCCCAACTCCTTTTTATTATTACTTTTTTACTTTGAGTCTGAGTCTCACTAAATCTCTAAATTGCCCAGGCAGGGATCAGATTTGAGACACTCTTGCCTCCGCCACCCAGAATACTGAGATTACAGGCCTACACCTCAGGCCTACCCTGCTAATTTTTGTAATTTTAAAGACAGCATAATCAATACAAAATTAAGCCATAAATTGAAAAATATTTTTATAGCAAACATGCCAATATGGAGCTAGACTCCAGAAAAACAAATCAGTAATAAACCCAACATCTTCCAATAGGAAAAGCAAGCAAAGGACAGGAACTACCAATTCACAAGAGAGGAAACGCATATACTGTATCCAACAAATTCAGAAAAGATGCTCAGTTTCACTACTGGCTAGGAAAATATAACTTTTAAAATGTGAATCACCATTTAATGGCCATCTGATGTGGGAAAATATTTAGAAGTCTTACTTTAGCAAGTGCTGGTGATAATATAATAGGAGTTTATATACGACAGCATTATAAATGAACACAACTTCTTTGAGG
>NW_004524666.1:5134363-5142332 GCF_000260255.1 Octodon degus | reverse complement strand
CCTTCCTTCCTTCCTTCCTTCCTTCCTTCCTTCCTTCCTTCTTTCCATCCTTTCTCACTGTGTAGTCCAGCATGGCCTTGAACTCACTATGTCACCCAGGCTGGCCTTGAACTCTTTGACATCCTCTGGCCTCAGCCTCCCAAGTGCTGAGATGACAGGTATACACCACCACACTTGGCTCACAAGTCAATTTCTGTGTGGCACTCTAAGAAGATTCCTTGCACAAGGACAGACATCTGAGAAGTTCATGGCAGCCTCATTTGCTATCACAGACACTGCCCAAAAATGAATGATGACTTGTCCCTGAATGGAATACCACAGTACTGGCAATGGAATGGGCCAAAGCAACACATATCAGCCAAGTTATATGATAAAAAAACATGATGTTTAGTTAAAAAGAACACATGTATACAGCCCAATGCAACTTGTCAGTTTAAAAAAAAAATAAACCAAATACTATGAACATATAACATACAAATATATATATATGTAAAGTTTAAAAATCATATATGGAAATAACTTTGGTAAGAAGGGAAAAAGATGGCAAGAGTGTGAGGAAGTTTTGACATAAGCATGTACGTATTTTTAACACCTGAGGCTTTGACGTGTCTTGCATAGGTACTGTAGGTGTGTGTACTGGAGATAGACATTGTATTCTGCACACTTTTTAACATAGTTAAAATGCACTGGTATAGGAAGCTCACTCAACTTTAAAAATCATGTAAGTTAAAACATGTACCTCTTATTAAACTCTTGCGTTTCGGTTGGCCATATGTGCTGGTGTCCATCCAGTCCACACCTACCATACACAGTGCTGCCTATCACTGGGGACAGAGAAGCAGAAGGCCAGTGGCCTATGCCACTGCACAAGGCCTCTCCCAGCCAGGCCTGGGCGCAAGGCAGGCAGCCAAAAGGGCCAGCTCAGTGCTGGAAGGCATGCACTTGGCTGAAGAAAGGTTTCTTAAGATGTGAAGTCAACACTAGACACTGGGGGCACACGACCCTGGGATAAGCAGGGCTGGGGAGGTGGGCCAGAGGAAAGAAAATACTTCCAAGTAGGGAAGTACTGGGAAAGAAACTGGGTTGCCTATGTTTTTCAGGTACCAATTTCTCAGTTCTGAGGTAGTAGTGTTCTACCTATTCACAAATGTTCTAGTAATTACTAAACAGAAACTTCCAGAAGTTGGTATCTTATTCTGATCTAACACAGAGAGGATTACGTATCACTTTACCCAAATTTTGTTCTAATTGTTCAGTGTTTTCTAAATTGGAATGGAAAGTACATTTATAAAAAAAAAGAAGCACAATTAACACAGTAGCCAGGTTGACTACAATAATAACACGAAAGACGAATGTTACCGGCCAAGGGGAAATAATTTAAAAATAAACTTTTATTTGTTTTGCAATGCTGGTGGTGGAAGCTAGGGCCTCCCATCCAGCATGCTAGGCAAATGTTTCGCCACTGAACTATACTGGTCAGCCAAAAAGTCACTTTTTGACAAAAGTTGACTAAGAGTCTTTAGGCTGACACAACAGATGTGGGGGAAAAAAAGGAATAATATCTTCAGAAAAATTTAGAATCAATATCAATAATTTATTTTGAACTAGGTAGATTGGCCTCCCTGAGTCTGATTTAGGAAACCATTTGAGACTGGCAATCCCCAGAGAGGTAAAAACCTTAATAAAGTAAAACTTAACTGTCAAAAACATAAAAGGAACCAAGTGAATGAGTACATTTGACTTAGGGGTTTATTTATGGTAAATTTCCTACTAACCAAAATGAAGTGCCTTGTAGATTAGTTTATGCTATGAACAGAAAATATTGATTAAATACAGTGTTCTTATTAAATATGGAGTGTTCTTAAGTGTTTTGCAAGTGTGTCTATTATATTTAAAGTATCCTTTAAACAACAACAACAAAAAAAATTAAAAGGTCTAACATTTTAGGCACAAACTTCCAGTTTGGTGACCCTGAATAAAATACACAGATATTTCAAGTGTGAAATGCTGCGAGAACCTGCAATGTTAATCTGTAAGAACAAGCTTGTTAGAAAGCCACAAGAAACAAATCGAATTTATAATACATACTAAAAATTCATATATTCAAAGCCCCTTGTGCTTTGTTTCTACATACATTAATGTAAAATAAAACCAGCCAAATAGCTTTCTAATAGAGTATTTTAAAACTCCAACAACCAATTTACCATTTAATTCTGCTTGAGCACACAATACTATTTTACTAAGTGAATTAGTTACAAAATACTGTCTCAGTTGTCACATGTGAACACTACACGCAGTGATCTTTTCTTTCAAGCAGTGACCCTCATCATTACTAAAGCTAAAACTATTCTAGTCAAAAGAAACATAATAATTTTCTTCCGCAATGGTAATATTTAACACATGCTTTTGTTCATATATTATCCACAGATTGTATTAGAATTTATAGAACCATATTTAAAATTTTATTAGGGAAAACCCCACACATATTTTACTCAGGCAACTGTTGAAAGACATTTTGCTTGTTGTACAAAGGCTTCTTCTGCTTATAAAAGCAACCCTGTTTATAGAACTCTTTAAAAAGTTATGAGCAAGTGTGCCTAAAATTTTGAGAGAAAAATCTTTAAATTAAGGTATATTTGTGAAGGGCAAGATAATTAATATTTAACTTCCAAACAATAATATTAATAAAATAGAAAATACAGGTTCCTTTTCTCAATATATACTTTGGAAGATCTCATCCAATTATCTGAGACAAAGCCTAGAGATTTGTTTTCCAATTGTGCTAATTTACAATGTCTCCAATTATTTTATAATTTCCAATAGGGAAAGGAATATTTTAAAATCCCTTTTACAGTTACTGGGAATAGGAGCCGCCTAAGGACAACCTCTCCAACCTATTTCTTTTAAAAAAGGCTGAGGAGCTCGCATGGTTCTACAGGGCTGTAACACCAGCACTCTGGGAAGCTGAGGCAGGAGGGCTGCAAGTTCCAGCCAAGCCTGGGCAACTGATGACTTAGCTAGACCCTGTCTTTAAAATGAAATAAAATAAAATGGCTAGACATACTTCAGTTGAACCTCATTACTGCAAAACAAAACCAAAACCAAAAAATGGCCTATGAGTGCACAGGTCCCAGAACTTGGGAACACTGCCTCCAGCCAGTTAAGGAGACAAGACTGTGCATATTCTTAAATACCTTGAGACTCAAATGTAATTGAGAAATGTCATGAAAGAACAAATAATTTTGTTGAGAAAGGATTAAAATTCTCCCATCAATTAAGCAAAATCTTAATATTATTTCCATAATATTGGAAAGAGATCAAACTGAGATAAATGATTTTTTAAAAAATATAATCCTGGCCTTGACTCTCCTGCTTCCCATGACATATGGAGAAGCCCAGGAACAATTACACAGCAAGGAAAAGCTACTTAGTACAAAATGATAAATACTGTTACTAAAATAATCTTCAGAAAAAGTAATGCAGCCCATTCCAGTGCCTTACATTTATTGAGGTCTTCCTATATATGATTGCTGAGTTTCTTTCTTGTATTCCCCTTACCGTTCCCTGTAATATATGCTCAACATACATTTGTCATTTAAGTTATGTGACTCATTTAGAAGATATTTATTGCTCAGAATTATACCAGCCTATAAGTATATGGCACAGGACAGACAAAAAAAATCCTACAGCACCTAAATTAGCAGCAGCTTTTAGAAGGCCAGCCTTGTTTACTTAAGGTGATAAACCCAAATCATGGTGATGCGAATTTAAGCTAGGAGACAGCCTATTAGGCAAAAACAGTATCCTGTACTCAATTTGTATCAGAAACATAGACTTGGAGTGTATAGAAGGTGTGCTGTTAGCTCTCTCTACCCCGCTGAGAGGTTATCACTAGAAAATGAAAAGTACTGGAGAGACTCAAGACCTAGTGGGGATGGACTCCCAAGAAGACAGTTCTCACTTTGTAATATTTTCTAGTCACTTGCTTTTTAAAACACACAAGATCTATGACAGGATGACAGGTTATTCTTCCACAGATGCATGCCATACATGAAAATACAGTCTAAATTATAAAGATTTTTGGCAAGGAGGGGTTGAATACTATAGAAAAATGTGTTACTGTTATAGACTCTTTCTAATGTCTAGGAAACAGATAATTTACAATAACAAATATTTAACACACACAGAATAGAATGTTAAGGGGTGTATATACTGAAGAATTAGGAACTGGATGTATGAGGGCATCCCACTCATTTTGTTTTAATGTTATACATTCATATTCAATTTAGAAAATTCCAACTGTAACTTACTGCACAAAACAAAACCAATGATTATAGAAACTACCTGATAATTATAGAGAATGTGTACTTGTATTTCAGGGTCCCAGAATTTTGGGAACATTAACTCAGTTTAATTTATGTACACTGAAAAACTATAGGTGAATAGTGACTTAAGCATATTCTTTACAACACTCAGGTTATGAGAAAAAGTTGTCATCTGATCGGGACCATGTTGTACTTTAAGAACTTCACCTTGTCATCTTGGTTTTTTTAAATCAGAAAATACTTTAAAAACAGAATTTCCTAAGATCAGAAAGAAACCAAGCTTGAAGAAGAAAGATGTATTTGGAGTGAGAAGGATCACAGCCTACTGAAACCTTTTTCAACACAGAGCAAGGAAATGGTGCCACTTACCAACTCTGGAACAAATGTTTCCCTGCATTTTTGTACCACAACGTTAAAAAACATCATATTTCAATTTCAGGTCTTATAAACTAAAGATGTCCCACCAAATTAATTACATTTATTATTTTGGATCAGACTTAGCGGCTGACAACATCTGTTAGAAACTTCCTTGTTCCTCTCAATTAAAGAACCAAGTCTAGTTGATGAAAAAAAAAAAACAATTCAAAGGGAGATGTAATACTGTGAAAAGAACCAAATAATTTTCCTCCACAAATATTCTCTCTGGGAGAAAGAAGCTTTGGGTGGGGGCAGAGCTTCCCAAGAATTCGCATCGGTATCATCTACTGAACATTTCTTTCTTTTCTTACTCATGTTACAGCTAGAGATTTTAAGTAACTATCTTCTGAGGATCTTTTTGTTTCGCTCTAGCGATGACTACCAAATTAAAAAAAAAAAACAAAAACCAACAACAACAACAACAAAAAAACCCAACATCTTTAGGTCAGACGTTTTCCTTTCATTCCCCACTCTCGTTTAAAAATTGTTCCCCCTTTCTATGTACACCAAACTATTTAAAACTTGTTCAGGCGAGGGAAAAAAATCAACAAACCACCACCACCACCAACAAAGAACCCTACGGGAAACGTGGAGGGCCGAGACCGCGGAGCCCCTAAACCCAGCTGGGCTGTGAAGAAAGACCGCGGATGGCTGGGTGACACTAGAGTGAACGGGACATCGCGGGAAGTGTCCGCAGCTGGCACCTGCTCAGATCCTTTTCCGCTAAGCCTAACCTATGCATTAGCCTCAAACCGAGGATCTAAAACAAGGTGGGCCCAGAACGCGGGGAGGAAGAGGCTGACACAGAAGCGGAGCCTGGCACCCCGCAGCTCTACCGCTGACTCCTCTCTCGGACTTTCCGAAGCTGGGAGCCGGAGGCGCCGCCGCCGCCGAGTGTGCAGCGCGCGCAGCGGGGAGACGCGCGCTCGGACTCAGCCTCTGCGCCGGAGCCTTCCTCTCGCTACCGGCCCCGGCCAAGTCCGGAGGTTGCGGCTCTGCGAGGGCTGCGGAACGGCCCTTGATGTCCCCAACTGGGGCGCGGGTGCAGCCGGCTCCGGTGCAAGGGACAGCGGCGCCGCGCGCCTTCCCCACGCGCCGACGGATTATTTTAGTTTCTGTGCTGGAATCTGCACTGAGACAGCTACGCTTAGGAGATCACAGGCAGGACGACCCCGCCGGGAGTTCGCTGAGCGGTATCTTGCATAAACCCCCTTCCCACGGGACCCCGAATCTCAAGACAAAGTGACGCGCTCCGAGCCTATCTCCGGGGTCCTCTCGACCTGACGTCAGAACCCCTAGTTCTGCCCATCGCGCCCCAAAGAACACAACATTGATATAATTCCTGTTTTCCCCTCACCCCCTCTGGTGACCGACTTTAAAGTGAAAAGGGTACGAGGGTGCCTGTTAGGGAAGGTGCCCTCTGGGTGACACCTCGCGCCTCTTGGAGCGCGCGCGTCGCTGCACGGTTGCTGGATTTTTTTTTTTTTTAAATTACGCAATTTAGGCTAATGTCGTCCAATGGAGAGCCGCTAGCTCTGCACACGCTGAGCTCAGTAGAATTCACTGGAATTCACTCCTTTAACGAGGACGCCGGCTGTAGCGTCAGCCCTGTGTCCGCACCCCTCCAGCGCAGCCTTACCTGGGCCTGGCCTCCCGCGGCGTCCGGCGCGACCGCGACCCCGGCCCCGGCCCCGGCCACAGCCCCGGCCACCGCCCCGGCCGCGCGGGCTCCTCTCCTCCCTCCCACCGTCCGGCGCCTTCTCAAGTCGGGGCGCAGTTTTAACGTGACTGCTGGGGAACCACCGTGCCTACATCCCTCCCGCTCTCCTTCTCATTCCATAAATTCGGACAAGCTCTAAAGATGACATTAAAAAGAAAGTGCATCCCACTCTGCGGTCCATTTACCCTCACCAGTTAGCGACGCGGAATTCTTCGAATAGATCGTAGCGGTCAACGTCTTTCTCTCTATTCTATCTTAAATACCGACCAGAGAGCCATGGTCAGGCAGGAAGCTAAAGTCGCCAGCGTGCAGATTAAGAAACCCAAATCGACCCTCTTTTGAGTTTCTCTAACCATGGGCATTACTATCTTTACTAAAATGGTAGGGTTTTGGGTTTTTTTTTTTTTTTTTTTGCCACCATAGTCTCGATTCTTTGAAATTGTTTTCTAATATAGCAAAAATAACGTTTTAAAGACCTCCTAACCGCATTCCCCGTACAGTCCTAAGTAGCACACCTGCGCGGCTCGAGCCGTTCCCAGGACGTCGAACGACAAAGCCCCGAGCTTCCAAGCGGCAGCTTCTCCGCGCTCAATAAACTTAGAAAAGCAGCAGCCTCGGTGAAAGCAGGCTGAGCCTCCGCGGGAGAGACGTCCGGGCAGCTACAATCAGTCTCTGGTTACACAAACATACCTAGGGGCAGGTTGGAGTGTGACCAGCGCTGTGCGGTGGGGGTTGCCTATCCAGAGGTGGCTTAAACCAGTTCTCCTTTTGTTATTTGGTGTAGGAAAGCATGCTTTTGTTTCGTGGTGGATATTGGGGTTAAAAACTCAGATGGCACCGTTAAGCCTCCTAGAAGTCTTCGAGAAGGAGAAGATCTAACCTGCAATTAGGACTTCAGTTCTTTTAAATTAGGATACTGAATTAAACGTGAAGAAACTAGTAGAAAAGGAAAAGACCCAGAGTCGTTTTGAAGTATTGTAAAAGGAGGGCTGACATCTGCATCTGTCCATCTGCCCCTTTTGGCTGGAGTCTCCTTCCCTCAGAGGCCCTCTGCCAAACTGGAAACGCGACCACTGTTAGACCCTTCGCGCTGTGTTTAGGGGACCAAAAGTTTCAGGCTCCCTCCAAGCATCACTTTTAGCTTTTGGAAGATGGAGAAGTAAAACCCTGGCTCCTCTCCCAGCAAACAAAAATAAGAGCCCTTCTTTAGAGTCCACCCGGAGGGAGGTACATATTTAAAAAGAAAAGTTCTTTCGTGTCTGAGAAGGTGGCAGCTGATGAAAGAAGTGCTGCGCAGCGCCCTTCTCGGAGCTCGGGCTGGCAACCGCGGACTGTCGCAGCCCACCCGCCACGAGGACCTGAAGCGCAGCAAGCAGCCAGACCCCCCGCGCCACGCGCGGGCAGCACCCGCCCAGAACGACCCGCGCGCAGGCAGCCGGGTGCCCCGGTCCCTTATCGGCGCGCGCGCGGATTGGACGGCCGCGCCGTCACGTGACCGGCGCGCCCG
>NW_004524666.1:5116566-5134112 GCF_000260255.1 Octodon degus | reverse complement strand
GGGGGGGCGACCCTGGCGGCTTAAAACTGAGTTGCGGGACGCAAGCCTGGAGGGTCGCGCCCGGAGCAGAAAGCAGCCGGGCTTCACCCTCAGAGCGCCGATTTAGTAATTTATTTTTGAGAACGAAGTCCCAGGTAGGGGCCGGGGAGATGGCTCAGTAGAATAAGCCATGGCAAGCGCAAGGGTCTGAGTTCAGTCCCTGGTTCCGCAGAAAAACAAAACAAAACAAACCAAAAACAAAATCACAGGTAGTTTGTTAAAATAGGTCATTAAGCTGTGGTGGGATAAGGCCTATAGGCCGGGTCCTGAGGAGGCTGAGGCAGGATGATGGCTAGTCGCCCGGGTTGCGCAACTTAGCCAGGCTCTGACACAAAAAAAACCTAAAACAAACCAACCAATGAAACAAAACTCAATATAATTTTCCACATAGTTAGGTGGGCTAGGAATTAGCCCAATGGAAAGGCCTTGGGTTCAAACCCCAGTACCTAAATAAATACCTAAGTATTAGCTAAGTTAAAGGACACTAAAGCAGGCTAATATTGGCCAACAATGTTCTTTTTAAGAAAAACAAACGGAGGATGGCTTCTGTTTCACCTATGGGGCCTAAGTGACTTGACTAGTCACTTCAGCAGACTCCTTGGAGCAGCTCTGTGCTAGCCTTGGTGTGAGCTGGTGAGATGGTGAAACCAGGCCCAGCCAACAATCCAAAATGTGTGAGGGCACTTACCTGCTATCATCACTGATTACCTATTATTAGTGTAGCAAGTTACTGTCTGAACATTTTTCCATCATCTTAGATGATTTTAATATTTGCAAAAACCATTTCAGATCACTAATATGAGTTTAGCCCATTAATTTACTCTCTTATTTATATAGCAGTTGTTTTGCATTTTACACATTTTCCTGTGTCTGACCTGAAGGCTCAGGCAGAGCAGGGAATTCTGGGGCATAGATAGCATCATCTGTGAGCCATAGTTTTTACATATAGTGAGTGCCTCGTGGTGCTTATTTGTAATAAGTCAGGGTAAGTTGCAACGTTGGACTTGCAAAGAAAAAAAAATTTTCCCGTTCTAAAAAGATGTCTCTTTGATGGCAAAGTGACCTTTAGTAAGTAGCTCGACATCTAACTCCTGTTTTTTTGTGGTTTGTTTTCTTATTAGTATACTTTGAAGAGTAAGAGAAAAACCACATAACCTGTGTACTGCTTTACTCCATCTTATTCAGGAAGCTGAGGCAGGAGGACCATGCAGTTGAGGCCAGCCTGGATAACTTAGCAAAGATCTTGACCCAAAAATAGAAAAAGCAAGCTGAAGACATATCTCAGTGCCAAAGTACCCTGATTTGAATCCAGTATGACAATAAATAAATATAAAACATTTTGGTACACGCCTGTAATCCTAGCACAGGGGAGGCTGAGGCAGAAGGAACATTGCAAGTGCGGGATCAGCCAGTGCCACGAAGTGAGCTCAAGGCCAGCGTGACCTGCATAGGGAGACCCTGTCTCAAAAAGACAAAAAAAAAAAAAAAAAAAAAAAAAAAAAAAAAAAAAAGATTAAAAAGTGTTCAGAAGATGAAGGTCAGTGGTAGAGTGACCGCTGTTCAATCCCCAGTACTGGGGGGAAAAGAAGATGAGACAGGTAAATTGTGGATAATTACCTAGTGCAGTGCCTGGCTCAGAGTAAGTTTTGAACAAACTGTTATTACTGAAGTTAGACAAGTTAAATCTAATCATAGTTTTAAGTGACAGTTCAGTATTCCCTTTTCAATGCTTTCTTTTTACATAGAGGTTGATTAGGGAGAAAGGAAAGCTCATAAAGCAATTTGCCTCAATCATATGTTGTGATAGTAGCTTCCACTAACTAATTACAGGTCATTTTGAAAGTATTTCCTCAAATTTTTTTTGAATATATAATATTGCCTTTGAATTTCTCTAACATCTCCCATATACTTTTACAAAATGAAAGGGTATGGTCCTGTCCTGCTAGTTATTTTATAACCAAACATGGTAACTCTTGTGGGAAGAGATTATTTTCTCTGGGAGGTTGTTTGAAAATCTACCGTAAAGTGAAGCCTAAAATAAGAGCTAATTAAATATTTTTAACAACATATTCTTTTTGCTATCCAGGAAAAATTATAGTAGATGAATAAAAATCTTATAACACAGGTGAGTTCTAAACTTTGCTTTTGGAAGTAAATTTGGATGTGTGAAATGAAAGTTGTTTTCTTTTTAAAATTAGTATAATTATTGTTTAGTAGGCTATCTCGGTCTAAATCTCCCTCCTGAGCACCACCTTCCTCTTCCACAAGTGAATGAAGTTGGAACCAACTGAACGTGTATGGAGTTAATGCACCATTTCTACCCTTCTCCTATATGTGGTACCTCTCACTTAGTTCAACTTCCTGGTCTTCTGTACTGAAAACATGGGAGTCATTGCATCTTTTGCTCTTGTCTTTCTTACTCTGCTTTGACAGTGACCAAGCCTAATTTAACATACTTATGCCACTTTATGTCCCTTTTCTTCTTACTGCTGCTGCTCAATCTGTGTCTTCTTTTTGCCTTGCTTTCTGACCTACTGCTATAGCAAGCAGTCTCTTTACAAAAAGAGTATGGCAAGGGCCAGGGAGATGGCTCAGTAGAATAAGTGCTTCCCTGGCAAGTGCAAGGGCCTGAGTTCAATCTTTGGTTCTAAAAAAGAAAAAAAAAGTATGGCATTATCATTCTCTGCAATTTTTTTACTTGAGTCATTTATCTGAAAAACAGATCTGAACTCACTAGTCACCTTTAAAGGCTTCCCGTTATTCACCAGATAAAAATCTAATCTTTTTAATACAGCCTTAGAAGCCTCTGTAGCTTTACCTCTCTCTGCTTGCAGCCCTGATTTGATTTGACATTCCAGCCCCATTTTCCTCTTTACTCTGCCCACTGTGTGCTAGCCATTGTTGGGGAGGGAGTGTTGGTAAACTTAATGTGTGAGCACATTTATTACATAATTTTAGATAATTTGATCAGGGTTGACATCATAGAAAAAAAAAAGACATTTGAACAGACATGAAAGAAGGGGAGACTGAGCCACGTGGATAAACAAGGAAAGAACATTCTATACCAGAGGCTCATCCAGTACAGAGCTCTGAGATGGAATGTGCTTGCCATATTGAGGAGAGAAGAGGGGAAGAGGGCAGGGATACTGGTTGAGTACAATCCCAAAATACAAAATCTGAGACATTCCAGAATTCACATTTTTAATGTTTTTTAAAGCATAGACCTGAGGTGTGGAATAGTTCCACACCTTATCTCACATGATGGCTTTGGATCAAAATGTAGCCATACTAAAATACTGTATAAAATTATATTCAGGTTGGATATATGAGATATATATGAAATATAAATTTTGTGTTTAAATTTTGTTTACATCCCTTAGATAACTTTATCTTGTATGTGCAAATATACCAAAATCCAAGCCCCATGCATTTCAGATAAGAGATATTCAACCGATAGTAGATGATAAAGATAGTAAGAAGACTGGGTGCAAGTGTGCTTTGGGGCAGCTCTCACTCACTATCCAGTGTAGTGAATTGCGGCTTCTTTTTCATTTTATGGGGACTCGACTCCTTGTGAAGGGTCACACTGTTCCCCTTAAAAGTCATCCTGTTTAGACTCTGTGTCTTTAAATCATGCACTGCCTTCTATTTAGATTGTATGCTTCTTTCCAGCTAAAGTATGACTCTGTAACTCCTTGTGATTATTTCTGTTACTGAATTTGCTGTGTTATCTAAGAGCTTAGGTCTTGATGAGAGGTCTTGATTTATTCATCTTTTTATATCCCCATTACTCATAGCAGGCCACCAAATACTCAGTAAGTGAATACTGGTGTTCATTTGTAGAGTGCCTACATATGTCAGATACTGTGCACGATCATTCTTCACACAACTCTACAGGGGGTTTCCATTGTACCTATTTTGCAGAAGAGGAAATGAGGTTTAGGGAGCTTAAGTAACTTATCTGAAGCCATGCAACTATTAAATAGCTGAGCTGGGTTTCACACTCACTAACTAGCCCATTGTTACTCTGCACTCTTCAATGTTGAGGCTTCTTTAATAGGTTAAATAAAAGAGGTGGAGGGGATTTATATCTGGTTTTATTCCTTACATTTGACTTCTTTGGGTTTGTTTGTTTGTTTGTTTGTTTGTTTGTTTGTTTTGCGGAACTGGGGATTGAACTCAGGCCCTTGCGCTTGCCAGGGAAGCGCTTATTCCACTGAGTCATCTCCCCGGCCCTCTTTGGGATTTTTTGAAGCAGGATCTTGCTATATAGTTCAGCCTGGCCTTGAAGTCATTGTGTAGTCCAGAATGGCCTCCTGCCTCAGGCTTCCTGAGTACTAGGATTACAGGTGTACACTTCTCCTACCACATCAGGCCATATTTGACTTCTTTGTACCAAAAACATATAACTCATTTACAAATTCTATTCATTAAATATTTAATTGGTTCTGGGTCCAGAGATGTGTGTCTGTAATCCAGCCATCTAGGAGGCTGAGGCAGGGGAATCACAAAATTGAGCCCAGCTTGGGCAGTTTATCTACTTGGGGAAACTCTGTCTCATTTTTTTTTTTTTTAATTTATGTATTTTGTACAGCGTTGTAGTGATCCTTCTGTTTTCAGCCTCCGCAGTGCTGGGATTACAGACATGTTCCACCACACCGGGTCTTAGTGACTGGTTCAGAATACCTGGGGGCGGGGCTGGCACAGCATGTGGTGCCAGGGATTGAATCCTCATCCCTGTGCACTTGCCTAAGCAGGTGCGTAGTCTGCTAGCTGTCTCACTGGCCCTCTGTCTCAAAATTAAAAATAAAAAGAAGAAGCTGGGATACAGCACAGCTAGCTTCAGGTTTAATGCCCAGTACTCAAAAAGTTAAAATCCATTGTGTATATGCTACTTAGGATATAATCCTTAGCAAAAGAGAGGTAGTCCTCTGTCTTCCTTTTAGAATTTATATCCTGGCAGGGAAGATCCACAACTATATAAGTAATGTCAGGAATGTGCAGCCAGTGCTTGATGGAGGAAGCACATAGTGCTGGTGAAGGGGCTGAAGCGATGGTCCTCACCCAGCCTGAGAAGAAGGACATACAGTAAGTGGGAGTTTCCTGAAAAATCATTCCAAGTTGGATGAACCAGTGACTCTGGGACCCAAAATTCTGGAATTGGGGATGTATCTAATTATGAATGAAAGCATCCTCTATAAACTTGCTGATGGTAATACATATATAAAAATTAAAATAATCTGGTTATATATATTTTCTATTCATTTATTTCTCATTTAGCTATTAATGCCTTTTAATCAAATCAGATTAGAATCAGTGTATAAACTCTAAAGCACAAACATTTAAACTGTGGGCTGGCCAAATAGCTCAGTGGATTAAAGTGCCTGCAAGCAGGTGCAGGGGCCCGGGGTTCTGTCCCTGGGCCTGCTGTGCTGGCCCTATCCCCCTGGGCGAGCTGAGATGTCAATTGAGACTGCGCATGGTGGTGCATGCCTGTAGGTGCATGCCTGTAATCCCAGCTCTTGGGAGACTAAACAGGCAGATCACTAGGAGTCCCATCTAGTAATGAGACCCTGCACACCCCGTAGACCCTTCCCTAAAATACAAAAAGTAAATAAAAAAGAAAGCCCAAACATTTAAACTGTGTTTTAACATTTTTTTAGAAGTTATTACTCATTTATTTTTAACAAGTTAATGCAGTAGGTGTATTGTAAGGGTTAGTACAAACGCTGAAATCTCAGGTTTATTTTAATTTTGTCGGAATCTGGTTGCATATTGCATCATTGCTGGAGTTGCAGAATGCAGCTTTTTTTTCAGAATGCATTTTTTGTTTATTATCATGAAATTTAATGTTTGCTCACTTGTAGTTACTAGTCAAGTGAAGAAATAGCCTAGGAAACCACGAAAGGTGGTGTGACTGAGACAGGAAGAAGCCAGGCTGGGAAACAAGAAACCCATATTCGGAAAGTAGCATTTTAGTGCTGGTGGAAAATTAATAGGATGTTCTCCACAAATTTCCCATTTTTCAAGTGAGGCTATTGTATTTGCCAGCATAATAACTCTAATATATGACTTGATTTTCAAAATTAAAAATTTAAGGATGAAAATAGTTACTCAAACAACTTGAAACTAGTGCTGGTGGCAACAGAACAGTTGTTTTTAATAAGAAAATGATGGGGAAGATCAAAGAGGAGCAGGGATCAGGATGTGGGAGTCAGTTCTCTTTATTGTAAACTGCTTTGGAGGGAGGTGAGAGATGGAGATTAGTGATGATGAAGACCTCTTCTCTTGGTTTCTCTGATCTAGCCATGGATGATGAGAGTCCCTCTGGATACGAGTCAAAGAAAAGACATGGTTAAACGGGTAATAAAAAAAAAAAACAATGGCCTATAAATATGAAGTGTTTTAAGTTTAAGTTTTCCTGCCCCCAAAAACAAAACCCAAAAAAAGCCGAGCTATCACAGTTTTCCTCTACAGCTTGTGAACCGCAAGTTTCTCTAATGAAGCAAGCACTGCAAATCTTGGTTGCAGAGAGACTGGAATGTCATATTGTGAGGATTCACACTGCTGGCTAATCATGCTCAAAAGTTTTAAAAAGTGCCCTAGAGAAGAAAATATCCTGAAAAAAAAACCATAAAATTTTTTTTAAGAACAAAAACCATGAATTTCTCCAAATATTGTTACATTTTCTCCATCTGGTAAAGTAAAATAAAGCAGAGATATGTTATCCCTCTTCCTTTACAGAGAAACATCACCAGCAGGCCAGGTAGGTGTTGGTGTAACAGGCGAGGTAGATACTTGGAGCAGTAGGTATAGCATTATTGCCCCGCTGATCTCCCAAACAGTGTGTGTGATGCTTTTTTAAAGCTGTTAAATGTTTTTGACTTTTTTTTTTTTTTAATGTATTTGGTTGGTACAGGGTCTCACTATGCTGCTCGGACTCATAGTGATCCTCCTGTTTTCAGCTTCCCTAGCACTGGGGTTACAGGTATAGGCCACTACCCCCAGAGTTTGGCCAGCTCAGCCTGCCCTGGGGGCGGGGCTTGTGGGGCACGTGGTTTGGGGCTATTGAACCCAGGTCCCTGCAGTTGCCAAAGCAGGTGCTTTAGTCCACTGAGCTGTCTCATGGGTCTCCATTTTTGACATCTAACATACCTTTTGGTTAATGGAATCGTAAAATTACGGGACTGTCATCATTACGTTTAAAGAAACCTCCATTTCTAACTTCCTTCCAAAAGATTTTTGCCCTAATTACGTTTTTGTTGGTGGTTTGGAGAAGCTTACACAACCCAAGGGAATGATTTCATTATAATTGTGCCTTTCCTTTCCCAGGAGGTCTATGTTCTTTCAAGTTCACCAAACTCACTTGATGCTTTGATTAGATGTTGTCCACTCCAGAGAGACAGGGAAAGAGAGAAGGGAGAGATCCAAACAAGTCCTGTGAAATGGACTTAATATTTTGTTTCTGCTTTCCCCCCCTGCAAAGATCACAAAGCAGGATATTCTTTCAGCCAGACCCCAAGCAGTTCTTATCTAAGGCCCCAGGTGTGATGGAGGAGGGCTGTGTGTATGTGCAGTGGTGGTGGAGCTGGTATCCTGGAATTTCAACATCCATCCCAAAGCCTGTATGCCTCTGAACTAGGATCCATAGTTTGCACTCAAATTTTGAAGAGATCTGTGATCCCCTGATGTTAAAAGCCATTGCCTGTTACATGTAGATTAATTTACCTTTGTTGCCAGACCTGAGTTCTCACTAGACTCATGTTGCTGGAATGCATTGAACATTTGGTTTACTGACTTTCTGTATAGTCCGTAGTTACTGCTCAGCTGCTGCCCCACGATTGTCACTAGCAGGCTTGGGTAACTTGATCCAAAACGCACGTTCTTTTTCTGGCAACCCCTTGCTGCTGTGCAGGCTGCTGCTTTCAGAACAGCTGTCTAGGAGACCCTCTGACCTACTCTTCCCTTGGTGACCTGTCCATGGGAACCTTGGACTCCCCTTCCCCTGTGGAATCTGAGGGAAAGGCAATGAAGAGGAAAGGAAATCCTTTCAGAAGAGCTGACAGAAGAGAGGGCACATTTGCAGGAAGGGGACTGCCAATGCCAGATCCTGGCAGGATCCAAGCAGTGTGGGATGCAAGCGGACCTTTCTTACAGGCCTACTGGTAGCAGCAGCAGCACTATGGCATCTTGTGATGCCTTCGAGCCTGGCACTGCCTGTTCTGTTCAGCCTGGTCAAGACTGTTCTGTATGATATGGTCAACAGGAAGGCATCATCAGGGACCAAGGCTGCTTTGTATCTGGGTGCTAGCAGGGGCAACCACTTTTCCAGGATAGGATGGCACCTTTGTGCATGTGGGTGGGGTCTGGTCTGGGGTCTCACACATGAAAACTGATTTTCAACCTCTGCTCCCTCTGTGCTAGCAGTAGTTAGTGCTATCAGCACGCTCTTTCCCAGTCACCTGACATAGAATATTTACTGTCTGGACTGCCCTAAACTCCAATTTCCAGTTATTTTTATTCAACTGCCTACTTAATGTTCATCTTCATTCCAGTGTCTAAAAGACCCTCACATTTAATTTGTTTGAAGCATTGCCTCCCCCCCCTTTTTTTTTTGAAGTGTTGCTCATTGTCTACTTTAGATTTTAGGAATTGCTCTGGCCCCAAATGTTGAAGCACTCCTTGACTCGTGGACACCTTGACACACACTCCAGATGGAACCTGTGTGTAAATGCTGTGACTCCTTTCCAGAATTTGACCTTTGTAGGCCTACTGGTGCTACCACATGGACTGGCACCATCATCCTCTCTCACCTAGGTTGTCATGACCACTTCTTAACTGGTCTCCACAAGTCCTCTGGCCTCTGTTCTCAGTGTGGTAGCCACAGGTGTCCTGTTACAAAAGGGAGCTTGGGAACCTCGTGACCCTCCCCCCAGTAACAGCTCAGTCCTTCCGGTTCCTCGTGGCCATACCACCTCTGACTCTTCCTCTGCTTGCTTGCTCTCTCCTCCACTCAGATGTGTAAAAGACCGTCACATTTAACTTGCTTAAAACTTTGTACAATCCCATTCTCTATGTATTTCAAAATTTCTGTTTTTCTTGCCCTCCAATTTTTGCCTCTGCCTGGCTCATGCTTTCCAGACAGGCCTATTAGCTTCAGCTCTCTGCTCAAAATGGCATCTTCTGGATGAAACTTTCCCTGACCAAATCTGACATTTCCTTTTCATCCTTTTCTTCCTCTCTTCTTTGTCTTTTTTCATGGTACTTAACTTCTTGTGTACTGAATTTTCCTTTTTCCTCCCTTATTACATTGTCCATCCACAAAATTATAAGTAACCTAAATGAGGGCAGGGACTTTAAAAAATGCTGTATCTTTCAGTGACTGGCACATAGAAAACTTGATACATATTAATTTTATATTCAATAAATATTTTAATAAAATGAGGGGAGAGAAGTGGCTTTACTATTTAATCTTAGATTAGTTGCTTAACTGCTCTAAACCTTAATGTTCTCATCTTTAAAATGATGGAAAATTATAGTTTTCAGAAATGATTTAAAAAAACAAAGTTGTCAATCATGGCTAAGTAAACATGCATGTTTACATTAAGTGTATATGTAAGGCCACAATAAGTGGTAGTTATTTTTACTGACATATAACGTTAATAGTATGTATGTAAGAAGTGTACATACATCTTAGACCTTATCTGTCTTTTAGAAGTCATTCTTTTTGTCTTTTAAGAATGTGGCATTCAATTTAAGTCATGACTCTGTCATTGATTTTTCTTTTCTTTTTGTGGAGCCGAGGATTGAACTCAGGCCCATGTGCTTGCCAGGGAAGAACTTATTCTACTGAGCTATCTCCCCAGTCCCTGTCATTGATTTTTCTTTGTACAGTGCCTCTGAAGTTTGTAGAGAGAAAGTTTGTTTAAAAGGTATGGAAACCCACCTTCTGTTTGGTTTGTGTCAGCATTATTACCAGTCCTCTAATCTCATTGCTTCCAAGGAAAGGAGGAAGACTCTTGGAGGGAATGTGAGTTATTTTCCCCTTTATAACTCAGTTAGGAAAATTCGTTGCCTCATGTGTCTCTGTCTTTCTCTCTCCTGCTCTCTCCATCTCTCTTCTCATAGTTCTGGGGGCTGGAAGTCTAAGTTCAAGGTGTCTGCAGGGTTTTTTTCTCCTGCGGCTTTTCTTCTTAGCTTACAAGATGGCTGCCTTCACACCGTGTTCCCCCATGGCTTTTCTTCAGTACATGACACCCCTCATGTCTCTTTCCAGGGGATTTTTTTTTTTTTTTTTTTTTGAGACAGGGTCTTGCTCAGTAATTCCAGTTTCTGTAATTCTTATTGGCCTTGAATTTATTATATACCCCAAGCTGGTCTCAAACTTGCTGCTGTTCTCCTGCCTCATGGAGGACCACCTGAGCAGTTCTCCTCGAAAGAAGAGTGATTATCTCCATTTTGACTGAGCCTGACCCTATTTCCTCGTATTGTTATGTACAGAGCTGGCCAGGACTTCTGTTTATCCTTCAGTTGGCCTTAAGCAATGCGTATTGGTCTAGCTGAGGTGCTGGTGTTAGTCTTTGAAGGTGGCATGCGTGTTTCCCTGGTAACCTACCTGCTGCTCTTTAATGTGAGCCGGGTTGAGACAGGCCCATAGAGCTAATGCTCCGCGGCACCTGCTGGGATCGAGCCTGGAGACAGAGGCTGTGACTTCCTGGGGCTTGAAAGGCTACACCAAAGCTGAAGCACCAGACTTACCAAAACATTAGATACTATATAATGCAGATTACTCTCTCTGCATATCCTCTCTACATATCACAGAGGTAAATTGAGACCACCCACCTAGCTCAGCTCGTAGTAGTCTTTTTCCCACAATTCTCAGTCAATCCTCAAGCCACTCCCCCACTGAATAAAACTGGGTGAGGCCCTGGGTCACTCTCTTGGTTCCAGAAAGCCATCTTCATGGCTTGACTTAGAGCCCATTGACTCCCTGATGATTGAAGATATAATTTAGTGTTTTTATTTTTGCCGTGGGTTGCATTGTAAGTGGTAGATTGGAATCAGTTTGATGGGATTCCAATAACATAACTTTGGGATTATAAATATTGGCTTCTTGGACAGAGACGAGGACCTGGAAGTGTCTCCTCCACTGCCTCAGTCTCCCAAGTGCTGGTATTACAGGTATGCAACCCCATAGGACAGTGCTGGTAAACCTTTCAACACTTTCGATGATACAAACAGCCCACTGTGGCATTCAGGCCATAGGTTCACCTCCAGTGCTTTAAAGGGATGGCACTACAGGGTGCAAGTGGATTGAAAGTGGGGAAACTTGGCTTAAACCACCTCAGGCTGGCAGTGGTACTAGAACTGGGTTTCCTTTCTGCTACCCAGCATAGGTCATAGGTCCAGGAGGAGGGTTACCCTAAGGAGGATATTTTTGTGAGTAAGCAGGGTGGGGTGAGGTGAAAGTATAGGGAAATTGGTTAGTAGCTGCTCTGTGATTTTCCTTTGTGCTTAACTAGTTTCTTCTGTCCTTCACTGAGCTTTGCTCACATGTCCATTTTATTTAAAAACCACAACAGCCCCAAACAGCACATTCTCAGTCTGACATCCTTACTCCATACCCAGCCATGCAAGCTCCATGGGGATGGCAGTTTTGTCTAATATGGCTGCCTTCTTCCTGGGCCCTAGGGCAGGGTCTGGCACACACAGTCACTGTCAACCTTTTTTTTTGCGGAACCGGGGATTGAACTTGAACTCAGGTCCTTGTGCTTGCTAGGCAATCGCTTATTCCACTGAACCATCTGCCCGGCCCCTTGTCAACTTCTTGTTAACATGATTTCTCATGCTGAGCTTATTTAATTCTGCTCAGCAGTTCCTGACAGCAGCAGTTTGCATACAGGAACATTTGAAATGCATGGACTCATGTTTTTACAAAGGCCCCCTGAATTATAGGTGTTATTATGATTCCCACTTTACAAAGAGCAATGACCAGTGAGGGTAAACAACTTATCAGTATCGTAGGGTAGGGCAGCTGATAAATGGGGACGCTAAGGCCAGAATACACAGCTGGATCCAGGCTCCAGTCTCTTCTTTGGGAGGAAGGTGGTTAACAGCATCAGCTCAGAAGCCGGATACCCTGAGGCAGAGACCACAGAGAGAGTGCAGAGGCTGCAGCTGGCCAGCCTATTCCTCATCTCTCCTTAGCTGGGTGTGGCCTTCACGTAGTCCCCAGCCTGCTCAGCTCTCCTAGGATGGTTAGCCAGGGAGCAGAAGTCTCTTCTCATACTCTTCTGTCCCTTAATCCCCCAGGACCTGAGGTGGTCCTGTAATAGCTCCTGTGAGCAGCTCCCCTGAGGGGAAAGGGTGGTCCGCTGAAGGGGAAAACGACCGATATCCTAGGGCTTCCTCTGAGATGGCCACTCTTTGGGTCCCCTAGGAAGACCCCGCAAAGCACTGCTGTCGGTAACAAAACTAAAAAGCATAAACCCACAACTCTGGGAAGCAGTCCTGCAGTGGGAGCTAAGGCCCGCAGGTTTCCGCAGGGCATCCAGGTGCTTCCAGGGTGAGCTTCCTGGAGCTTTCGAAGTGCCGGTGCTTGATGACGCAGCTGGCCGGTCGTGGGCCAGCACCTGCACCTTGCACTGTGCTGGGCCAGTCTTTTCACTCTCATTGTTTTCATGCTTAAGCAATTTAAACAAACAATGCATTCAGGTGGAGTGGTCCTGGCATGGTAACTTTTTGTTAGTCTTTTTGGAGGTGCTGCAAATGTGGAATGCAGTGTAGGCTTGCACTCCAGGCTCTGACCCTGCGTGAGGAGTGGGAGCGGGGCGCTGGTATCCTTGGGGAATCTGCCCATCCTCAGGCAGTGAACAGTCTGGCAGTGTAGTCGCAACTTTAGGTGTTTTATTTATAGCGTATTGGTTCATTAAGTGTTTTACTTACAGCATAATAAAGAGGTCCAAAAAGCCTAAGAACTTATCCTGTGGGCTTCAAGGAAAGTGTAGAAAAGATCTGAAAATTCTGATAATTCCTGTGTGGAACAGTTAATTAAAAAGAGTTCATTTCGATTCCTTTCTGCTGGTGGACACCGCGGAGGAAGCATCATCAGGCTCTCTTCTGACTGCCGTCATGTCTAAGTCAGAGTCTCCCAAGGAGCCCGAACAACTACGGAAGCTCTTCATCGGAGGGCTGAGCTTTGAAACAACTGATGAGAGTCTGAGGAGCCATTTTGAGCAATGGGGAACACTCACAGACTGCGTGGTAATGAGAGACCCGAACAACAAGCGTTCCAGGGGTTTTGGGTTTGTCACTTATACCTCTGTGGAGGAGGTGGATGCAGCCATGAATGCAAGGCCACACAAAGTGGACGGAAGAGTTGTGGAACCAAAGAGAGCTGTCTCAAGAGAAGATTCTCAAAGACCAGGTGCCCACTTCACGGTGAAGAAGATCTTTGTTGGTGGCATTAAAGAAGATACTGAAGAATATCACCTACGAGATTATTTTGAACAATATGGAAAAATCAAAGTGAAATTATGACTGACTGAGGCAGTGGAAAAAAGAGAGGCTTTGCTTTTGTAACCTTTGATGACCATGACTCTGTGGATAAGATTGTCATTCAAAAATACCACACTGTGAACGGCCACAACTGTGAAGTGAGGAAAGCCCTGTCCAAGCAGGAGATGGCTAGTGCTTCATCTAGCCAAAGAGGTCGAAGTGGTTCTGGAAACTTTGGTGGTGGTCGTGGAGGAGGTTTTGGTGGCAATGACAGTTTCGGTCGCGGAGGAAACTTCAGTGGTCGAGGTGGCTTTGGTGGCAGCCGTGGTGGGGGTGGATATGGTGGCAGTGGAGATGGCTACAATGGATTTGGTAATGATGGAAGCAATTATGGAGGTGGTGGAAGCTATAATGAATTTGGCAATTACAACAGTCAGTCTTCAAATTTTGGACCCATGAAGGGAGGAAACTTTGGAGGCAGAAGCTCTGGGCCCTGTGGAGGTGGAGGCCAATATTTTACCAAACCACGAAATCAAGGTGGCTATGGTGGCTCCAGCAGCAGCAACAGTAGCTATGGCAGTGGCAGAAGGTTTTAAACACTTCCAGGAAACAAAGCTTAGCAGGAGAGGAGAGCCAGAGAAGTGACAGGGAAGCTACAGGTTACAACAGATTTGTGAGCTCAGCCAAGCACAGTGGTGGCAGGGCCTAGGTGCTACAAAGAAGACATGTTTTAGACAATACTCATGCGTATAGGCAAAAAACTCGAGGACTGTATTTGTGACTAATTGTATAACAGGTTATTTTAGTTTCTGTTCTGTGGAAAGTGTAAAGCATTCCAACAAAGGGTTTTAATGTAGACCTTTTTTCGCACCCATGCTGTTGATTGCTAAATGTAATAGTCTGATCATGACGCTGAATAAATGTGTCTTTAAAAAAAAAAAAAAAAAAAAAGTTCATTTCTTAATTGCCCCCAGGGAAGAAGCATGGGGGAAAAGCTATGAAAAATATGTTCCATCTACTAGGCTTTGTTTGGAGGTTCAAAACCAAGTTCTTGTGTTTTCAGTTGCACATTAGAGTTTACCTTAGTTGTCCTAAAGTATATTGGTTTGCTTTATGTAGTTGTTTTGGCAACAGTATTTGTTTAGTTTCTTCCCTAGACAAAAAAAACCCAACCAAACAAACAAACCCCCCCAAAAAAAAACAAAACAAAAAAATCCCCAGCTCTGTGTGTGTGTGTGTGTGTGTATGTGTGTGTGTGTATTGAATCTTGTACTCTTGGCCACTTTTGTTTTTAAAGAAAAAATTATTGTAAAATGGATTTTGGAGTAAAAAATATTTGAGGTCTGGGTGTGGTGGCACATGTGCCTGTAATTCCCACCACTTGGGAGGCAGAGGCAGGAGGATTGCTTTGAGTTTCAGGCCAGCATGGGCTCCATAAGCAAGTTCAAGGCCAAACTGCACTTCATAGTGACATTCTGTCTAAAAACAAAACAATAAAAATTAACAACAACAAAAAAAACTTAATTGAGATGTTTGGCAACTTGGTGGTCAAATGTAATAGTGTGTTGAGGATAAAGACTAGAATTCAGTTGTATTTCTTGCTCCATTACTCACTCACTTGATGTGGCCTCTGACAAGTCCCTTCACTGTGCTGGGCCTCAGGCTCTTTCAGTAACAAGGAGGTCATTTTTGCCATTTGACCTGGCTCCTGAGGGTGTTGTAAGGGTTAATGAGATATGTGGGGTGTGCTTTGATTCTAGGATGAATGACCCTGTTCAAATAAAACATGATTACATCTCAGATTCACCTTTGATTCATCAGAATAAATGGGCCTTCCCTTTGTTAACTCTCTTCTTGTTAAATTTTCAGTTGGGTTGTTTGGTTTTAAAATTCTATTTTTGGCATTCTATAGTTTATTGCCCTGTTTAAAAGTTTACACTTGACAAGATATGCTATGATATTAAGGGAAGTCTGCTATTTGTTCATAGATACTGAATGACTTATTTTTCTCCTTGTGTTATTCAGTGTATTTACTCAATAAATGTTTATTGACGGTGGCCTTTTTGGGGGGACTTTAGGGATACAGAGAGTGCCTACTGACCTATTTGGTGTGCCTCGAGCACCCGTGATAAGCACTCTATGTGCAATATGTTATTTAGTTTTCATGACCACCGAAATGTAGCTATTGTCATTACCCTGTGTGGAGAACAGAAGTCCAAGATTTCTGGGTGATTCAGTAAGCACAACTTTTAAGAATTCTGACGTAAGGAGGTGACAGCACTAGAGTGGAATACTCTTCTAAGGTCACTTGCAACAACAAGGTTGTTGAAACCTCTGATGGAAATTTACGGTCACATTTTTTTTTTTTTCAAAAAAGATAAAGAGGTTTTGCTGCCACTGGCTAATATGTATGAGAATTCAGCTTTCTACACCACTTACCTTTCTTAGACTATGTCATCCTAAGGTTGAAAGGATAGATTAGGCAAAGTTTATATGTTACGCAAAATATGGGAAATCAGTTGGAATTGGCCAAATGCTTAAAATACAGTAGTAGTCCTTCACTACCACCATCTTCCTCAAGCCCAAAAGAAACTCACATAAGCTTTTATGTGGTCACTACTAGGTTTTTAGAAGTTATCTAAAAGACAGCATCTCCTCCGACCGCATTATGGGATTGAACCCAAGGATGCTGCTGTATCACTGAGCAACACAGGCTCCCTGTATTGCAGGGGCTAGCCTTGAACTTTTGATCCTTCTGCCTTAGTTTCTTGAGTAGCGGGAATTAGAGGTGTGTACCCCTGTTCCCCACTGAAAGTCAAAATATTGAGAACCATGCAAATGGCATAGATTTGAACTTGTCTCAAGTGTTAAATGATATCTAACTACTTCCAGAAGTCCCTGCATATTGAGACTCCCCTTTTAAATGGTGTTCTGTGTTATCAAGCTGAAGATTTTAGACAAGATTACAGAAGGAAATGCAATACAATAGTTTAGCCAGTAGATAGATAACATTCTTGGACTATGTCATAGGCAAACTTTAAAAATTGGAATTTATATTCATCACCTAAGAAAGGGGTCATATATCCTCATTTAGTAAGGGAAAAGAGATACATTGTGGGTTAGGGGGTCTATTTTACATGGAACATAAAGATCCTGTATCCACCCCTGGAAATATGATCTACCTTAATGATAATTCCTAATACTGCTCAGGCAGAAAAGAAGAAAATTAAATCAGAAAATATAGAGTTTTGCATTATCTTTGTGGACAGACAGACCAGCTGCAATACATTGCCTAGAAAGTTCACTCTTTTTGCAATAGTATTATGGTATCATACATTTGCTACATGCTGCTAATATGCGAAGTCATCAGTGCGATGAAAGGGAACATCCATATGTTGGGTTTACAGTGTCCTATTTTACAGTCCCAGACATATAACACTGACATGTACACCATGCAACAGAAACAGATGTATAGATGGAATGTAGCAAGCGCTGAATGATTTAGATATACAGGAATTAGTTCTGGTGCTTTCTATGCATTAGGGAATACAATATGAAATATACAAGTTACATATTCAGAGAAAATATTCTTGGGAGAGTCTTGCTCACAGTTACTTAGTTGGAAAAGGATTCTTGAGAAGGTGCCAGAGATGGGGAGGGATTTCAGAGCAACAGAATAACAATATGTTCGGAGTGCAAGACTCTTAAAGAGTCAAAATCTAACTTCTCACTTTATGAATAAAGAGGCTGAGCCCCAGAGTGGTGAGTCAGTGAGCTGGAATTACAACGTGGACATGTGCCATCCCTCAGTGCTACAGCATGCTTCCTTGTTAAAAGAAAGTTTTTCATTTGGTTTTGTTTATTTTGGTAAATTTTAGTTTACTTGTTATGATAGGAAATGTTAAATGTGTACCAAGATAAAATGACACTGTGAGCACCCACATACATGTTGTCTAGCTTTGTGCCATCCTTATTTCATCTATTCCTGCATTTTAATTATTTTCTGGAGG
>NW_004524666.1:5113867-5115331 GCF_000260255.1 Octodon degus | reverse complement strand
TTTGGCACCAAGAATCAAATTCAGGACCTTGCCAGGGAGATAGCTCAGTAGAATAAGCGCTACCCCTACCTGTCCTGCCTAGCAAGCTCAAGGTCCTGAGTTCAATCCCTGGTACCTACTGAAAAAAAAAAAAAAATTCAGGACCTTGTGCTTGCCAGGCAGGCACTGTACCATTGTAGCCATTGTGGCCCCAAGGTTATAATACTTATTGTTAAATTATATGTATAATACATCTACATCTTTCTATATGTAGAGGTTTGTCCCATTCTTTTTAATGTCTGCATAATATTCAGTTCAATCAATTTCTTTCAGTTTCTTACTCCAGACAATGTGATATTTACACAAAAGTGTCCAATTTATTTCACTTAAGAGTGTGATCTCAAGGTCCCTCCATTTAACTGTAAATGTCTCAAGTTTTCCTTTTTAGGGCTGAATAGTACTCCATTGTATAAAAAATCCTTTTATCCATTTGTCGATTGATGGGCATTTGGGTTGTTTCAGTTCAGCCTATTTCCATTGATGGAATGTGGCTTCTTTTTAACGCTTTGCTATTTCAGATAATTCCACAGTAAATGTCTTTATGTCATCAATTTTTTTCTGTGCCTCTTTCCTTTTTCCCCTGCTGTCTCCCTCCATCTCTCCCACTGCCCTCTCACCTCCATTCCTCATCTTTCTTTTTGTTCTCCTCATCTCCTCCTCCCTTTCTTTGTCCTTTTGCTCTTCTATAATCTGTCTTTGGATAGAGCAACAAAAACGAGTCAAAGGACCAATGTATCTATATTCTCCTCCAAAGTGTTGTACTGTGTTACATTGCCAAAGGCAATTAATTGGAGTACTATTTGGTTTTTTGAGACATGGTCTCCTGATGTAGTGCAGGCTGGCCTCAAACTCACAGAGATCCTCCTGCCTCAATCTCCCAAGCACTGGAATTGCAGGCATGTGCTACCCTACTCAGCTTCCCTTGGTTTTGCTAGTGGAGTATTTTATTAAAAATTCAGATTTTGGTCAATCTGGTAGGTAGAAGATTGTGTTTCAGAGCTGTTTAAATTTGTACTTTTTTCCCAGCATTTTTTCATGTGCAGAAAGTTTTTAAAAAGTACTCAAATAAAGATAGCAGAGAAAATGTAAAGTTAAGGGAAGGATGAATGTATAAATAGATTTAAGTGTTATTTTGCTTTGGGAACCTCTAAAGTGATCTATGTTGGGGTCCATAGTTTGAGGACAAATACAATTCTCTAGAGAAATTTGGGGCTGACCATATGATATTGTTTTGGCTTTCTCAGTACTTATAAAAACACAAATTCTGGCCAGGAAGTTAGCTTAGCAGCATAAGTGTCTGTCTGGCAAGCACAAGGTCCTGAGTCCCATCCCCAGTACCAAAACAAACCCCATGAATTCCTTAGAAGAAATTTGCATGCCCTGATACCATGGTCTGTAGCGACTGGAAGATGGTGTCTTCATTCC
>NW_004524666.1:5082836-5113257 GCF_000260255.1 Octodon degus | reverse complement strand
ATAGAACTGCAATCCCTGCGCATTTGCCTAAGCTTGCCTAAGCAGGTGTTTCAGTCCCCTAAGCTATCTCGCTGGCTCCCACATTGGTATTTTTCACTTGTGAAACTCCAGCGCCAAGGGAGTCACTTGCCACAAGTGTAATATTTTCTCAATAATATTTGTTGATTAAGTAAATTAACCCAAGCTTTCTTTGAGGGGGGAAGAAAAAAAGACTCCCTCAGTGAAAAATACTGGAACTCTTCAGCCATATGGTTTTGGTTTTATGTAGTCTTTAAATCCCCAATCTCTGAGAATGAAGCATGTTAGGGGGTCTCTAACAAGCTAGATGTAAAGTTCTGCAATTAAAAATCAATTGCTTCTTTATTAAGAGGCAAGAATGTTCTAAAAGACACCAAAGAAGACTATAACAAATTAAAGAAATCTTTGTTCTTGGATGAGACAACTGTTACCTCGTACAGTTACAATAACTTATAAATTTAACCTGATCCTGATAAAAATAGCCATAAACTTTAATGTAGATATATAAGTTGGTACTAAAACTTCTATAGAAAAATAAACATGAAAAAAGTGGAGAAAAACTAGTTGAAAAAAGCAATGAGGCAGAGCTAACCCTTTCACTTCTTTCAAAATGCTATGAAGTCACTGTAATTAAAGTTGTGTGGTAGTAGTCAAGAAATAAGCAGACCAGTGGAGTTCTAGAAACAGACCCAAGTACCACCCAAGGTGGTAAAAGTGGAATTTTAAATCTATAAAGGTTCAACTCATACACAATATTTTCTATTATCACAACTGAGTAATATTAAAAATCAATAGAAGAAAAATAGGAAAATTTATGGATATATAAATATTAAAACAGGGCTGGGGAGATAGCTCAGTAGAATAAGCACTTGCCTGGCAAGCGCAAGGTCCTGAGTTCAATCCCCAGTACCGCAAAAAAAATCGGAAAAAAAAAAAAAAAAAAAAATTAAACATTCTAAAATACACAATGGGTCAAAGAAGAAGGATTTTTTTGGGGGGAGGGGCAGGCTCAAGATGCCTTAAAGGCAGTTCTGGTAAAGCATGAGCATCTGGGGATCGAACCACAGTATCTTGTACATAACTGCCTTTGCTTAAGCAGGCACTTAAACAACTGAGCTAATGGGCAGGCCCCCTAAAAGTATTTTTTTTTTTTTTTTGGTGGTTCAGGCTGTCTGAAGGGCAGGTCTGGTAAGGCAGGTGGAGCTGGGGATGGAACCACGGCATCCTGCTCCTGACTGCCTTTGCATGAGCAGACACTTAAACAGCTGAGCTAGGCACAGGCCCCCTGGGTCAAAGAAGAAATAACAAGAGATATTAAAAGTAACTTGAAGCAAATAAAAATGCAAGCCCAATGTACTGAAATCTGTGAGTGATAGTAAAGCAGTACTCTAAGGTAAATGTATAGTTACAAATGCTTATTTAAAAAGGAGAGAGATCTCAAATTAACAGCCTTAACTTTATACACTAAAGAACTAGAAAAGGAAAAACAAACACAGATCTAGCAGAAGGACATTGCAAAGATTAAAGACAAAAAATGGAGAATAGAAAATAAAACTGAGCTCTTTAAAAAGATCAACAAACTTGATAGGTCATTAGCTTTCGGAGTACTCAAATAACTAGAAATGAAAAGAAGGATAGTAGAATCAGTATCTAATCAGAGTTGTACTTTTGGTGGTGCATGTCTGTAATTCCAGCACTCAGGAAGCTGAGGCAGAAGGATCAATGGGAGTTTGAAGTCAGCCTGGGCTACAAAAGAAGTAGAACCAGGTAGAACCTGAGCCCCAGCAAACAGTCGCTAGCTCCAAAGCCATCCTGAACTTTGTAGTGAAACCCTGTCTCAAAAAAGACACACACACACACACACACACACACACACACACACACACACACAAGTTGTACTATAACAACTTAAAAGTTATGTAAAGTGGTTTAATTCCTAGAAACACAAAACTTGTCAAGAGTTCCACTTTCAGCTGGGCATAGTAGCATACACCTGTAATCCCAGCACCCGCATGGTGTAGGCAGGAGGATTTCTGAGAGTTAATGCTATCCTGTGTTATACAGACAGTTCAAGACAAGCCTAAACTATATAATGGGACACTGTCTCAGGATAAAAGAAAAAAATATTTCACCTTTTGTGACAAAATAGAGCATTCATGTAGATCTCTATCTAGTAGGAAGTTTGAATCAGTAATCAAAAACCTACCAAGAAAGTAAAGCCCTGATGCCTTTTGTATTAGGTCCTCTAGAGAAGTAGAACCAGGCAGAACCTGAGCCCCAGCAAACAGTTGCTAGCTCCAACATCTGTATGCACAGCTAGAGCCCCACCCGCCTGAAACCAAGATGTCTAGCAAGCGAGCCAAGGCCAAGACCAAGACCACCAAGAAGTGGCCCCAGTGGGCTATATCCAGTGTCACAGTGTTTGACCAGTCCCAGATCCAGGAGTTTAAGGAGGTATTCAATATGATTGACCAGAACAGAGATGGCTTCATTGACAAGGAGGAACTGCATGACATGACATGCTGGCCTCACTGGAGAGGCCAGGTATTCATGGATGAATACCTGGAGGGCATGATGCATGAAGTCCCAGGGTCCATCAACTTCACCATGTTCCTCACCATGTCTGGGGCAAAGCTGAATGGCACAGACCCCAAGAACATGAACCATAACGCCTTCACCTGCTTCCATGAGGAGGCGTCAAGCTTTATCCATGAGGACCACCTACAAGAGCTGCTCACCACCATGGGTGACCAATTCACAGATGAGGAAGTGGACGAGATGTGCCAGGAGGCACCCATTGACAAGAAAGGCAACTTCAGCTATGTGGAGTTCGCCTGCATCCCCAAACATGGCACCAAGGATGAAGAGGACTAGGCTTCCCAGCTCCCAGTGCCTGGCTCCACCCCATCGTTGCTCCCCATGCACTCATCTTGATCAGCTCCATGTCCCTAAGACTGTCATCCTCCCTGTAGGCTCCAGGGGAGGAAATGGGCCACAGAAAGCACAGGACCAGGCAGGGGTAACAGGCAGCATGAGGCAGGTGCTCCACCATGACACAGACCCAAGGGTGTCTTTGAGTCTTGCAGCAAAGGACCATTGTCTGGGGAGAGGAGCAAGAGGACAGGACCAAGAAATGCAGGAGAAGGTCCTTCAAGAGAGCCCAGGCATTGATCATGGCCTACCCACTCCTGGCGTGACCACTGGCCCCGGGAGGTAGGGCCCCCCATACCCTAGTGTTGTGCACACCGCTCTATGCACATCCCCACATAAACATGTGCTCACCACTGCCCTGCTCAGAGCTAGGGCAGCAGACCCTTCCCCATGCCATCATCTTTTAGAGAACAGAGCACAACACCCCACACCACACCCAGGAATGACATCCAGGAGGCTGGACCAAGAGGGACGTTTGCCCCCCAGGGAGGAGAAGTCTCCAATAGAAGATTGAGCACTGAAAAAAAGACAGACAGATGAACAGAAAGAGAAACAATATTAAAAAAAATCTAAGATCTCTAATGAAGTATATCAGCTCGTATGGTTATAAAGTTTGAGAAGTCCCATGTCCTGCCATTTGCAAGCTGGAGATTCAGGAAAGCTGGTGGTATAGTTCATTCAGTCTAGGTCCAAGTGCCTGAAACGCAGGGGAGCCTATGATATAAATCTTAATCTGAAGCCAGCAGATCAATGTGTCAGTTCAAGGAGTCAGGCAGAAAGGTTAATTCTCTTTGCTTTTGCCTTATATTTATTCTCTAAAAGGATTGGCTACTGTGTTAATTAGTTTTCTGTCATTGCTGGGACAAATACCTGACACTCAAAATGAGGGAAGGAAAGATTTATTTAGCTCACAGTTACTGGAGGTTTCAAGATACTGGAAGAGAGGCTGGGCAGGATGACCCTTTCCACATCTGTGAGAAAGCACAGGGTAGCTAGTTGAAAGGTTTGTACCTCTCTGGCCCCGCCCCTTTGGCCCCACCCTGGCTCTGGACCTGCCCCTCAAACCACTCTTTGCACCTCCATCCATGTCTATCCCATAACTTACCGGAGGTTTTAGGAGGACAACTAAACACAGACCATAACAGATACCACACACAGTGAAGAGGACAATCTCTTTTATCGAGTCCACCAAAATGAAGGACAATTTTGTATCTGTATATACAAAATAGGATAGATGTACAGCTTTCTCTCAGTTCAATGAGAAGAAAGATTTGTACTAATAGTGTTTGGACAGGATATCATCTCTGTCTCTTGTACTATGAATAACCACTACAAAGACAACAATATGCAATGTATTAATTATTTAAAATGTCCTACTAATCAGTTTTGAAACTGTCTCATTGCTATTTGTTTCTCAATAAAATTAAAAAATAAAAACAATACACCATTCTTAAATAAGATAAAAGAAAAAAACAAAGGCTAATCTTATCTTAAAACACCCTTATAGACACAAATATTATTTAGCTAAATATTTGGACACTCTGTGACCCACTCAAATTGATTTCTGTCAAATTTACTGTCATAGCTTCTCTGGTGATTTCTAACCAACATTTAAAAAGAGTTAACACCAATACATCTGTATTCCAAAAAGTTGAAGAGGAGGTAATACTGTACTCATTTTAATACACATTCTATACGACTAGTGTTATCCTGATACCAAAGCCAAAGACATTATTAGGAAAGAAAACTGTAGACAAGTACAGTATCCCTGAAGACCACTGATAAAACATCACTAGCAAAACAATGACAAAGAGAATTAAACAGCACATTAAAAACATTATATGCTGTGGTATTACTCTTTTTTTCAATTACAATCTTTTTTTTAATGTATTTGGTTGTTACAGGGTCTCACTGTGCAGATCAGACTCACAGTGATCCTCCTATTTTCAGCCTCACCAGCACAAGGCTTACACGCTTGTGCCACTATACCCAGACTATGGCCGGTTTAGCCCATCCTGGGGGCTGGGCTGGAGCGGTATGTGGTGCAGGGGATCGAACCACAGTCCCTGCTCTTGCCTACACTTGCCTAAGCAGGCACTTTAGTCTGCTGAGCTATCTCACTGGCCCCGGCAGTATTACTCCTTTTTTTTGTTTGTTTTTTTGTTTTTGCAGAACCGGGGATTGAACTCAGGTCCTTGCGCTTGCTGGGAAGCGCTTATTCCACTGAGCCATCTCCCCAGCTCTCCGGCAGTATTACTCTTAATGATAACTGGAATCAACCCTAATATTCACTGACAGTTGAATGAATAGGTATATTGTTATATTTATATACTAAAATATTAATCACCTATTTAAAATAAACTGTAACATGGATCAATAATCATAAAAAAAGATTATATACTGTGACTAAGTAATATTTATACCTGGAATACAAGGATGGTTCAACAAATAAAAATCAATGAAATACATGTTGAGTGTCTCTTACCTGAAATACTTGGGTACATCAATGTTTCATATTTTATTTTGTTTTGAATTTAGGAATACTTGTATGTGTTTATCGAGATAGCTTAAAGATCAGACCTAGGGCTGGAGAGATAGCTCAGTGAACAAAGTGCCTGCTTTGGCAAGTGCAGGGACCAGAGAGCTCAAGTCCCCGGGCCCCACATGCCACACCGGCCCTGCCTCTGAGGCAAGCTGATCTGATGAGCAAATCTAGGCATGGTGGCACATGCCTGTAATCCCAGCACTGGGGAGGCTGAGAACAGGAGGATCACCATGAGTCTGATTTGTGTATTGAAACCCTATACCAAATACACAAATGAAAAAAAGTGGACCTAAGTCTAAATAAACACAAAATTCATTTTACCTTATAGTCACAGCTTGAAGGTAATTTTATACAACTCTTTTTAGTGAAGGTGAATATTGACTGAGGACAAATCTGGAATTTTCCACTTGAAGCATCATATTGGTACTCAAAAAGTTTCAAATTTGATGGAAGTTTTTTTGTAGTGCTGGAACTCAAATTGAGAATTTACACAAGCTAGACGAAAACTATACCTCAGAACTGTACTCTAAAACTGCACTTCAGATTTTGGACTTTTGAATTAAGGATACTCAGTCTGTATACCTCATTAACAGAATGAAGGAGGAAACACACATAATTATTTCAACAATGAGAAAAAAAATTGAATAATCCTTTATGATTAATGCATTCATCAAATCAGAAATAAAAAGAAGCTACCTAAATGTAACCTATGTTACAAAAATTTCATAGGCAATGTCATACTGAAGGTAAATTTTGAAACTTTTTCTCTGAGACTTAGAACAATACAAAAATGCTTTTTCTGCTTTTATTTAACGTACTACTAGAAATTCTAGCCAGAGGAATGGAGAAGGTGGATAAGGAAAATGAAATAAAAAGAACCCAATTAAAAAGAAGCTAAATTGGGCTGGAGATATAGCTCAGTGTCATAGCATCTTCCTGGCAAGAGTGAGTTCCTGAGTTCAATTCCTGGTAGAAAAAAAAATTAAAATTATTTATCTCCACAGATGACATGAACTTATATGCAGAACCTCCTAAAGACTCTAGTAAAAGGCCATGAGGACTAGTAAATTAAATTAGGAAAATTGAAGGATACAAAACTCAACCTATAAAAACTTGTTGTGTTTCTATACACAAGATAAACAATCTATAAAGGAAATTAAGAAAAAAATTAAGAAATAAATTTAAAATATGAAAAATAAGAAAACCTAATTTATAATAGTATCAAAAAAGAATAAAATTCTTATGAATAAACAACTAAGCAGGTAAAGATGTGTGTACTAAAGCTATAAAAAAACAAGAAACAAATAGACATCTTGTATTCTTGAATTGTAAGACTTAATATTATAGAATGTCAGTACTACCAAAGCAATGTGTACATTCATTGCACCCTGAGAAAATCACATTGATATTATTATCAGGAAAAAAATGTATTAAATTTCATATGAAATCCCAAAAGAGGACCTTGAACATCTGAAACAATCTGAAAAAGGATTTAAATCAAGGGAGGGTCTCACATTTCCTGACTTAAGAGTATTACAAAGCAGCAGTCCTCAAAATGGTATGGTATTGATATAATGACAAGATATACTGACCAGTAGTATACATTTGAGAATTCAGAAATTAGCCCTCAAATATATGGTCAGATGATTTTAATTTTTTTTGGCGTTTTGGAGGCAGGGTTTCACTGTACAGTTCAGGCTGGCCTTGAACTCACACTGAAATCCAGGCTGGCCTCAAACTTGCAGGAATCCTCCTGTGTCAGTTTCCCAAGTGCTAGGATTACAAGCATGTGGTACCATACCTGGACCCAGATGTTTTTTGACAAGAGACAAGACCATTCATCCAATTTGGAAATAGGGCTGGTGAGATGGCTCAGTGGTCTAAAGCACCTACTTAGAACAAGCTTGGCAAGGCACAGGGACCGTGGTTCAATCCCCCAGCACCACATGCCAGCCAGCCCCACCCCCTGGTGGGCTGAGCTGGCCACACACACACACACACACACACACACAAATAAATAAATAAATAAAAATTCAATTTGGAAATAAAAGCTTTGTCAACAAATGGTGCTGGGAAAAGTGGATCTCCACATGTAAAAGGCTGAAGTTGAATTCTTGCCTTATGCTATATATAAAAACCAACTCAAGAGCTGAGGATGTAGCCTAATGGTAGGAAGCTTTCTTAATACTGTGAGGCTCTGAGTTTGACCTCTGGAAAAAGGATAGGAAAGAAGAAACAAAATGAGGAAGGAATGAAGGAGGAAAGGAGGGGAAGAGAGGAATAAAGAAGGAAAAACTTAAAATGAATCATAGACCAAAGCATAGGTGCTAGAAATGTGAACTAGGCATGGTGGTACACCTGTAATCCCAGCTACTCAGGAGGCTGAGGCAGGACGATTGCAAGTTCAAGCCCAGAGTGGGCAATATAGAGAGATGCTGTCTCAAATATGAAATAAAAAGGACTAGGAGGGCCGGGGAGATAGCTCAGTAGAATAAATGCTTGCCTGGCAAGTGCAAGGGCCTGAGTTCAATCCTTGGTTCCACCAAAAAACAAAAGGACTAGGATGTGATGCAGCTCAGCACAAGGGTACTGAGTTCAGTTGCCAGTACCACATACAAAGTGAGAAACTTCCAGGAGAAAGCAAGAGAAAAACTTTATGACTTGAATATGATACCAAAATCATAAGCAACAGAAGAAAAAACTAAGCTTATATTAAAGCTAAAAACTGTTCTGCATCAAATGACATAAGGAACAACAAGAAGGCAGTCCCACAGAATGGGAGAAGATACTTGCAAGTCCTATGTTTTGTAAGGAGTTAATATCCGGAATATATAAAGAACTCCCACAACTCAATGTAACAAAACAACCTTATTTAAAAATAGGCCAAAGACTTGAACAGACATATCTCCTAAGAAGATACACATATTCTCAGCATTACTAATCTGAGAAATGAGAACTAAAATCACCATGAGGTACTGCCTCACACCCATTAAGATGAGTACTATCAAGTTCTATTGATGTGATTTTTATGTCATAACTATATGTTACAGGATCAAAGAAAAACAAATGTGTGACTTGTGGCTTGCATTACAAGTCAGGACTTGTTTGAAGTGGCAGATACTCAACACGAACTTGCTTTATTCATCAAATGTTTATTGAGTACCTACAATGTCATAGCATTTGTATTGGTTTGGTGTGTACATACAGGAGACAACACAGACAAGAAGCCTTTCCCTTTTGTAGCCTTCATATTGGTGTTTAAGAACAAGCAAACATCTGGGCATGCACTCCTGTAATCCCAGCACTCGGGAGGCTGAGGCATGAGGATCTTTGTGAGCTCAAGACCAGCCTACGATACAAAGTGAGCTCAAGGCCAGCCTGCACTGCATAGCAAGACCCTGTCTCAAAAAGACAAAAAGTAAAAATAAAAGTAAAAAAGTAAAAACAAGCGAACAGCTATGGCAAAAAATATGATGAAAATAATACAGTAGCATAGATCTTACCTTAAACTGATAAAAGCCATATATGACAAACCAACTGCTAATATCATGCTCAGTAGGGAAAAGCTGAAAGCATTCCTCCTAAAACTAAGAAAAACCAATGGTGTCTACTCCCAACAGTCCTGTTCAGTATAGTACTAGAAACCTTAGGCACAGTGATTAGGCAAGAGAAATAAATAAAAGAGATTCAAATAGAAAAATAAAAAGACTACCCTTATTTGCAGATAGCCTATTCCTTTACCTAGAATGTCTGCCAGAAGATTGTTGAAATGAATCAACTCAGCAGTGCCAGAATACAAAGTAAATACACAAATATCCTGTACATCAACAATGAACCTACCAAAAAAGGAAATCAGGAAACAATTTAATTCACAAAAGCTTCAAAAAATCCAAATACGTAGAAATTAACCTAACAAAATAAGTGAAATATTGCTATAACAAAAACTATGGTGCTTTGGAAAGAGAAACTGAAGAAAACTTAGAAAATGGAAAGACACTCTTGTTCATGGACAGGCAGGTGCATAGTGTCAGAATGGCCATACTGCCAAAACTGATGTGCAGATTGAACACAATTCCAATCACAGTGCCACCAGCATTTTTTTTTTAGAGAACTAGAACAAATTCTAAAATTTACACAGAACCACAAGAGACCTAGAATAGCTAAAACATCCTTGAGCAAAAAGAATAATGCTGGAGGGATTGTGACCCTAGACCTCAAGTTGTACTTCAAATTAGAGTGTTATGGTTTGGATCTTGAATATCCCCCCAAAGCATCACATTCTCAAAGGTGGGGCTTTGGGGAGGTATTTAGAACAGGGGGATAATTGCTGAGCCATCGATGAGTTCATGGATGCACTGTTGGGAGGGAGGTGGGCCTGGTTAGAAGAGGGGCCGCCTGGGAGCATGACCTGACTCCTTCTGCTTCTGGACACCATGATGTGAGCTGTTTCCCCTGTGGCAAGCCCTTCCACCTTGGTGTTTCTGTGTTTGAGTATATCTGCCATGGACTGAAACTTTTGAAACATGAGCCAAAATAAACCTCTCCCTTAAGCTGTAGGGGTTGGGTATTAGGTCTCGATGGCAGGCTACAAAGACATACAAGAATAAAAACATCTTGGGACTGGAATAAAAATACATGTTTCTCCCTTCAACTCCTATTTTTTCTTTTCTTCCCTCACCTCTTCCTAGTTCATTTTCCATACATTTTTGCCCTTATTTACACTTTTAGTTTCTCACATCAAAGAAACAATGTAGTATTTACAATGTGTGTCCAGTTGACTTCACTTATGAGTATATTCTCAAGGTGCATCCATTTACCTAAAAATGTCTCAGTGTCATCCTTTTTATGGCTGAGTAGTACTCCATTGTAAAAAAACCCCCATAACTCTTTATTCATTGGTTGATGAAGAATGGGGGAAATCAAGATATGTCATGCACAGGTACAAATTCCCTGTAATGAATGTGATCATTATTTATATCTAAAGTATACCAATAAACTTAATTAAACAAAAAGAATACTATGTTGGCCAGTGGAATTGAATAGAGGATACAGAGAATGCCTGAAGCACCTTCAGCTGTCTGATTTTTGACAGAGGGGCCAATAACATACATTGGAGAAAAGATAGTGTCTAACAAATGGCACTGGAATGAATAAATTCCAGAATAAATTCAGATCTATGTTTCTCACTCTACTAATTTCAAGTAAAAGTAGATCAAGAATCTAGACACAAAAAAACAAATAATAGGGCTGGCAAGATAGCTCAGTGGACTAAGCACCTTGCTTAGGCAAGTTCAGGGTCCAGGGTTTATCCCTGGCACCACATACCATGCAAGCCTGGCCCCTGGGCATGCTGAGCTGGCCACTGAGACTGGGTGTGGTGGCACACATCTGTAATCCCAGTGCTGGGTGGCTGAAACCAGGGGAATCAGTAGGAGTCTGAGCTGCATAGTGAGACCCTGTACCAAATGCATAAAACAAAGCAAAGCAAAAACAAAAACAAAAAACCAGAAATAATGTATAATGTGCTGGCAGAAGAAACTGGTTAAACTCTTGAAAACATAGGCAAGTACTTCCTGAACAGAACCATGCTTGGACAAGATGTAATCTCAAAAATCAACAAATCAGATTATATCAAGTTAAAAACCTTCTGCACAGCAAAGGAAACAACAGAGTGAAGAAAAACCTACAGAACAGGAAAAATTTTTCCAGCTATTCCTCAGACAAAGGAGTAACATCTAGACTATATGAAGAACTCAGAAAAGCTAGACTCTCCAAAATGAAACACCCAATCAAAAAATGGGCAACCAAAGTAATCAGACATACCTCAGAAATACAAATGGCCAATAAGTAAAAGAAAAAATTTTCAGCATCTTCGGTCATTAATGAGAAATACAAATCAAAACAACATCAAGATGCCACCCCACTTCAACATGTATGACTAAATTGTGGCCTATATGGCCATTAACAAATGAAAAAGAGTGTGGTATTTATACACAGTGGAGTACTATTCTGCCATAAAGAAGAATAAATTTGAAGCATTTGTGGGAAAATAGATGGCTTTTGAGACCACAATGTAAAGCAAAATAAATCAGACACAGAAAGTTAAGTATCCCATAGTTTCTCTAGTATGAGAAACACAAAATATGAACAGTTTAAAGGTCACAATTAAAAAGAGACGGTAGGAAACAGGAAGGTGAACACTTTGGAGATAGGAAGGGGATTGAGGGAAGGATGGAGAGGAGGGGGTGAAGGGGAAGGCAAAAGCAGTCAAGATGCAATGTATATATGTTCCAGTCCTCAAGGTAAATGTAATTATTCTGTTTTACAAACATATCCTAATAAGCAAGCAAGCAAAAGAAATCCAAGCAAACAACCAAAAACATCAGCAGGAAGAATGGAATTAATCTATTGGCTCCACTACTGGTGTGTTGCTCAGACATATCTGAGTAACAAACCAGCATATCTATCTCAGTGACACGGGATGGCAGGTGTTGTTTAGCTCACATGGCTAAGCTGGCCCAGCTCTGGAGATCTCAGTGGAGATCAGTGGCTCATGCAGCAGCAGAGTGAGGCCGCACGGGCTGTGCTGCAGGCATGTGCTTGGCTCCCTGTACTGTACTTCGTGTCTGCATTTACCCAGCACGTAAGCAGAGGCATGCTCTTCTCTTGGTGAGTATGAAAACATTTAAGGGCCTTGCTAATGTCATCTCTGCTAAGATCTCAGTCATCTGGCCAAGCTCCAAGTCAGGGGATGGGGAAATACACTCTTCCCTTGGAAGGGGGTGGGGGACTGCAAAGTTTCATGGCAAAAATTTTGGATACAGGGAGTTGTGAAATTTGAGGCCATTTATGCAACTTGCCAGTACTGGTGCATTCACAACCAGAGGCTGGGTGGACACATCAATTTATCTCCCATCCCCACACAGCCCAAATCATCTCTGATGTGTGTGTGTGTGTGTGTGTGTGTGTGTGTGTGTATGTGTACATGTGTATGAATGATAGAGCGCATGAGAGTGCACTGGCCATTCTTTTTCCATTGGCAATCAGCGTCCAAGCTTGGCAGGATTAAAAAGAAAAGAATAAGAAGCAGAATGATAGTTCTCTTGGTATTTGTCTAGTAATTCTCAGGGAAGGACTTTTTTTTTTGCCCCTGCCTGCATTAAGGCTAGGTGTCTAACTGCTGCTCTAATGTCGTACTCAGTGAGTTGGAGGGCCCTAACTGTAAAGCCCTGAGACACATGTCTGCTCTTCAGTGGTCCCTGTGCTTGGCAGGTCTACCATCACACAGGAGCACTGGATGGCTTGAGGGCTTGCGGGTTATGTTTTTCAAGAGAGCATCTGGGTGGACAAAAAGGTGACTGTTTTTAGGAACCAGTATTTTGGAACTTGCTCATATATAAGACTTTTAAAGTTTTCTCAATAAGGAAGTTTGGTAGTTTTTGAGCATTTGTTGATACAGTATTTTGGGTAAGTGTTGCCTGGAAAAGGTTTTGCGTTGCTCATTTTACAAAAACCCTTATTACAAATATAAGTCTGCCTCAGCTAGAGGTGCTGCCTGCTAACATTTTATTCATCAGGCTTCTTAAGAGGTAAAGTATTAAACTAGAAAAATGGTAGAAAGTTCCCCTTTTATCCCTGATAAGTCTTTCTTTCTTTCTTTCTTTCTTTCTTTCTTTCTTTCTTTCTTTCTTTCTTTTTTTTTCTTTTCTTTTCTTTTTTTTTTTTGTATTTTAGAGAAGGGTCTACAGGGTGTTCAGGGTCTCACTACTAGGTCAGACTTGCAGTGATCCACCAGTTTACAGCCTCCCAAGAACTGGGATTACAGGCACACGCCACCATGTCCAGTTTCAATTGCTGTCTCAGCAAGCCCTGGGGGTGGGGCCAGCACTGCAGGGCCGGGATGGAGCCTCCCTATCCCTGTGCCAGCTTGCAGGTGCTTTAATCCACTGAGCTATTTTTTTCTTATATTGAATCATCACTGGCCTAGAAGTAGCCAGTGACTGAGCCAGAGCTCGTGTCATCTTGTGCTCCTGTGTCCATCCCTGCAAAGCAGCCACACTGGCCTAAGCCTGATTGTGGAACTCTCGTTCTTCTTAGACGTGAGGGCCTTGAAATAAGCCATAACCTATCTAGATAAGGAATGAGAAACAGTTTCTGAGCACCCCGGCTCTTAAGAAAAGACTAGCCTTCGGGCACTGGTGGTGGTGCTGTCATTGTCTTATGACCATGAGAAGATGTAGCTGACTCTGCAGTGATGGAGCGTGCAGATGGGAAGGCCCTGACTCTAGGACTGTGCTGTGAATGGCTGGGTTCATTAAGTCTGAGCTGACTACCCTCTCACTTTTGTTTTGTAAGAACATGAATTCCCTTAGAATTGAGTCTATCTTTATTCGGGTCTTCAATTGCTCATTGCCAAAGACTTTGCAATGTAAAACAGAGATCTGTTGGTAGTTCTTTTGAGCCACTTTCTTAACTGAGATTTGTGTATTTGATAGAGATAAAACTTGAGCACTACCATGCTTATATTTACCCTTTACTCTAAATGTGGATTCTCACAGACACATAAAGATACAGTCCTTACCATCACATGTGGAATCTTAAGTACAATGATAATTCAGACCACCTGTCTGTTCTAGTACTTAGTTTGCTAAAACAAAACCAAACCAAAAATCTTGTTTTACCTTGTACTTTTCTGGAAATGATTTCAGATGTCTATTTGAAAACCAAAATTTGATGCAAGTTGCACGGAAGGAAAGCATTCAACCTATTTAGGGTTCTTTCTCTTCCTGCCTGGCTCTGTCTCTCTCAGAAGAGGAAAACAACAAAAGATAAATCGATCCTCTTTCCTATCCCTCATCAATCCTAACTTGAGGGATTGGTATTCGTTTGGTAGGATAAATAATCTTACTGAAAAAGTGAGAGTTGGTATATTTCAGCCTTTTATTGTTGTGCCCTATTTTTTTTTCTTTCTTTCAAGTACCGAGCTTTCAGTATTTTGTAGCTTTGAAGGCGTGAGCAGTTTTCTTACTTACAAGGAAAAGCTACCATGTAATCTCTTCTTTGCTTCTGTGTTGATGCTAAAGCGCCCTGGCTGTTGGCCTCCTCTTAAGAGTGCTGTTAAATTTAGTTTTTTCATAAGAAAGCCTCTTTTTTTTTTTTTTTTTTTTTTTTTTTTTTTGCGGAACCAGGGATTGAACTCAGGCCCTTGTGCTTGCCAGAGAAGCGCTTATTCCACTGAGCCATCTCCCTGGCCCCAAGAAAGCCTCTTAGAAAGTAATATTTATCTATGTCCATTTCTCCTTGGGATAACCAAATGTATTATATTTTACACATGGCTTATTGCCTACCTCAGCTACACCATTGGCTTTAAAAACTAATTATTTCTTTTTCTTTTATTCAATCCTGTCTATTTCAATATGATGAAATCCTAATAAGGGGGAAGCCCCTGGTAGAGTACTATGTTGACTTACTCATTACTTTCAAGTGATACATGTTTCCTACTTGACATCAAGAAGGTGAATTTCTTTTATTTCAAAGATAAAGCAGTTACCTTCTTTGTAGGCAAGGAAGAAATTCCCTGGGATTCACCAGTGGAACTAACTCCACAGGTGAGGTAATTCCTGAGCAAAGAGTGGACAGTGCCCTCAAAAGGGAGGAAGGAAGGTCCCTGGGATGTGATCTTATTTTGGTATGGACCACTTTTCTTTCCTAGGCAGACATTTCTATCCAGAGGAGGCAAAAAAGAGTGAGGTGATTGGGGAAGAAAGCAGTTTAGGCTAGGTTCTCTGACTTGTGAAACATCCCTATGTGGCCAGGATTGGATCACCAAAACATAGCCCCTAAGTATGATGTAGAATAGGACTTGATTATAAGTTTTGCTTTAAGCAGTTCAGAGGAGACAAGTTACTGCTGTATCTAAGTAGTGCATCTTAAAGTTAGCAGGTCAAGCAGTCATGGAGGAATGATAGACATTAAGAATACATTCAAGCTGGATGAATGGATGGCCACAAGGATGGCCAGGAGCCTACAAGGGTTACTCATCCTCTCCAAGTTTTCAGCTTTCATGTGGCGTAACCTGCAGAAGAAGCTGATGTCCTTTCCCAGGAAGATGCTTGTCCATCTTGTCTGGGAGGCAGAGAACCTGGAGACCTGCAGGAGCTAGGGAGCTGTAGGCCTGCCTCCTGCTTCACTCTATTTGTCAAATCTTGGGTAAAATAACTTATGCTAACTCAGAACAATGAAGAAAATTCTAAGAAATGTAGTACCAGGTTAGTGAAGCTGACATCATACAAATGGAGCATACTAGGGCACAGGTACACAAAAAGAGAAGATGGTGATGTTTATAGTACTGTAGTAATGAATAATAGGAGCATCCTTCATGCTCATGAGTAGGGAATGGGGCCCTTATGTGGGTCATGTTCTGAAGCCTCAAAAAGAATAAATGAGATTTCATACTCAAAACAAATACATCTAGGTCTTGGAAACAAATTGAGGAAAAATAGCCAATTGTATAATGACATGAATTATATACCAATTTCATGAATTTAAAAAACAAAACAAAATTTCGCATCACTTACTTAAAAAACATCGGGGGGTGGGGGAAGAGGGGGAAGGACACGTCAGTACTCCAAGGAATGCCTGTTCTGGGATATTTTAAAATGATTTTCTTTACAATGGTAATGCTGCATTATAAAACTGTGTCATGTTCACCTCAGTCTGGGTCTGCATTTCTTCTAGTTCAACTCCTATTTCCTCACTCTGTGACTTGTTATAATACAGAGTCACCATCTTTATTGCCTGGGGCTTTCTTTCTTTCAAAAAGGATGTAGGCATTTCTTTTCTCTTCTTCACTTTACTCCTGCATACCTTCCAGGCAGTGAGGATCTTCATGTTTTTCCATGCTTGTGTTGATTTTTGCTTTGACCATGACAAAAAAATCTTATGCTGATTTAGGATTTTGCTTTCTGATATCAACATGCTTTAAGAGGCTGCCTTCAGAAAAGTATAACTGCATACTACAAAACGAAGTTGGGGTCTTCCCTGTGCCTCTCTTCTTTCCCTCTTCCCACCTTCTCTGTCCTTTCCTGATAAAACACATCCTGTAATTAAAAAATATTTCCAAAAGCATGATCCACATCATAAGATTAGGATTTTAGACTGTTGCTCTATGTCTTTATCTTGCCAGCTATTATTCCCAAACTAATGGCATCTAAGTCAGTGTAATATATTATAGTGCTTCACATATGTATGAAGCGTTACGAAAAACATAAAAATAGAACAAGTCCATGCCTTCAAAGAGAAGAGAAAAATGGGCATGCCTGTAAATATACCTTGCATGGTTATCCAAGACTAGAAAATTTTATGTAGAAATTTAGGCCAAGCAGAGGTCATTAATTATTTTTGCTTTTGTGTCACCTACATTGAATTAAAAAAAGCACAGGGCTGGGGAGATGGCTCAGTGGAATAAGTGCTTCCCTGGCAAGCACAAGGGCCTGAGTTCAATTCCCGGTTCCGCCAACCCTCCCCCACCACAAAACAAAACAAAGCAAAACAAGACAGAGCTATGACCTTTTCACAATCTAAGTTTGGCATCTAAAATTCTTCAGAAGGCTTAACCCTTGCAAAATTATAATTCCTTATATGTGTGCATCATTTACTGGACTGGAGCTGATTGCCTCTGGTCCTGTAGGAAGCGTGAGAAAACGTAAGGAACACTGGTTTCCTTATATTTTCCTCAGAAAAAGAATCCTTTGGTTTTAGGGTCAGAAGGACTTGGCAAGGAATGTTGGACTTAAGAATCCATGGGAGGGCTGGCGAGATGGCTCAGTGGTCTAAAGCACCTACTTGGAACAAGCTTGGCAAAGCACAGGGACTGCGGTTCAATCCCCAGCACCACATGCCAGCCAGCCCCACCCCCTGGTGGGCTGAGCTGGCCACACACACACACACACACACACACACACAATAAATAAATAAATAAATAATTTTTTTTTTTTTTAAAAAGAATCCATAGGGGTTCTATTTATAAGGCTCTTCAGTTTTATTATCTCAAGATTGGTAATAATTGTACCTATTGAATTCTAAGGAGCTACCACATTCTTTGTTTCTCGTACTGCCTCTCACATTCTCTGATTTTCATGACCATGGTAATAGGCTCTTCTCTGGCTATCTACTGACCTTCTCTTATGATGAAAATAACTACACTCTCTATCAAATCCAATCTCTTTAATTATGAGGTGGGAGTTTTTTATGAACTGGCTCCAAGCTTTATTTCTTATTTTGTCTTCCAAGTTATCACCACTCCCACAGAACTCTCCTTCCACTGAGTCTTCATTGATGAGCAAAAGCCAGACTATAATAAGATGTTGAATACCAGTTCTGTACTGAGTATGGTATTATATACTGTGAATGCAAAGATGACAAAATCACAGTCCTAGATCTTTATGATTTAGTGTCATAGCTGGGGAGAGACATCTGTAAAGACATAACTGTGATTCATAGGGAAGGCTATGGAGGCAACTGGGTAGTGTCAGAGGCCTGTGGGACGTCATTTCAGAGAAGATACTTGCATTCTGCTGAGCATTTAACCATTTTTATTGGATTGCATGTCTCCCCCCCACCCCCCAGGCTGTTCTTCCCTCTTGGAATACTCTTTTCCCTTCATGTTGCTTCCTCTTGTAAACCTTAGTTTGAAGAGCTAGCTCATATCCCACTTAACTATAAAGCATGCCTTGCAGCTTCTGGTGCTGCTGTAGTTTACTGTCTTCACCTTAGCAAAAAATATTTGTGTTCTCTTTCAAAACAGGAGATGTGTCTTAGTGTGATCTTTACCCACAATAGTTTCTCCATGAATTTTTTTTTTTTGAAGGAATAGTGGGTATCCCCTACCACTTAATTTCCACATATTCAATAGTTTTCCTAAGGTAGTCAGCTCAACTTCAGCTACTTCTTATGTAAATGTAGTGTGTTGTAGAGAAATATTGATGCATCCATTGCTGATTTTCAATCAAGGCTAAGGGAAATGAAGGTGTGGAGGGAGGGAGATGAGGCCCTGCTCTCCAGGCACCTGCCTTAAACCAAAAGGTGCTGCCTTTAGTTTCTCTTTCATAAACAAGTTCACTGAAGACTGCAAATAAACTTATTCACAGGGCCAGCAAGATACTGAGGAGACCAGGCTCCTGCTTAGGCAAGAGTAGGGACTGGGGTTCCATCCCCTGCACTGGCCTAGCCCCTGGGCATGCTGAGCTGGAGCTGTGTAGTGAGACCCTGTACCAAATACATTCGACAACAACAACAACAATAACAAACTTATTCATCGATAACATCTGTATTTTTGAGGATCTGACCAGAAGGTACCTAAAATATATTTGTGTACTTTCTGGGTAATATACATAAATTAACTATTGTACTTACACAGTGTATTATAGATCAATTACTCAAATTAAAATAGAAAATCTCTTTCAGTTGGTTCCATTTAATTTTAGACTCATGCTTCTAAGTGTAGAAAGATATTCATCTTCCATTTTTCATTTTATTACATTGTGTTTTGTTCAGTTTCATAAAATAAATTAGTATAATTTATATCTACCTCTGAGGTTTTCTGTTACCTTAGTGATTGGAAGGGCCTAGGCATGGGAGTCTCTTGACAGTTGTGTTGATAATGCATTTTTCAAGATTGTCTATTCAAGAGTTTTTTTTTTTTTTTTTTTTGAGACAGGGTCCCACTATCTAGTTTGGGCTAGCCTAGTGTTCACTTTTGTAGTCCCCAAGCTGGTCTCAAACTCACAGAGATCCTCTGTCTCAACCTCCCAAGTGGTGGGATTACAGATGTGTACTACCATGCTTGGTTCTGGAGCCGCACAGTGCACCTCCCCCCATCCAGGGCTGAGACTGCAGGTATGCAGGGTTGGGGATTCAACGCAGGTCCCTATGCTTGCCAGGTAGGTGCTTATGCTGCAGATCTATCTCCCCAGCCCAGTCAAGAGGTTTTAAGTTTGCAGTGGGGACAAAGGAATGGGCTGTTCACAGGCAGCATGTATTTTGTTTTCCCATGGCTGCTGGCCAGGCCAGTGTCTCCTGCCTCTCCTGCTATGCTATATTTCTCCCCAGAAGCATCTTCTCTTTCTCAGTGACACACTCATCTCCCTTCATTATCCAGTCCATAGTGAAAGAATCAGCTCAGACTGCCTGTGTCTTCCCTCCATTCACTTGACCATCTATCAGCATCCTCTTATTTACTCATCCTTGTATTCTTGTCTTTCTACTTCTCTCAGTCTTTACCTTTTTTTTTTGGCGGAACCGAGGATTGAACTCAGGTCCTTGCGCTTGCCAGGGAAGCGCTTATTCCACTGAGCCATCTCCCAGGGCCAGTCTTTACCATTTTTGAGGGCTTGGATTTATGGAAGTCACTCTCTCTCTTTCTTTTTCAGATTTATCATCACTTTTACTGTCAGAGAGCAGTGTTCCTAAGAAGCACATTAGATGATGTCCCTCTGTTACTTGTCGTACTCCATAGCCCCTTCCTAGGATAAAGACATTTACTATCTTATCAGTGGAAAGGATCCAAAGGGTTCCACCAAAGAGGAAATGGAGATTTCAACTCATTCCATTCATATAGGTTGTAGATTTGCATAAGAGAAAAGAATTGCAGGATGCAGGCCGGGGAGATGGCTTAGTGGAATAAGCGCTTCCCTGGCAAGCGCAATGGCCTGAGTTCAATTCCCGGTTCCGCCCCCCCCCACAAAAAAAAAAAGAATTGCAGGATGCATCAGTGAGAGGCATACAAAGACTTAGTAGGCCGAAAGAAGTACACAATGAGAAGTAACAAGGGCCCTAGAACAGGGGCCTTAGGGTCTGGGGTTGGAGGTATTTTGTGGTTTGGGTCTGTCTGCAAGATTACTCGAATGTGTATTGCTGATGTTGCCAGTTTATTCATTTAATGGGCTAGATTCAAATGCAAACCATTTATTTGCATGTTTTTGAAGTTTTAGAGATATGATATTCACTCAATAGCGCTGTTTCCTTGAGATGGAGATCTGTGAGATTTGTAATTCTATAGTATGGAAGAAAAGCACAGACTCAATTTACAGGTGAAAAGACCAGGCCCAATTTACAGGCTGATTGTATCTATAGGAGACTCTTCCCTGAATAGCCCTTTTCCTGTAACTCAGCCAGATCAATAGCTTCTTATCATCAGCTTGAATTCGGTGCCAGTTAGGTTTCTGTGGCAAGTAGTATATAATCACATTGAGGTAAAAATTTTAGTGGACGTATGTTTCATACACTGGTTTATGGGTTTATATTATGTTAATTTTCACATTCTTGGTATTCAGCAAAATGCTAGAAAATTTAGTGTTCTGTGATGGATTGTGGCATGAGTGACTAAACACTGGGATTATGTGAGACAGTCAATGATGAATTTTCATGCTCAAACTTTGCATTCATCTTTCTGTTTTTCTTTGGACCTGGGGATCGAATCAAACCGTGGTATCCTGAGCCTGACTGTGTTTGCATAAGTAGGCGCTTAAACAACTGAGCTAACTGGCAGGCCCCCATAGCACATGAAGGAAGGAAACAGATTAATTTTCACTTGAAAATAATGACGCAACTAATTCAACCAAATTCAAAGATAATTTATTATCTTATAGTATGAATAGTTCAGAAGTAGGGCAGTTTCAGGGATGGGCAATTCAGAGGCTCACTAGTGTTACTAGTGACCCAGCATGTGTTTCTCTTCCATCATTATCTCCTTCTGGGGGAGCGGTGGGATCCTGCTGCCTAGACCTGTTGACATTCCTCTTCCTAATCTCATTCATGACTGTGAATTCCATACCTAAATGAGTCAAAGCTCACTCCTTGTACCTGGGCTGGCCTTTCCCAAAGTCCTTAGGAAGAGTATAGAGCTCTGAAAAAAACCGATTTCATCAGCAGGAAGAAAGGTCACCAGTCAGTATGAAAGGTTTTCTAGTATAATTTTATTGTTTCCTATATATAATTTTAAAAATTGCTTTCAATTGAGAGGCTAGGTGAACAGCTGCCTTAATTAAGTGTATTGTTTTGAGCTTGTACCTCATGGTAGTGAAAAAATACCAAGAAGAAACTGAAACCCATGGTGAATGTGCAGGAAAAAAACAAATACTGCTCGATGGAAGGAAAGTTTTTGATCTTGCAAACCTAGATGCTTTTATTTTTCGGCTTCCAAGTCCATAAAAGTGCTTGTAAGCAAAATTAACTTCCAGATCCATAAAAATGAGATTTATCATTTACAACATGACATTTATAGTATCCTTTTGGTTTTCGGTCCTGGCAAGGGAAACTTGAGAGAAAGGTGTGAAGACCTCCCAGTCTTTGAAGATGGCTAATGATGACATATACATTGTTACTTGAGGTAGAAGCCCAAGGACGCTGTCATTTGCACTGAAATCTAAGTAGCAAGGGAGCTTAGCTATAACTTAATTTCTAATATAAATAATAAAAATATTTAAGTAGTCTTTTTATAATTAAACACATCACATTATTAAAAAGGAACAAGAGTTTTTATTGTAAAGTGGATTCCAGATACTGTCCAGGCTATATAATAATAGGTATATGTGTGTGTACATACTTTAAATGTATGGGTGGGGCCGGGGAGATGGCTCAGTGGAATAAGCGATTCCCTGGCAAGCGCAAGGGCCTGAGTTCAATCCCTGGTTCTGCCCCCCGCCAAAAAAAGTGTGGGTGTAACTGTTTTTACTTCTACTAATTGCTTTTCTGAGTAAGATTGTGAATAAATGTAATGATACATAGTTCTGTTTTGAAATTCATGTGAATATACATGTTCAAATATTGTGACAGGTTTTTTTGTTAAAAACTGATACAGGGGGCCCGGGGAGATGGCTCAGTGGAATAAGCGCTTCCCTGGCAAGCACAGAGGCCTGAATTCAATCCCTGGTTCTGCCAAAAAAAAAAACAACAACAACAAAAACAACAACAACAACAACAACAAAAAAAAACTGATACAGCTATACGCTATATGCATAAAGTGGAGATTATTTTAATTAAAAACAAATGTTAATGTTTATTAGGAATTATGCTAATTTGTATCTAGCCTATAAAATTTGAAGTGCTTTCATCTTCATTTCATGTCCTGCAAAGAGGAGTCGAATTTTAAAATAAAATTAATGAGTAACTTATAGATGGTGGATTATGTTTTTGGACAGTAAATAAATTGAAATCCTATGCTTAGAGTAAGCTTTACTATGGTTCTGTGTTTTGCATAGCTCTGTGCTACCTTTAGTAACTTCTAAACAAAATAAAGAGGCTGACATACCAACTAGTGCCCACATATGGATTCAGGTCTGGAACATCCAGTCTGTTGATTTCTGTTAGTTTTCTTGTAGAGGAAGACAGGCTGAAAGTTATGATTAGTTTTTGCTTTAACTTTTCTAGGTAATTAATCTCAATTGGACATTACCTGTATTGATGTATACCAGTCAAAAGGAGTAGAAGCCTGTCAGAGGATTAAATCAATAAGTAGTTTCGGTTTTTAAGGTTGTACCAGGTGCTGAGAATTATATAAAAGCCTCAGAGTAATGGTAAATATAAGGTATTTTGCTGAGTTCTAGGAGAACTGTGTACTGTTGCTCAAGAGGCTTAGATGGTGCTGGTAAAACATTGTTTTTTCCATGAATAATTAGGGCATGAAGTCAAATAATAAAAAATTTAATGTAGTATTGCATGTAAATCTCATGGGCCTGAGGTAAGGCAGTAGCAGTAAGAACAGGAAGGAGTATCTTGGAGTGGAGGACTTTTTTGGGATCTGTATCTAACGATATACTTGGTAGGATCAGGAAACTTTTTCTAATTTAATCAAGGATTCTTTCTCTTTTTTTTTTTTTTATTAGCAAAGAAAATGAGCTTGGGGAGAAAATGCTGTGATACTACATCTAGGCTGCTTTGTTTATAGTGTGATGCTGAGAACTTATGTTATATATTATTGCCTATTGTTTACATGTTATATGACCACTGCAATATTAAAAAGTAATTGTATAACATTTACAAATAATATTTCTCTAAAACTATAAAAATACAGGAAAGCAGGTAAATAAACATGTACTTCAAAAAAGTATTAAATGAGCATACAAAGAATTGAGCAAAGGAAACAGGGTAGTTTGGTGGATTACACAAATAAACACAAATAAAATGTGAAAGTTTGCATTGAAAGGTAAGAACTAGTTTGAAAAAGCTATGGCATATTCAGCCTCTGGAACATCAGCCAGAAAGATGTTCAGGATTCAGGAACACCAGGCAGAAATTAAATTCTCCTCTGGTACCTATAATAAATAGTAAGAGAATGAAGGTGAGGAAAATATTCTCCCTTTTTTAAGCTGGAGAGCTGCTTATGAAAAAGGCAGTATCATGGTACGTAGGTATAGTCCTTGGGGGAAAAATCTCTTCTACTCTTAGCAGAAAATACATTAGAAAGTAGAGCCAAGTTGAAAAATTAAACAATTGTCTTTTGAAAAATAAAACAAATTGATTTTTGGTTATTACATAAACAAAATTTTAAAATCTCTAGAGCTTTGTAGTACACCAATTCAGACTGTAGATATACTGATTATCTTTAAGAACTTGTGAATAATAGAAAACATCTAGGAAAAAGTGTAATCCTGGATTTAACCTGCTAGCAATCTGATGAGGCTCTGGGTAGTGACAGACAGCCTGTTCCTAAATTGGTCTATCTTATCTCTTAGTGATAGGGCAAATGAGATTGGAGGGGAAGAAGGAAATGACAGGTTTTATCTGTACTGATTTTAGCAAGAATTTCAGTTTTGTTTTTCCATAATGACACTGAAAATTGCAGTTTGACTTACTTTTTGCATATAGGTTGGTTGTTTAGGACAAAAGATAAAAGGGACCACTCTTTTTTTTCTTTTTGCAATCATTAACAACCACTTATAGATATCTGCCTGAATACAGGCAGACTTGGAGCTGCCAAGGAAAGATAAAACCCAGTCTCTGACCCTTAAAGTGGTTTATGAAGACAGAACAGAGAAATAATAGAGAGTATAATAGTAAATGGCAAGTTGAAGAGAAAATTTTTTTTTAAAGGATCAAAGATTATTACCCTTTGGTACCTTAAAAATGCACTTTAAATAACTTTAGAGATAAATTATTAATTTCTGTTAAAAACATAAGAAAAAAATCAGTAGCATAAATGATCAAAACAGCAGATCCTTAAACGACACTGGGATGAGGAGTGCACTCCCCTCTCCCTCTCTGGAGCAGTGCATCTCAGATTTTCCATCCATGAGTGGTCTGGAGTCTTGGTTAATATATTTTCTGACTCAGTAGTGGGGCTAGGACCTCTGAATTTGTGATTGTAACAGGAGTTCAGGTAATGCTGGTGCTTCTGGCCTAGGAGTGAGCCAGACCAAATCAGAGTGAGGAGCAGAAGACTCTTGAGGCCCCCTGTGGCAGAGGTCCATGTTGTTAGACTCTGGAATCCTTGGCCCAAAGCACTGAAGAATCTTTGAGCCTGAGAGTCAGTTAAGAAGAAATGAAACTCATAGAAAAGAATGAAAGAAATTACTTTTATGTATCGTAAACAAGAAGAACAAAATATCTGCAGAGTGCTATAATAATGTATACCAGACTGTTGGAAGAGGAATATATCAGATGGTCATTTCTTAGAGTAGAAAGAAATTTAAAAACATTTAAAACCAACCAAAGTGTTAAAATACTATTATATTTCTTAATCTTGATAGTATGCCTTTAAAGTGGATTTTAAACATGCTACTTCCTCTATGATTAATGAAGCATCCATCTCTTTTCTATGGAAATTGCCATGAACACTAGGCAGGTTGTCTCTAAGCTAGATGCCTTTAACCAAATTTTCAAACATTTGGATCAGTTTAAATTAATGTGGTGCCTCTAATTAGAATTACTCATTAAGTGTTTATGATATGGCAGGCTTTGTGCCCTTCTATAAGGATATAATTCATAGTTTGCATAAAACTTGAAGTATGAGGGAGCACTGAGTATGTGTTCCCTACAGGCTGACTGCTTCCCAGAGAAAGGATATAGGCATGAGCAGTACGTGCTTCTCTCCTCCTTTCAAACTTATCCGTCCTGGGGAGAAAGCCCATGAATGTCACTCTCTAAATTACTTCTTTCCCATGAAGCTATAAGACACCCTCGGGGCTGGTGAGATGGCTCAGTGGTCTAAAGCACCTACTTAGAACAAGCTTAGCAAAGCACAGGGACCACGGTTCAATCCCCCAGCACCACATGCCAGCCAGCCCCGCCCCCTGGTGGGCTGAGCTGGCCACACACACACACACACACACACACACACATAAATAAATAAATTAAAAAAAAAAAAAAAAAAAAAAACCAAAACTGTAAAAAAAAAAAAAAAAAGACACCCTCAACAATCTGCCCAGTTTTTTGGCTTGACCATTTTTACTTTACTATTAAGCCTTTCATCATTTATGGACTTGAGAGAGTACAGCTCCCCCAGACCTACAAGAGACTACAGATACATGATGTAAATTTCTTCATACATCAGCCTGTGGGGAATGAAAATGGACAAGTTGAAAGGACATTAAAAAGAAAAATCTAAGTTTGAAAGTTACCTTCATATTTTATTCCCATTCCAAATTACTGTATGTCCAGGTATACCTATAGAGATACTAATGAAGATCAAATATCAACATAAGCATATCCCAAAATAAAGTATCTCCAACAGAGATGCCCAAAATTTGGATAAAAATCCTGTGCATTAGCTGGATCTAGAGGTGCATGCCTGTAGTCCTCACTACAGGAAGGAAGATGAGGCCAGCCTGGGCAACAAAGTGAGACACTGGCACAATCAGTCAGTCAATCAATCAATCAAACAAGCAAACACAAAAGTGGACCCCCCCCAACAAAAATCCCTTTACTATCAATCCTTTAGGAAGTCCAAAGATGAAATTTCCTAATAAGTTTAAAGAGGTTAAAGTATAAAAAGATTGAATCCAAAATCCATCCATTCCTTATTCAGCTCAGTTTTAACACAAGGATTTCTGCCTTATGGATACAAAGGTCTTTTTGGTTCCAGAGTTTGTACCCATTCACTGCCAAGTTTCTCATATGTCTGCCTTCTGCTTCTTGTTCATGGTAGCTGTATTTGATGGCAGGGGCTTGCACGCTAGGCAAACACTATCTCTGAGCTACATCTCCAGCCCTGTTTTTCTTTATTAAGAGTCCCAGGAATTAATATGGCTTACAAGATTGTCATAGCAATAGTCAAACTTATGAAATTTAGATAACAATCAAACCCTTCATCATAGGACAGTTATTAAAAAAAAAAAAAAAGGTGTTCCCAGAATGTGGAGCTCAAATGCATAAAAGACCATGCCAGGTATTGTGAAAAAAAGTTCGTCTTCAGAGTTGCCAGATCCCTGTCCTTTGACAGGGTGGTGTGCACCTGTAATGCCAGCACTTGGGAGGCTGTGAACAGGAGGATCAGTATGAGTCTGATCTACATAGTGAGACCTTGTAGACCCCTTAGACCCTGTACTAAATTAAAAAAAAGAAACAGAAAATGTTTTTTTAAAAAAGAAGATGGAGTGACTTACTGATCAGTGAGTTAGAGAAAATGCTGAGCCTACAGCTCTCTTTGGGTACCAGCTGGCCATAGGAAGCATAGTTTAATAAAGTCAAGACTGTCTGAGGAAGCAGGCTTGGCTGAAGGTACTGTATGGTGGGGACTCAGAGCAGCTCTAAGTTTCACAGAGCGCCAGTGTGTGAAATGTTGGTATACCCTGTGAAATGAGAAAGAACTCATGGAATTCAAGACTACACTCCATTTATATTCAGAATAGAATAGGAAACATACAGGAAAAAATGGACAAATGGTAAAATAGCTAGAGGAAGAGAACAATAATCTAAGGGAATAAATGTGATCATAATGATATTTTATGTCTTCCTCACAAAAACCCATAGGCTATTGTCTAACTATAAGAAAAATATAAGACAAACCCAAGCTGAGGGAGATTTTTTTAAATACCTGACCAGTGTTGAACAAAATTTCAAGGTCATCAAAGACAAGAAAAATTGAGAAACCATCACATACCAGAGAAAGTTAAGGAGTCATGATAATCAAATGTAACACTAACAACATGAAAACAAACCTATTCTAAGTGACATGATTAGAACAATGCACCAACAGTGCAGAGTGCACATATTTTTTCAAATGGATATGAAATATTTTTCACATGATCTGTCACCAGTGATGTTAACCTGGATAACACGGCTGAAGTGTTGTTGTTTTTCCAAATTTCTGAACTCTAAAATTACTTTTCCCCTTTCCACACCGACATGGAGGAGTGTTAAGCTCCACATTGTGGAGGAGCCTGTAGTTGTCATGGTCTTTGTCCCATGTCTGGATGAGCCAGCCCTCAGTAACCCTCCCCTTTTAGGTGGTTCCCTGGGTGTGACAACACTTCAGTGTAGTGCAGTTAAGTTTATTTGCCCAAATCTATTTGCTGTGCTATACAGATGAAAATAGGCTTAGGTAGCTGTATAAAAGTGCTAATACTGGGCGGGTGAGATGGCTCAGTGGTCTAAAGCACCTACTTAAAACAAGCTTAGCAAAGCACAGGGACCGCAGTTCAATCCCCCAGCACCACATGCCAGCCAGCCCTGCCCCCTGGTGGGCTGAGCTGGCCACACACACACACACACACACACACACACACAAATAAATAAATAAATAAATAAAAAAAGATTCAAAACCATTACTTTAAAAAAAAAAAAAAGTGCTGGGGCCGGGGAGATGGCTCCGTGGAATAAGTGCTTCCCTGGAAAGTGCAAGGGCCTGAGTTCAATCCCCAGTTCCGCCAAAAAAAAAAAAAAAAGTGCTAATACTGAGTCAAAGTGTAATAGAATTTTTTTGAAAATGGAAAAAGATTTTGGGGGTTTTTTTTTTTTTTTTTTTTTTTTTTTTTTTTTTTTTTTCTTTTTTTGGGCAGAACTGGGGATTGAACTCAGACTCTTGCTCTTGCCCGGGAAGCGCTTATTCTACTGAGCCATCTCCCCGGCCCCCAAACCATCATTCTTTTTTATTTTTTAATTTTTTTTGGTGGAATTGGGGATTGAACTTAGTCCCTTGAGCTTGCCAAGCAAGCACTTATTCTACTGAACCATCTCCCGGACCCCTTGAGTATTTCTTTGAATATCAAAATCTAGTTTTAACTCCACTTTGTAATAATTTATTTTTATTCCCATTACAATTATACAATAAAGAGAGGAGGTAGAAAAGACTTGGATGCTAGTTTCCACTGTGCTTCTAATTAGCCATATAATCTTGGGGAAAAAATCACCTCAACATGTTTGTGCTGTTTCCTTATATTTATTAGATAGATAGTATCTAATGTGTATAAAGCTCAACCTATTTTAAAAAGCAGATACTTACTTCATGATTGGTATAGTTTCCAATGATATTTCTGTAGATCTAAATTTGTTACATAAACAGCTTAATAAGTGGAGTCTTTGTTTTCAATAAACATTTTTTTTTCATATTGATGTAGAAAACTAGATAGCAGCTCCCAACTGAGAAGAAATGATACAAAGAAAAAAAGCCCTGAATATTTCCTGACAGTTTTCAGTGTCAGGGAATATTTTTAAGACCTGAAAACTTCTATTGGAAGAGAGAAATGCAAGAATACATATGTTTTTGAGCAACCAATAAGTGATGTGGCTTTTGTCTGAACTCTTTCTAGCGCTGTGTATGACTTGATCATCTCTGTTGGAAATAAGAATATACATCTTTTGATAGAACATATTATATCAATTCCAGTGGTATAATAATGACATCACACATCTTTGTGGTTTGGTGAAAAAAACAAATGAAATTTCTTACTTCAAGTTTCAGAAAGCAAAAGGAATTATTGTTCCCAAGAAGAACTTGTCATTTCCTTGGAGTGATTATGAAACCTGTCTGTGGTTATGAAGGATTTTTCTTCTCCAATGGTAAATTCACAAAAACTGAAAAATTTCCAGACTTGAGAAATAATACTAGATGAATACAAGTGTTGAGCCTCATAGTTTTATTGGTTCAGTTTTTAGATATGGTTCATATTTATACAAATGCCTATGGCAAAGAAGTGGGGATAAGCAGAGCAACGTTTGAGTAGAGGTGGATTGTGCCAGAGCACCACATATGGCTGTCTTCTATTAATTTGAGGTAAGATGTGGAGGAGAGGTTTAACTCCCACATTCATTGGAAGTGTGCATCTGTCAGCAACTCAGGTGCCTAGAAACTGAGCATTTATTTTAGTGATTAGAATGGTCTGAATGAAAACCAAAGAAAATGCACTAGAAAGAAGCCTACCTTGAGTGCCTTAAAGGGTTGTGAAATTCCTTTGGCCAGCTCCCAGTTTAAGAAGCTTCACATTTCAGCTCCAGGGCAGCTTGGAGTCCAGGGAGAGCACATTGAAGGTCTCCATTAGTGCATATGATGGCTTCCTTTTACACAGTTTCAGGCAAGGCTTTTCACACTGTCAGGAGATTAAAAGGAAACAAACCAAATTGAAATCCTTTTCTGAAAATGTCCTGAAGGTGACTTCATGGCATCAGTAGATCCTAGATTAGTTAAAGTAATTGTTTGTTTATATTGTTCAGTTATTTTGAAAACTGTTAACCTATTGTTTCCAAGATGACAAATAAGTGGATTCTAGAGTCACTTAGAATCTAGTGTTAATCTTCTTAATGTCAACACTAGGGCAATTTGGGAGAAAAAAATGATCTCTTCCTTTCCTGGCACCTGCCTCCCCTATTAGTTATTTCCTATCTAAGTCATATTTTATTTTATTTTTTTAAATGTATCAGGTATTTAATTAGGTTCTTAGTAAGAAATTTAGAACACTAATTTATGAGGGTAAATTCCATTTGTCAGAGCAAAAA